>NW_020799097.1:105240690-105258247 GCF_003259725.1 Athene cunicularia | reverse complement strand
GGAGCGGGCCCCGGCGGGTGGGGAGCGAGGGGCCGTGAGGCGCTGCCGCCTGACGGGAGCGGAGCGCGGGCAGGGAGGCAGCCCCGCAGAGCGGCGGGGCCGCTGCCTGCGCTGCGGATGCCTCCGATAGCGCCGTGCGCGTATCGAATGCTTGAGGAGGGAGAGAGAATTCTCGGCTTGTAGCGCTGTCCCTGCCGCCGGGAGCCCTCCCGCGCCGCGGCAACCCGAAGCTCCTTCGTCATTCACCGTGGTGGCGAGGGCGAGCCGGCCTCCAGGGAGCCGGGCGGGCGAAGCCTCACCAGCTTGGCGTTCACCCCCGCCTCCCCTGCCGGGCCTCCTGCTGCCTTCACTGATGTTTATGCAGGTTTAGCTGTCTGCGAGATTTCTGCCCCTCTCAGTTGCTGGGACAACCTGCCCAGGAGCCACTGCAGGCGGCCGGGCAGGCCGGGCGGCCTCATCCGACTCGCTTTCTTGAGACTGGAAACAGAAACAGCATCTTACAGCGGCTCTTTAAAAAAACGCCTTTTCTTGCCTAAAGGAAGAGGTGTGTGGTTGTGAGGACTAGCTGTCCTTTGTCCAAAATCCCAATTTCTATAAATTGCCTAAAGATACTTAACTACAATTCAAAACGCCTGTGCCAAGGTCTCTGTTTTCTTCGCCTTCTGTGGTATTTTAAGAACTGAACTCCATTTAATCTGTCCCTGCATCTACTCCTCATCTAATATTGACTGTGGGGAGTTCAGTTAGAAAGATTACTTTATGTAGAAGCTGAATGACTACTTGTTTGGGATTATAGTCCATAAATCCACTAAAATGACAATAATCTGAATCTTCAATAGTGATGAAAACAACAGAGGAAATAATCACAAAGTAAATTACACCTTATCTATTAATGCAATATGAAAATCTCAAGGTTTATGATGCATCACATAGAATTTCTTAGTAATAATGAACAAAAAAAGGCTGGTATGTACTAGCTGTTAAAAGCCCCATGTGCAACTCTGCAAATGTAGGGGAAATACAATCCCTACTTGAAAATGTTTAGTCTAAAGTAACAGACAAAGCACAGGATCTATAAAACTTAACAAATTTGCAATTTTTTTAACATGTGTTTTTAATCTGTGCATATTAGAATGTGAATTAGAAGTGAAAAAGGGAGCAAGTAGAGGAAAGATGAAAAAGTTTATTCACAGCTTTTCCCTCAGTCACATGATCTGAATTTTGTAGACTTTGTGAGGACTGGAGCTGCATAAGAGGTAAACCAGATGTTTAGATTTCATCAAGGCATTTTGTCCTTGCAAGCGATGTTGTTTTGCTCTTTGCTCAGTGCCAGCTTCACAATACACCAGGAAGTGCTTTTGAGTTACCAGTACAGAAGCTGACTGCAACATTGCCAGGATCACAAGTCTTTCACTCAACTGCACTCTAAACACTGTACGTCATGTTCCCCTCTTCTTGTAGCTCAAATATTAGCACTGCTATACATCACTGCACTAAAGACGTTCTCATCCATGGGAAGGATCCTGCCAAAAGAATTAATGCGTCTGCTGATAAGGAAGGCTGCAGGAGTCGACAGGAGCACTGGAGGAGAGACAGCATCAAGAGTTCAGTACACAAAGGCAGGTTTACAGCCCTGCAAATGTATATAGTTTTCTATATTGGTCACAAATTTCAGTAGGGTAATTATATAGAAGATCCCAGATTTATAAATTAAACATTCCATAGCAGCAAAACAAGGCTTAAACAACTAACAAAAGTATTAAATGGGAAAGCCTTGGAAAATCAAATTGTTCAAGTGTCCTGAAGTGCAAAGTTTTTCTTTATTTAACCACTGAGTCTTTCTGGTTTAAGCAGTCCATATAACAAATCCAGATTTATTAGGTCTTCAACAAGCTAACAGGTTTTGTATCTGACAACTTCCCTTCTGAAGACAGAGATCCAGTAGCTAGCACATCTTCAGCTGGCACAAAGCTAGAACAAAAATCCTAGAGCATTCAGTTACACATAAACCAAAGCTGGCAGCGCATCCCTGTCCAACCAGGAAGGTGAGATTCAGAAAGCACGGCTGCAAGAGCAGAACACACAAATGAGCGGGTCTGCGTACAGTGCAAAGCAGCACGGAATGGAACTGGAGAGAACTCGGAGTAGTTCACAGCTAGCAGGCACGTTGCTATAAAATACTCCAAACAATTTACTTATGACTGAAATAATCTATCATTGTAATTTGCCACTTACATTCTTAAAGCCATCAGGACCACTAAGAAACCAGGTAGTCCTCTCCTGTCTGAAGACATATTTAACTACATCCTAAGTCATCCTGTTTTCAGGAGGCTCTTGATGTTGAAAATTCCTTAGGCAATCCGTGCTTCTCACAACTGTTGGAAGACCTCAGCAAGAGCAACCAGATTTCGGTTCAGTAGTCTTTTTTTTGTGTGCTAAGAAATTATGCGAAGGCATCCTTGTAACATTAATGAACTACCGTGATTAATGTGCTATGCTGAGAGTGAAGAATTTAATATTTGTTTCTATCTGTTCTTTAATCTGAGAAATTTATCTTGTTAAGCAGGTAGTCTTTGTTCCTTCAGGGCTTCCAGCTATTACATCCGTTACCCCTTGTTTAGAAGGTGTTCGAATACTGCATGAGCGAGACCTGGTTGCAGACAGCTTTCCCCATAAAAAGTACCATTGTGGTATCTTCTGATACCATTTTCACCATGTTCACTAGATACACAAATATGTAAAAAAATCCCCCAACCTACTAGGAAATGAAAAGCAGCTTACAAAACAAGCTGCTGTTCTTAATAAAGGAAAGCTAGCCTCAGTAGTTTAAGCTATTTTAAGAAACAAATTATAAGACAGGTGCTTTACTTTCTCTTTCAACCCTGAGCTGTTCAGTTTCAGCCCTTGCTGCAGGTACCAAAACTGAACACTGGCTGCAAATACAATTTTTCATGTAACTTGATAAACCGCACCTCAGTCTCACTAGTTGGAGGCTCTCCCTTGAATAGATGATACATTCACTAATCACTACTAACACTGTACTTTGAGGACAACATACCAACCCATGTAAACTTGCATAGAAAGTTGTAGTCAAAAATTATTTCTTTTTAATTCAGGTTATTTATCAGCATGTTCATACATTGCTAAATGCATTTTTTTTATTTAATAAGGGACAATTATTTTTTGTTTGTTTCCTACATTCTACCTATATATACTGATGTCTCCCTCCCTCCCCAGGAAGTGAAAACAAAATAGCAGTGTACCTTTGTTGTGGCATTTCTCAGAGCTTGCTTGTAACCATTTCCTCTACCCCTTAAGTTTCAAGGGCCTCATTCGATTTTACTATACTTGGTAGCATGCAGAGGATCAGGATGCACCTGCAAACTTGAGGCATGTGATACTTCCTTGAGTTGAGGGTTCCAAGTTGGCACCATTCACAGAGAACGCTTCATGTAACAATAGGCTGTTGTTCTTCCCAGCTCAGTTTACGCACAGCTAGAGATTCACCAACATATAAATAAATGCTACTCTTGAATAACCTGGAACTATTTGTATAGTGTGAAGGGGGGTGGGGGAATTGCTTGCATCTTCTAGAAACGAATAAAGAAGTGAAAGGTATTACGAGATGCATGAATAAACCTCTTCGGTAATTGCAATTTGCAGGTTTATACTTGTTTAGAAATATTTGACCACAAACATCTGGGAATTAGACCATTGCATTAATTTATCATGAATGACCATTAAATGAATTTGTATCAAATGATACACTGTAATTATAGCTATCATGCTGACCCTTTGAATCAAAATTATTATATTTTAAAAGAAAGTATATGCCACTATTTTTAAACCAAACAGCAGATATCTCTCTTAGAGATCTTTAACAGTAAAAAAATTGAGCCATGGAAGACCAGTACTAGCAAATCCTCTTTTAACAGTTTAACCTTTCCCACAGATAACCTTTTATCATTTCCTTGATGCTTTTCTTAAGAAACATGCCTCTTTTTTTTTTTTTTTTAAAAGACTCAAACTACCCAACAAGTTTATTTGAAAATTAAATGTCTGCCAAAAATTAGGCATTTGCAATGTTACTTCTGATATGAGCTAACATGTTTTAGAAGTAAAAATTGTAGCTGAAGTTTCAGGAAAAATGTCAATTTTCCCACAATTATAACACACGTGACCAGACAATTTCTGATTTGTTTGGTGATTTAAATACAACCACTACGTTCTATTGACAGCCATACAAAACGTAAGAGAAACTTGCACTTTAACCCATGGTAGTAATATCAATATTTTGAACAGCTACAAATGCAGCATTTGCATTTTCAGTGCCATACCAAGTTGAATTCAGTACCGCCTAAACCCAAAGCAGCAGCTGATTAAAGAAAGAAAACATAAGTCAAATGATAAAGCTACATAGTTTAGTACATTAAAACAAAACCAAGGACAATGGTATTTGTATAAGGTTCCAAAAATATACAGATGGGGGGGGGGGGAAAAAAATCACTGTGCACAACTCGGAGGTTGTTAAAGTGACCAGAGAGACTGAACAGTGCAAGACATGCTTTTCCAGTTACAAGCTCAAAACAGAAGTGCAAATGAAATTAAAGCTTTGTGTGAAGTGATTCACCTTTTAGGGTAAGGAAAGCTTAGAATATTGTCATGAGTGTTACAGAGAAATTTCCATCCCACCCCTCCCCCAACACATACACACAAAATAGTTTAAGTTTTTCCATAATACAGCATTTCATTCAAATGATGTCCCCCTGAGCTTGGCTATTGCAGGGACAATCTCTCTGATGATTCTCATTAGATGTCAGCCTACAAGTCAAGCAAGCGACACACAGGCAGCTTCTCAGTTCTCCAGCTTTGGCTAACGATACCTGCGATTTACAGGCAGTGAAAGTGGCTGAGAGCCTGGGTTCACACTCCCCTGCAGCTAGCTTCCTACCACCACCTCATCCTAAGAAAGCAGTTGTGCTGAGAGCAGATGCGAAGTTATGGCCGAAGAATAAATTGCTTTATAGGTCTCTGTGCTCTCTCCCAGAGTTAAGAACAATTTCAGGCAAGTGCTTTTAGCAGGCTGGCTAAGCTGTACATGCATCTATCCATGCAAACGCGGAACATGGCTCTCAAGACCTGGAACCAGGGGGTGTGCATGTGAAGACTGGATAGAAGGCCCTTCCTTGTAAGCTTACAAAAATATATAGCCAATACTGTAGCTTAAGAAGTCAGTTTTACTCATTACAGAGATCTCCAAAAAGTATTAACTACTTTTCAGACATTCCAGACAAGGTCACTTGTAACAAAAAAGGTCAAGTTCTCTAAAACAAGATTTTAAAAGTGGATCTTTCCTTCAAGTGAACAGGACATCTGTTTTTTACGCTTAACTTTTTAGTCAGTTAAGACTGAATTTATTTAAGATTTCATGTGAACATATGCATAAACACAAATAAGTTTACTTTAAACACGTCTGCACAGAAAAAAAGATTAACCCTCCAAAACATAACAGAGCAGGTCTGGTTAGTATGTAACTATTGCAAATCTTAAAGATTCTGTGCATTAGGCCCACCCATACAGAAAGCAGGGGAAAAGTCTCAATGAAAGAAAATTACTGTTCAAGTCTAAGTGGTGTTTTGAAGAGCCAGCAGCCTAAGTGACACCATGAAGCTAGTCACAGTATCCAAACAAGCAGACCTGCTTGGGCTACTAAAGCAGTGTTTACTCCTGAAGGTGTCATTTATTCCCAAGTTATTTTCTGTTTCGAAGGCGTTTAGATTTCCTAGGACAGTCTGTGGATTCAACCGCCTTCCTCCGTTTTCTAGGAGATTGTTCATTTGAGCCAGAACCTGAAGAAGTTCCTACTGTACTCTCCATCACCTCTCGCAGCTTGCGTTCAAGCTCAGCCAATCGGGCATTCTGTTCACCTATGATTTGGGTTTGCTCAAGCAGTTTCTGATCTTGATCTTGGAGTTGTTTCTGTTGCTCTTGCACTTTGATGCGAAGCTCTGAGATTTCCCGCTTCAGCGCTGTCAAGCCCGTGCCATTCGCTTTTACTTGCTGCTGGAGTTTGGTGACTTCCTGCCTTGAAGGGTTCTGCTTGGAGAACAGCTGCATTGTTGTCAGTGCTGCAGAAGGCCCTGGAACTTCAGACAAAACTGTGATTAATCCTCTACAACTTCAAGACAAGGCAGAAACTGTGTCCTGGCTTTCATACTTTGCTTATCCCCACTCCCCCAAACCTGAGTCTGAATAGCGGTTTCAAGTTATGTGAACATGTAAACAGATTTACAGTCCTTTAAGTGCATATGGTATCTCAGAGCACAACTAGTTTAATTTAAAATAGCTAGATTTTCAGTAGTCTGGAAAACAGCTCATCATTTATTTTCTGTATATAAGCCCCCCCCCCATTTGCTCTATCAAAATTTATGTAGAGACATTATGTTGTCACCTAGACACTCAAGTGTCACAGATGTTAAGTCAAAACCCCACAACATGCCTACAAATTACTTATTACAGAATAGTCACATTAAATAAATACATTTCAATAGAGCAGTACAATTCTGCTGTCTTACTTGTAGAAAGCTAAAGTTCTAAAATTTTGGTGGTTTAGGGCTTAACAAGATATTTGAGTTTAACTTACTTTTTAGAAGAAAAATTTTATTTTCTACATTTCTTTAGAACCACTCTTCCCAAGTACTAAAAACATACTGGAATTTGAGCTTGGGAATGTTGATTTTACTAAAGTTCCTGTAAATCAAGAAGACTTAACATCTGCTGTATCATTTCTTTCACTTTTCCTATCATAAAAAATAGCCATCGCTTTTTCTATTATTTTACTCTTCTGGCAATGCTGTGCAAGATGCAACTTTTAAGCATTACAAAGACAGAACTGTCTGGAACAGCCTACAACAGTCATCCTCCTCCTCCTCCTCCTCGCTTTTTTTTCCCCTTAAGATGCCAGCATAGCTACAGTTATGTGACACTAAAGGGTTGCCATTAGATAATTATGCTCCTCCCTCAACACAAGATAAGCATTTTTAATGCCACATAAAGCCTTGGCCTTGAAAAGCTGTTTGACATCAACTATGATTTTGGGCAATACTTCCTCCACTGACAGACTCAATGGAACTCAGGTATAAACAGGATAAAATTAAGGGGTGGTATATACACAGCTAAAAGGATGGACAGAACATACCAGAAACAACAAGCAGCTCCTACAGTTAGGCCTATCATTTTTGCTTAAGATGTAATTTAAAAAAAATTTTTAAGTTATCCTTTCAGAGAGTTAATTTCACAGTTCCTAAGAAGTGTGAAGATGATCAGCACAGGGAAAACATTACAGTTTCACTGACTTCTTGCTTTTGGCCATTATATGAGGCAACTACCTTAGACTCTGGCTCAGTCTGGAAAGTCGGACAGAGTATACGAAGGACCAGTTCAATCGTTTATTTATACACTGTTATCTTAATTGCCTTTTCACTATTACCCGTAAGTATTTTACCTGTTAATGTATACATTAGCGTGCCCCAGGAAAGTAAAAAAGCCACATACAAGTATGTTCTAGCTCTCTATGCACTACAACAGCTTCGGCTAATTAATTTGCTGATCATCCTACAAATAAAAGGCATCGAGTTGTCATCTCATGTGCCAAATTTCAACCAAGTGCAATGATAAAGTCTCATTCATCGGTGGCACAAAAGCGTTTGTTTAATGAATACAGACTATGCATAATTCTAACATACATTCAAGTGACTGTTCTTTTGTTAGTACAAAGGCTCCTTAAATTTCAAAGCAAATGAATTTCAGTTAGCATTCTTAAGAAACAAGTATCATCGATATTTATGTAATAAAGCTCGCATTTAAAGGAGGGAGCTTTAGAAAGATACAGTGCTGTGAATTTTTACAGAAAAACTAAATAAAACTTTAAACTATATGTTGGAATTAATACCTGGGGCAGTTCCTATCAGACGTCCCGATACATCTGACCCAGGCATCTTTCTTTTCAGTATTGGAACAATCTTCTCATCAAAATATTCCATAGCCATGGAGGAAATGTCCCTTAGTTCTTGAAGAACTTCATGAGCTCTCTGAGGAGCTCTTGTAGAGTTTACATACCTTAGCACACGATAAATTTCATCTATTACCTAAAACATTTAAGAAGAATTAGGATTTTCTGGTAAAGGCAAGATTATTTCAGATCATTCTAGAAGTGCTGGCATATTCAGGGGCTTTTATTACGTAACTATTGCATACCACTGTCTGCTTTAGTTCTAGATCAGCTTTTTGAAACCAAGTGCTGTACATGATATATCAGAGAAGCTATTCACTTGATCACAACAACTCTCTTCAAACTCATGAAATAATGCTCATTGTGTGAAACTCTGTTTTACTACATCCATACTTGAGTTCTAAGCTATATAATCTATACTCAGGAGAGCATAATAATTTCTTTTTGGAGAACTTGAAGCAAGCGAGATACTCTAAGCCACACTGCAGAGCAGTCACTTCCCCAGCCAGTTACAAGGCATACAAAACATGAATGAAACAGCAAGAATTATCATTATGTCAGTCTGAAAAGCTGTAAGTATTTACTTGAGCCCACCTGCATGCATCCAAAATATTGCAAATTCAGATTAAGTCCAAAATATATTAATTTATAAAACATCGATCTGCTACTGGCAGAGAACATAAACACTCTCTTAACAGATTTGACAAACAACCCCTTTGGTTAGGAGAGATACAGAGAAAGGTGTCTCACTAATCTACACATTATAGTCTGAGGCAGGTCAAGATATGAATGCTGGTCTCTTATTACTGAGACTACTGACACAGGTATTTTGCATAGGATTAAGAATGCTCGAAGAATCTCCTGAAGAACACAGATCTTAAGAACTTAGAATCATAGGTAAGACAATATAGTTGCATCTTGTGTTTTAACAATGGAAGCTTAGCTATAATGTTGGAAAAGCTAGACAATACTGAAGTGTCTCATCATGCAACAAGTTTATAGAAGACTTCTCTAATTTTACCCACAATATATCCTGTTAGCAGCAACATCCTCAAAGCACTCTCTTGCCATCCTCGATATCAAATCTTGCAGCAGTGCTCTGCTGTCACCAGGAACCCTCATCCAGTATGCTGAACCTCAAATCAGCATTCACAACACAAATTAACTTCCTGACAGTTCTGTGGCAGCTTCATTCTAACAAGTTTCCTGAGGGTAGCAGGGCAGGTCATGAGAGGAAACCACATGCTGTAAGTGAACACTAAGGCTTGAACCTGCCTAACCAAAATAGGATTTTCTGGTGAATTGGTAACTGCTGAAAGAGCAGTGGCACTAGCTAGCTCATACACTAAGTAAATAACTAATTAAAAAAAAAAGTCTTTTTAGCTGTTGTATCAGAATACAAACAAGGTCCTCATGATTCAGTGCTCACAAGGAAAAGGGCCAGCAAGCTCATCTGCCCAGCTCCTGCACACCCCAGGTCTAAACTGAGTATTGCCTTTCCACCTACTATTCAAAAAAGTAAGGCAACATTTCTTTTAAGTATTCCATTTACTATGCAAGTACCAAGGGCTTAAGTTTGTTTGACTTTATGTTATACTACATTTTTAATAATACATGGTATATATAAAAATATAAAGTCAAATAAGCATAAATATATTAAGCTATAATGATTTAATTTAAAATTAAGTACCAAATCAACAAGAAATCAAGTTACCTCTTCAAGATGAAAATACATTTCATGCCGACACCCTGTCCTACCATACTGAATGTAGAAATGCCTGCCATGCTTTACATTAACCCAACAGCCAAATTTCATTCATCCCAGTGCAATGCAGTTATCTGCCCTTGAAAAATTAACATCAACATATCCAAACCTCACGTGGAAAGATCAACGATAGAGTCAGGCTTATGTTCACAGATCTTGTTTCAACCCTGAGCTGTGCCAGTTTTCCTCAGATCATGATTTTTGTCAATTCCATGTGCACTTCTATTTTCACAGCTTATAAAACAGTGGTATCTCCAGTGTACATCTGACTTACATAACTTATATTTTATGTTGGGGCAGTATTCTGAAACACCAGAATTGTTCAGTAGTATTACAGTATTAATATTTAACACACTTTAGCTACATTTAAAACTAATTCCACCTACTGTACAAAAACAGCCCATCCACTGTTAATACTGAACAGTGTTTCCACACACTAAATACCTTATTTCAATTAATCTTAAATACTCAAACCCTTAAGAAACATGCCTCAAATCTTTCTGAGTGCTTAGTGTTATATGTAGTCTAAATTACTGTATCTTCTGATGACCTGGCCTCCAGCTCTTTTGTACAATTAAAATTCATAATTAAACCCTACATATCATGTGTTTCTTGTAAAGGGTTGTATAGGATGTATAAGCCACAAGTCAAACATCAGAATTAAGGAGAATCTAAGGGAAAAGGGAAATGAAGTTTAAAATAATTAATATTTAGATATAGTCCGGTTCATTAATTTCAAAATGCCTGTTATAGCAGAGTATGGCTTGTGTGTTTGTTTGCAAGTATCTGAAACACAGTTTCAGTATATATATGCACATTATAAAAATTTGTCCCAGCTGTCCCAGGTTGAGTTACATAATCACATTTTTAAAACACAGATACACATAATATAGTCTACTACATTTTACCTTTCCAGGTATGAAGCAACAGAGATTGGAATCCACATACTTCATGAAAGTCATATTTAACAGAGAGAGTCTTGTTTCTACAGCAGCAAGGATGTCTGCATGACGAGCTAATGAATGGTTTCTTCTTTCTGACTCCCGTCTGCAAGACACACCATTAAGTGACACTGATTATCAACGAGTCAACAAGATGAAACTGTAAAATCGCTCAAGTTAGTTTCACCCTTAAAACCCTCTGAGATTTGAAAATGTAACCACTAACATTAGTTCTGTCTTTATGGAAAAAAACCTCATACAGACTGAGAACCAGCTAGTAATAGCACACTACACTTTCTTAGACAAAATGTGTTCTCCAAGTAGTTAATACATCTTAGGTGATCCATAAACTCTGTATGTAATTTAGGACTATTTAAAAACAAGCTTTTAGTAGTAACTAGCAGTAGGCACTGAGTCAGTGTGAATATTTTTATCCCCCCATATTCCTACAGTTAGTACTTCAATGCAATTGACATAGATTTATTATTAGTGCTTGCTACAAAGTTTAGGTTGAGATAAAAGCTCTTTTGACAAAGGTTCTCTACAGTAAGTAGCATTTAGTTTCTTCACTCTGACTGGGAAATCTGACAGGACACAGCAGCAGCTGCACTTAACTGGAAAAACGAAAAAAGACATTGCTTTAGTGAGAAACTGGCTCCCAGCAGTGCTCACATGTCAACCCCCCTCCCTTTTCCCTGTTTAATCCCTGGCACTGAAAAACCTTGCTTTTTTTTTTTAAGCAGAGTCGTAGATAAATCATCAGTGAAGGCAGTTGGTCTTGAAAAGGAATATTCATTCCTAGGAGAGTCCTTGCTCAATTTGCCAGAAGAGTCGAGTTATACAGGACCCACTCTTCTTTTCTCTGTTTAAAATACCAGAGACACTTTCCAATATTCCAGTTCATAGTATATGACTACTTACATTCATCCACACCATTATTTTGTAATTAGATCTTAGGTTCAAGGTGCTTTTGGAAAAAAATGAAATAAAACCAAATGTGACTCAAATTTTCCAGATATATAAGCAGAATTAGCCAGCAAGAAATCCTTTTCAATATTCTGTTTAAAAGAATCTAGTACATTTAAGTTTAACTACAGTTTCAATTGGTACATACCTTGGAAGTTGAGCTTTAACTTGCTTTTGACATAAGCTGTGGTATCTTTCCACTTTCAGAAATCCCTGATTTAACATTCGCTGGCAAACCAAGTCCATTCGCTTACAAACCTGTATTTAAAAAAAAAAATTAAGACCACAAGTCACTTTTACTATTATCTTATCCATACCATGGGTAGTAAAAGATTCTCTCATCGGTTTTTGCTCCATTTCAAGAAGCAGAAACTGCAGTTGAGCTTAAGGCATCACTATCTTTAACAATGAAAATGATACTCCAAAAAGGAGCAGCTACGTTCCACACAGTTCACAAATGAATCTCCTGATAGTGCTTAACAAGAGATAGTGGGGTGAATGCCACCCATATATAAGCAGACACAATTTCCTCTAATTTTAATGGAAGTTGCAAATGCCTGTGCCTGGCTTTTAAATCCAAAGTGATTCTGGTACATCAAGTTAATATTTTGTAGTCTCAAAAAAGAAGCCTTTAAAAACAAGAAATGATGATGGTTTTCTTTCAGCCTTTAAGGCTTATGTTGTTGAAGACAGCCATAATTAAATTTAAAAATTTATGCAATATAGTGCATGTGAAACAAGATTCCTTTTTGTATATAAAAAATTAATCTCTTCTCCGTTTAACAGATTCCTTTATTTGTTATGTTGGATACCAACAGCCACCTATTTTTTCTTCGGATTTAAGGAGAAAGGACATTAATAGCTGCAAAAGATATAATAAACAGCAAATTTAAACCTTCACAAAATAACCACTTACAAGACAAAGCCAACTCATACAAAAGTTTAAAGCAATTGTAATTCAGTTCTGAAGATGCAAGAGCTTAGCGAACCAACTGTCCTTTGAAATTGTTTTGGAATTTTTTGCACTAAAGTGCACAGCTCCCACTGCACTTTTCAATGGATTAGCTTTGCCTTTTTTTTTTTTTTTTTTTTTTTTTTTTAATTAAATAAACACTCCTTCGCCCCATGCACTACTCATTTCATAATTTTAAAGTCTACGTAAGTTTGTACCTCAAGGAAAAAGATTCTCACTTCTCCAAAAGCCTGCAATTATTTTCTGTTTATATGGAAGACACTGCTTAGAAAAGTTCTACTTTCTGTGAGTCTTGTCTAGGCACAGCTAAGCTTAAGTTCTGTAAGAACTGACCATTTTCAAACAGATCTATATTAACAAACCATTAAGCAATTGCTATTGATCTGTCTGTGCTCCTTTGTATCAGCTCTTCCTCGTTAACAGTCAGTCAAAGGAGAAGGATTCATTGAATCAGCCAAATCAGCTCCAGTGTATAAAAATTAATTCTGGCCCTTCAGCTACAGAAAGAAGGAAATTGTCATGTTTCTTCTAGGATACTCGCTGCATCAGGGATGCCTAGGTCTGATAGCATTATTGAGTACAAGACTCAACAGCTGACTTGTAGTTCTAATGCTAGCAAAGCCCTGAACTAGGACCTAGTAGGTGCAGAAGGGCTATGTGAGCCGTGCCGTTATTCAGCAGCAGTGAAGAAGCCCCACAGGCAGCCCCGAGAGGTGCTGTTACCCGCGTGTACACTGACACCTGGCGGCACCGCCGAGACCTCACACAGCCACCACGGTCGGGCACAACGGGGAACACCAACTGCACCCCAGTTTTAAAAATCTTACTCACTTGATTATGCCACACAGCGTGAAGAATTATTCGCTCCAGCTGCTAAAAGTTACCCATAGTTGTGTCGATAATCAGCCTAGAACTCAAACACTGAACAGATTCCACCAGAAACCAAAAGTGTTTGTCTACAATTTATTTTACCAATCATCTCTTAATTCTCAGCTGGTTCCCGATGTCACCATTCAAACCATATGGCATCTGTACTTATAGGAACAATATACCTCTTTTAGACTGCATAGTCAGCAGTCATATGCAAAGTAGCATTATTACATTTAAGTGTTCATATTAGTCCAAGACACTTTGATACTAGCTATTCAACTGACCGTAAGAACGTAAAAAGTTAAATTTGTTCGTATCTGTATTTGCAAATTTTTGTATTTTCTTATTCTAGCCATAAAGTTGAAAGAGCCCGAGTTTCCTCAAACATCAAGTTCAACCAGTTCCAATTTCAGCATTTGAATGTTATTCCAAGTCCACGTGAAAATCAGAATAAGGTGGTTGCTTCTTAGCGTGCTGGCTTATATGCAGTAACAGCTTCTATGAAAGAGCTAATTTTCCAGTGCATTTGTAAACAAACTAAACTGACACAATCTGCTAGACGACTACTACCAGCTTCCCTTTCCTCAAGCATGTCTTATTTTTTTCCAAGCTTCACTAACAGATAACCAATACCAAAACAGAGATAAAAATATCCTAAAGTATTAGATTCAATATATGTTCTTTTTCTTAGCAGCTACACAGACACCATGTTTCATAATGCCTTTCCAGGGTAAAATAGACATGACAAAATGTTGATGTCTTCAGCAAAAACCTTTAAAACAGAAATGCCTGTAAATACAGATTTACTGAAACCATAGGAAGATTAAAGCTGTGCTGTCCAAAGGCTATCAGTCTTTATTTGTGCTGCGCAGAAAATAAGCACAAGTTTGCTGCAGAATCTAAGACACTTCTGACGTGTGTCAGAATCAAAGATAACCTTCTCCTCAGAGTGTACACGGAAGGTGGTTACAGACTGCTTTTAATCACACTTGCTGTAGCAATAGCCTGAATGGAAATGCATTTCCAAGCTCAGACATGTGAGTGAAAAGAAACGGGAATAGAAGAATTTAATTATCCCACTCAAGTAAAAATTCCAGAGCTTCTGTAAGTCATTAAAAGAAATCACAGTAAAGGCAGCCTTCAAAAGCTGGAAGATAGCTAGCTTCCATATCAGCATGCATACTAGGCTGTGGCTTGTCCAGAACATTACAGCTTCAGACATATGGATCTTTTGTGTTTCTCTCACACTGACATATCAGAGGAAGTTAGATGAACTAAATACTCAAAAGGGCTGAAAGCAAAATAATGCTGCTTTTCCTCTCATTCACTTTATGTGAACAAAAGTTTGAGACCTCTAGATTTGCACTGAGGCATAATTTCAGACACTACTGCATTCTGAATACCTATTGTTTAGATTCCATTAGTTTAGATCTACTTCACTGCTTAACCAGTAGGTGCTTCATTTATGCTTTTAAATGCAGTAACACCAGGAATAGCAAGAAGCATTATGCTCAGGAAAGCAAGTGTTTCTTTGCACAATGACGGGCCCGTGGTCTTGCCTTGGTTGACGGCAACCATCATAAGCAGGAAATGTTCTTTACCTCATCCTTTAGCGACAGAAAAAGACTTATGGACCTTAAACCTTAGATTATGCTCCTCATTATGCTCTATATAAACAACACGGGTTCCTATTTCTATTTTAATCTGAAAACTGGCTGATGTTCTATGTCCTCCCACCCAGCCGACTTAGTCTGTCATCTTGTACACACACACTCTAGATCCAACACCAGTTCAACTCAGATTTTTATCTGTGTGGGTTTTTTATTATGATCAGTAAACTAAGGTGATCCCCCCAAAAAAGAGAGATTAGGACATCCATTTCCTTCAATGCTGGGATCCAGAGATAGAAGTGATCAATTTAGGGAACCCACATTTTGTGTCTACACATGTACGATCAAACTTTGTTTAGTATGATTGATGTCCTGGATTGTATCTCAAGATGCTTTGTCCCATGGAATGTCACATTCTAAAGGGTTAATGAGGCTGCTTTCAGGCACATTTTTAATATGCATGAGACCCAAGTAATTTAATCCCTGAGATTCAATTAATGTAGTTCTGCAACGTGTCTTTCACAGAATACTACTCATTATAAGATATACCTATTCATCTCTGATAAGCAGCTCAAATCAGTTCTCATAGAAAAGAAAAATTTACTGTTTGTGTACTCCTGCTCTAAGATCTATCTTGCACAAGTGTCTCCCAAGGCTACTTGTAGCCTTTAAAAATCTGAAAGTGATGGAATTTCATCACTAATTTATGCCTAGGCATTGTTCTTTTTAAAGGCTCCCTTAACTCTCTGTCAACAGCATCTGGAGTTATAGAAAACATCCAGTCTTTTCTCCTCAGTGAACCGCCAAAAGAACCCCTTCAGTTCTGAATGGCCATCTGAAAGACCCAGCTAATCAAGCTTATGTAGTTAAGATACACTTTTGACTAGGTCAAATCAGAAGGGCTTTGATTCTTTACATTACAGGTTAACAAAGACAAGCGTACTTTTTTCTCAGAAGAATGCGCACGTCTTCTGACATGCTAAGGCAACAGTAAGGAATTTGATGGAGATTAAGCTTCTTGGCTGTCACTGACTCAAAAATTAAAATTAGGGAAAGACCAACTGTATAGTTTCCTTCATTTTACATCTAGTATCATTCCATGTATGTGTCAAAGTTGATATTTATCCAGTCTGGTTTTGCACATTTCTGAAACTTCTGAAAGAGGCAGTTGTCTTCTGGAAAAATGAACTTGCGGATGCTACGTAAGAGAGCATACTGCATTTTACTTCTTAAGTGGCAGTGAGTGTTAAACAGCTGGTTTAGTCCTTACACCACCATCTTTCCTACTGTCAGCTTGACTGCTGACAAAACATTAACTTAGCCCTACAGAAAAAAAACCAAAACAACTTGTATTGACTAGTGATAGCTCCCACAGGTACTACCATTTATAAAATGCAATGGGAAAGTTGAGCAAAGGGCTGTGTCTAGTGTTGCAATACCAACCATACCCAAACAGTGTAGGTACGTCCTTTCATTCAGACTGCAAGTACTCAAAAGCAGAGGCTGCAATCCAAATCTGCAGTACTACATCTTTTTCACAGATCCACTACCTAATCTCACAGAAGCAGCAAAAGTCTTTAGTGGACTGCCAGCGTGCTAGAAATATTTAGGTACAGTATGAGTAAGAACACATTTTCTGCTTGAAGAGCTTTCGGTTTAAAGTTACAGTCAAGGTGGAACACTTCAGGCTGCCGATCCAGGACACATGTAGTCTAATTTTCTGCAGAAATATGCTTGTAATATTATCCGGTTTGGGCTAATAAATAGAAACAGTACAATACATGCAAGTTTACTGAGGGTTACATAAGTTGTTCATTAATTCCCTCATTATTATTCCATTTACACCGTCATAAGATATCAGTAAGATAGCAGCTTATCATATTATGTCATAGTTTACATCAGGCTCTTATGCAGGCAGTTAAAGATACACTCATCTCCTCACTGACAGCTGTGCTTTTTTTTGGCATTATAAAGTTCAGAGGTAGAGGTAATATCTTTTATTAGATCTACTACTATGACTGGAAGAAGCAGGCTGCCTTTCAGGCAGACCGGGGCTTTCTTACATCTTCTTTTTTGCCCCACATATATTTCTAGATAGAGTAAGGTCCTCGAAGCAGCAGGCTGACCATCTCCTACATTTTTAGGCTTAAGCTGTGTAAGTAAAAATAAATACACATGAGACACAATAGAGTAGTTCCCCAAGAAAAGCAGTCACTAGGAGAAAAAAACCTCCAGCAGCCCAGTAATTTCTCAAAGAGGACAGATGGAATGAAAGAAGTAAGAGATGGTAACAGACCTCTGGGAATGCCTGAACGGAGGCACACACCTACACGGCCGTACCCGAGGCTCGGGGGCGGCTGGGGAGAAGAGGGAATGCCCCGTCCCAGCCCATCCCGCCCCTTCCCCGGCGAGGGCACCAGC
>NW_020799097.1:105231689-105240640 GCF_003259725.1 Athene cunicularia | reverse complement strand
CTTTTTTTTTTTTTTTTTCTTCCACTCTGTGGAAGAAGAAACGCGAAAGAGTAAGGCGGTTGAAGAGGCTGCAGAACCTCACAGAGACTAGGCTATGCTGACCTGGGAGGGATTCACCACAGCCACCCGGCTCTGCTCACTCCACACAGGGCAACCTAAAAGTTAAAACTCTTATCTATCTATCTATCTATCTATCTATCTATCTATCTATCTATCTATCTATCTATCTATCTATCACCAACTGGCCTGGGGCCATGATCCCTTCCCTGGGGAACCCATTCCCATGCTGGACCACCCTCTCCATGAGGAGCTTTTCCCTAATACTCAAAGTGAACTTCCCCAGAGGCAGCTTTACACCACCCCCTTGTGTCCTGCGGCCAGCCATTGGAGAGGAGAGATGAGCGGCTCCCTCCCCATGTCCCCTCCTGAGGAGACTCTGTGAGAAGGACCTTCAAAAACTTCATTGCTGCTGTTGCTCAGGGGTACAGCAGTGCTGCCTCCATGCTGCAAGAACGGCACTGCCTGCACAGGCACAGCAGCCCCCCAAGAAAATGCAGCTAACAGGATGGAAAAATACTTCTGTAGCTCTTAAGTGAGGTGCAACTACATACTTCTGTAATCCAGGCCTTTCTATTCTATACACAGATGGGTGAGAACTCCCCATTTGTGTCCAGCATGGATTTACCCCCTTTGGCCAGGATGCGCAGGGGGAGCCCCAGCAGCCAGGGTGAGCAGTGGGTGTACACGTCTGCTGTTGGCCTCCAGCTGGCAAAAAACTACGGCTGCCTGCAAACCACTGCTTGGAACCAGAAGTTACTGAGGAGGAGAAATACCTAGAATAAAACAAACTCTGCTCCTTTATTTGCCTTTAATCCTGCATATTAGGGAGGTCTCTTGGAAGTAGTCGCTGGGGCAGCAAAGGGATGGGACCAAGGCTATTTCTAGAACATTCCCTGTTACTTCTGAGCATGGTCACACACACTCACACCATAGTTTCACAAACCATTTTAGCCCAACAGAACTTGGCACAGCCACTGAAAAGTACTGTGCTGGTCTCCTCTCTGCCTTCAGCTGCTGCTGCTGCTTTTTTCACATCAGTAGCATTGAGTGTTGGGTGCTTGATTGGGGAACTGGTGCTGCTGAAGACTTACTTGCCAAAGAAAATCACTAGGTGAATGCCAAAAGTGATGGTAGCAAAGCATATGGGAAAAAGCCATAAAATATTTGGGGAGAATGAGACCGCTTGTTGCAGTACCTGCACCAGGGTTGTACAGCTTAAAATATTACAGGACTAAAGCATTAGCTGCCTGCAGCATCCCCATACATTTTTTCAGCCATACTTCTCTTTGAAAGTTTATCTTAACCCATTTCTTTCATATGCAACTTCCCCTTTTCCTCAGAAACCTATGTGCAACCTTTTTCTTAAAAGAAAAAAATTGCAACTGGAAAAGGATTAACTTGGGAGCAGGGCAAATGCAAGGGTAAGCCTTTATGTGTGTCATCCTAATGGCACTCCAAAAATGTGCACTGAAATTAATATTTCCTTTTTGGGAGCAGAACACTGTGTGCCTTGTACGGTTTTGGAAGTGTTTTGCTCCCCCCGCCCCTCAGCTCATCAAAGCTGTTGTAAAATGATCTGGCTATCTTGGAACAAGGGTTTTATTCTTGTGCATGATTTTATGACCTGATCTCCTTTCATATACACACTCAGCAGTTTAAAACACACTCAGGAGAATTCTTTATAAACTTGTGACTTGGCATGTGAAGCTTGGACTGGTAGTCTGTAATGCTTTAAAAGCAAGTGGTTTTTTTCATCCTACCTAAGCATATATACTTTAAGATAGTTTCAAGAATGCTTTTTTCTTTTGTCATATACTTTGAAAAATTTGAGGGTTTAAGGTACAGCTTTATGTTTAATAAATATAATCTGAATGTTCTGTATGTTTATTATATTACTAAGTAGAATATGTTAATTATATGCACAATATGTATTTTATTTTATTAACTATACATAAATAGCTTTATAGTTAATGTCTGCTTCAGTAACTAGGCTAATTCTGCCTCCTTCCAGGTTCTGATTCACATCCTTCCCCAATGTATCTTTTGTCATTTTTCTGAGCATGCATCACTTTGCATAAATTTGCGAAAATGCAGACTGCACATGCTTTCATAAAATCCCCATCACAGACTCTCTAGTGGCTTAACTTTTCAGTTATATGGGAGGGTGTGAAGCCAGACAACTTGATAATACTTCCTGAAAGGGATGAAATAAAGTTATGCAGAGTCTATTGCATGTCAAGTAACATGCAAACATTTTGTCAATATTTTACAGCTCATGTAGGATACATACCTCATTTGACTTATTTGAGCTACCACTCATTTAGATCTCTGCAGTGCTTGTAAGATTTAAAAAGTCTTGAAATAGCCCTAGTTTCGACTATACCGTGCGAGAATTTTAAGTATAGTTGGACTGAAATTTTTTGGAAACGTCTCAGTGACTCACAAGAAGGATGTTAGGGGAAATGTATTGTTTTGCCCCCTTTAAGCAGAAATTCTCATGATCTTTTTGTTTATTTTGGGGGAGATGACATTTTGATGTCTCTGTACTTTGGTCTAGGAATTTGAAGTTCAAAAGGAAGGTTGCTTGGGCCAAGGATATCTGGTTTGCTTCCTTTGTAGTAATCTGCAGAATATCTTTTATGTCATAAATCTTTGTAAAATCTCATTACCTGTCTTAAAATTTGTCAGTGAAATTCTTAGATGTATCCATACTGAACAGATTTAACCTCCCATCTTACAACAAGCTTATAAGACCATAAGTATATTGTGCTCCCAACTGATTTGAGTGTGGTCTGTTGAGGACAGCAGAGACTGTGAAATTTTACCCAAAGGACATGGAATATTTTCTTTGGACTTTGTGTGGAAACAAGCAACAACAAGAGCCGTGGTGAGGAGGAAGGATCCTGGCTTAAATACAAGGACAGTTGTAACTATCAAACATGAGAAAGGAGAAGAGATTCAGGGAAGGGGAGAGAGTGAGAAGCAGGAGCTAACAAGCGGATGTCTGGGAAGACAGGGATAGGGGAAGAAATCTAGCAGCAGGGGTTGGAGGTGAAGGAAGGTGTCTAACTAGGTCGAGAACTGGCATGTTAGTGAGGAATATAGGAGCAAAGAGGAGTAAGTAATGCGCTCAGAAACTGAGGATAAGAGCAGAAGTTGGGTGGGAGGAGAACAGATTTGTTTTATTAAGTTAGTGTAATCAATAGAAAAATAGAAAATGCCTTCCCACATGGCACATTTTCTTCTCTGGGGTGGTAGCATTTTGCTCACTTTATGAATATTAAGGATTTTTTTAAGAGGTGCTAAATTTGAAAGCAGTCTGGTATATTCACAAAGCTATATTTTCATTCAGGCGGCTGCTGGACACTGAGGCAGAGTAAAGTCTTGCTTAAAGGTCTTTTTTTGAGAGGCATTAAAAAAGAAATGGAAAAAAAGCCAAATTAAAATTTCCTTTTAGAAGATTCTTAACAAATGTAGACAGGAGTGTAAATTTGCACAGATTCATCTTGTTCCAGTAATAGGTAACTTAATAATTATTATTGTGTGGAGTCAGCTTCAGATATGAATGGAATCCCAGTTTAACTAAATCAATATAAATATTTTAATGGATCCTTTGTAGTTTAACCAGTTTTGCATCTAATAGTGCTAAAGCTGGTTGAGAAACTGCCTCTAAAATCTCAATCTACCTCATAATCTACTTGTAATACCATATATTAGGTATCTGATAGTAATCATAAGCTAAAGTTGAAAGGCAGAAGAATGTAATGCTCCCTGGAAAATTAGAGGTAGAAGCAAAAGGAAAACAGGTAGAAGACAGGATGAAAGAAAATACAACTTCTGTAGATTTTTCTCAGCTAAAAGTATGGGGACCAGACTAATCTCGAGTGGAGTGGCTTTTGTAGTCTAGGCATGTTGCACAGTCAAGCTTTCATTAAATATGTTTTTCTGTTTAATTTCAAGATTTAACTAAAAGTATTTTCAAATCCACAAGAAAGTAGGGGTTTGTAGACAGGTAATGTATTAATTAGGTAAACTGATGTGCTTGGGAGATGAAAAGGACAAGGGTTCAGACAAATAATTTTTCTATTTTCTTGGAGTCAAAATATGTTTCTTGAAAGAGGACTGCAGAATCAGGTACTGGATAGCATGTTATCTTGGTCAGGTTACATATCCTCACACAGCTGTACTCAGAAGTAAGCTCAGTGGAAAAGCTTATATAAACAAAAAGGAGATTTAAGGAGATAATTAGATTACATGACTTTTACTGGTTCTCTATTATTTTCTTGTAGGATGTTCACAAGCCCTAGGACAGACAATCAGTTTCCACCATTAGTAGGGGCTCAGTTTTGATGTAAGTTCCAAGGAATTCCTTTGATTTTAGTATATTACCTCATATTTACACTATGATAAAGATAATTCAGTCAAGACATTAATAATGTCTCTCTGTGTCTCATCAGTTCAGCTCAGTGAAACATCACTGACACGACACAGTGCATCAATAATGTTGATGTATAATAAAAAGACAGCTCCCAAAGTGTCTGTTGTCACTTATAGACCATGTACCTGTGTCTGCCAGGGTTATCTAAAGCAGAGTTTTGATTTGCTGAGGCACAGGACTATAGCTCTGTGTGAGAAGGTACAAAATACATAAATTAACCCGGGGAATACATTAACAAAGATGTGGTCTGCTCAGCCCTGCAGTCACTTTACAAAAAAAGAAATTGTGGGGGGCCTGATCTTGAAATGATTTTGCATTTTCTGAAATCCTCCTGGCTTCATTCTCTTTTGACTCCAGAGGGACTGCTAGCATGAGCTAAGGCTAGCTTCCTGGCAGCTGAGAAATAGGGACAAGGCAACAGTGAAATGGCAGTGTTAATTTAACTCTCTGCATGCTCTAAACATCCAGCTGAGATGAAGGTTCAGCATCACTGTGTGGCCAATCAGTGTCTTAAAGTTTCTGGTTAAGGAAGGGATTTTGATCACAGAATTCCTGTTCACAACAGCGGAATATTTATGTGCTTAATGAGCATATTAGTTCCTTCCCTGTTCTTCCTCTCTGACCAACTCCCTTACGGGGCTGGGTGGGTGGCTACAGGCAGATACAGCTTTCCCCCATTGCTGTAATTGCCTTAAACAGACGTTTTGTTACAGAGGGCCTTCTGTCAGGATCTGTGCTGAGATAAATTCACAAGGATCCAGAGTGAGTCTGGTGAATATAATTTCGTTATTGAGAAGATCAGCAGCTGTGTATGATGCACACAAAACACTAATTTGTGTCAGCCTACATTTTGTTCAAATATGCTGGGAGCTAACAGAAGAGGAAGTTTATTTCTCATCTCTTTAAGACAGTGCAAACTTGCTTTACCTAACTGGTTGTTAAATTGCCTATGGAAAAAAAAAATCTGAATTTAAATTACATGGAAAAGAATTTTGAGTGAGGAAATTAGCATTTACTTCTAGCAAGTAACTGGAAAAGTTGGAAAAGCTTTAATTTTCTAAAGTTAAATAATTCCTGGTTCATCTAGAATAAATGGAAGACTTTTGTTTACTCTGAGTGATGCTTGTATGAAGTGGTATCAATGCCACTTTCTACTTTCATAGAATCATCCTTTGAATCTGTTTTTAATTTATCATCTTGAAAGCTGAATGGGTTGCAGCAAAATTGATGCAAATTTCTAAAGCAGTTTCTGGGTGCTGCAGGCTCCGTATAATTATTAGCTTCCTGAGTAATGTGATTGAGTATGTACTTTACACAGTGGGTGCATGTGTGACTTGCACAAGTTAGATGATAGGATTAGTTTACAAGGGAGGATGCAAGAAATATTTTTTTAAATAACTTTAAGGTTACAGTCTGAACCTGAACCTTTGTTGTCTCATGTAGTTGCTTGCATGCATTACCAGTTCACATATACTGCAACCAACAAAGTTTATATTCACTTTGCACAGAAGGAAGTGCTTTCACAAAGCAAGACACTGGCTCTCATGCCTCTGAGCGAGGTAAATGTAACTCAGCACTTCCTTGTGTTCGGAAAATTTAGGTTTTGCTTCAGCTGTGGCACAGAAATGTGGCAGAATACAATTTGTTGTTTAGATTTTAAATCAATGTCATCTGTGTGTGAATAAGGAACCAACATGGACTTCATCTGACAACAGAATATAGCCTTCAACAAAACACAAACCAAGTCAAGTCAAGTAGGGGCCTGATGGTGATCTTCATTAAACATGTACTGATGTGATAAATTTCCTGGAGGGGATTGCAGCTGAAGAGAGTAATTTCATTTGCCAGACACAGATGTTTTAGAGAGAAGTAGCTTATCACCAGAAGGAAGGTATATCTAGCACTCCTCAGTGCCAAAGAAAACCTTTACACTTAAAGAATTGGATTTGACAGAAGTTGTAGAAAGCCACCATGTCTTAAAATTTATACCTGCTAAATGCTTCTTGATGTAGTCTTTTGAATATGGCATAGAGCAAAGGCTTTTGGTTTTGAAGCAGCCACTAGGATAATGTGGGATGTCCTAGCTGATGTGCTTAGTAGAATCCTTTAAGGATTTTATGAATCTCAGCTGCAGATTTTGGATCTAGTGAACTTCTTTTTCCCATCTGGGAGGTAGATATAGTCAATGCTGTGGACAGGTTTCACCAAAACTGTTTCCAGTGCAAGGTCTGTTATGTTTTAAAAACAAAATAAATAGTAAAAATGTAACATTAAATAATGAAAGTGAATCTAGCAACCACTGGCAGACATCTGGTGAATTAGCAGAACTGTATGAAGCTGAAAGCATAAACCCACCAGTTTTCTTTTCCATAGCTACTTTTTCTTTGTGAAGAAATTTGACAATACCGACTAGTTGAGGCCTTTGCTTTGAATCACCATCTAGCAAAGCCTTATCTTGAACTGGAGACTAGCTATATAAATTAGGTGCCAGAAGTTCAACATTGTTGGAAATAAACCAAACTTGTGAAGGTGCTGTGCCCCAGCCCGCTGAGTTTAAGTGAGCGATTCTCTCGACATGTTTGTTTTTTTTTTTTCTCTAGCCATCTCGATTCCAAAGCTTTCCCTTCTTTCTGTGCTCTTAAACTGTAGCCCTCAAAAATTACTCAGAGATTTGACTTGGTGGATTTTTAACAGTAGGTGGCAGTGGACAGCAAATGTAAACCAGCTGGCCTCTTGCCTCTTTTACATTGTGTTGATTTCTGACAAACTCTCTCTGAAATTACTGTCTTAGAAACAGTCTAAGAATCAGGTTCACCATCTTTCTGCTGAAGAATTAAAGGGGTTATTAAAGTATCAACGACTGGCAGGTACAGCTTTTTTTTTAATTATTACAAGGGATTGCGCAAGAGATGTTGCTGATAATCCTCTTAATTGTGTCAGGACTGTAAAAGAAGACTGGTCTGGAGACGGTTTTAGGCAGGCTAATAGAGAAGAGGATGAGAAGGTACTGTTAAAATTGCTTAGATACAGCACCGAAGGAATTAACTGAAGCTTTGGAGTTTTATGTAGCGTGCTGAAGGCATGAAGTACGGCAGCGTCTTTCCAGCCCCCCTCCCCCAATCCTATCATATGATGAGACTAATGGCAAGAAAAGATGGTGCTATTGGTTTCTGAAGACTATCATTACCACTACTGTCTGTAACGTCTTTCTTCTACTGCAGGTTTCTGTGGTTCAGATCAAGTAGATCTCTTGTGGAGAGAATGATTCTGCTATGTTTTCATTTGGTAGCGTTTTTTTCCTTTACTTGGATACTTTTCAAGCAATTCCATGAGTATTAACTTCCCGTGGACCCTTGCTGTGATTGCTTCTAGGGAACAGCATGTGGTCTTAAGTCAGCTGCAGCATGCTCTGGACAGGCTGCCAAGACTAGTGGGAGCGAGGGAAGAGGTGCAGAGCTTCAGCTGTCTGTGCTGTTGGCTCCAGATCCTTCAGATCTCACTTTCTCTTCCTTTTTGCAATAGCTCTGTACATGCAGGACTGAGAACTGTTGCCCCATGCCAAGTGTCCTGTGTGTGACTCAGTTATCTCTAACTGTTGACACTCTGGAGATTGAACCTGGGGTCAGAAACGCTTACGTGTTTCTTCCCACTGGAGTGGAACCATCTACTCCCTGCTCGCAAAACTAAAAGTCTTTCCTGTAATTAGTAACTTGTTGTGGGAAATTCATGTCATGCTTATCTAGTGAAATCATGCCTGAATTGCTCTAAGAGGCAGAAATGTGGGATGCCACAGGGAAAGTAAGAAATCCATAGGGAAGGTAAGCGCTGCTGCTGAGATACCCACAGGTGCTCATGGTTTTGACCCCAATTTACCTGCAAACCTGGCGAGCGTTGCCTCCTGCGTTGGAGGGAAGCTGTGATCTAAAGTGCACGGCCAGATGGCACAGAGATCCTCCATCACAGCGAATGAATCACGGAGCCTGGCCAGAAACTGGAAAAAAAATAGGTGCGCCCCTTGAAGCTTCATTTCCTTAGCAGGGATGGGGTTGTAGTTTTGTGGGGAAGATGTAAAAATTATAAGTTGTGCCAACCAAGAGACTTCTGCGGATTGACCTGCAACAAGCATACACTAGCAAAATGTAGTTACCACACACATACATGCACCTGAAACCTCTTTTGTAGCTGATTTCATTTTGTTTTACTTTACAGGCTTAGAAATTGTTATTCTGATATTCTAATTATTATTAGAAATAATTTGTGTCTGTATTTGGGGAACACACTAAAAGACCGTACCCCTTATTTTATCCCTTACCAGCTAGATAGTCCTAAAATTTCAGTCGAGATTTGCAGAATTTTGGTTCTCTCTTGCCACGTGCTTTGGCCTGTAACATTTTTATATTGTAAAAATAAATCCAAACCTCGAGTTTCCCGCAGGAGAGCCGCTGCCCAGGGG
>NW_020799097.1:105228083-105231639 GCF_003259725.1 Athene cunicularia | reverse complement strand
AGCCCCGGCTGGGGGAGTTTCAGGAGTTGTTCACGTCTGTATGTGTTAAACCTGCCCTGCTCTGGGAGGTGTCTCTGCTTTAACGCTTTCCAAAGGAGAGGGAGGCTCACCTCCTATTGGAGTTTTAACATGAATTTTAAAACTACACCGGTTTTGTCAGCTGAAGTTGGATGAAAGCATAGCACAGCATCTTTGCTTAGCTAAAGGTGATCCCACGATATACGTAGTTCCCTTAAAAAGTCCGCCTGCCTCTGAATACCTGGTTTTACCAGCAGGGATGCCCTATGAAATCCATAATGGATGCCCTATGAAATCCATAATCTGTTGTTCTGGAGAGACTGTACAGAAAATATGTACAGAAAATCCCAGCAAGTTTAATACCTGCTTAGTTCAAGTCAAGGGTGCCTTAAAATTTTCTGTCCGCCATCCTCCCCGGGCGCGATCCGGCCTGCCTTACCTCGCTTGATACCGAGTAGCTTTGCACGCATAGGTAGTCGTGTCAACAGCACTCTTCTGTTAAAAATTATTTCCAGTTTACCTCTTCCAGGAGCTGACTGAAGCAAGTGAGGAAGGAACTGTATTGGGAGGTGAAACTGGGGAACCCGTGCTGGAAGGATATATATATGGGCGTTTCACAGGGATGCTTGTTTTGCCGTTGGTGTGAGGTTCTTCCTCTGCAATTAGGAGGAAATAATGAGCGATAATTTGATCTCGCAGAACACTAGAGAAGGCTGGGTGACTGTTGCTGTAACTAATGAGGGAGGAACAGACAGAATACTACAGATTAAATAGTGAGTTGTGCAACTCTGTTTTTGTCTACCCATGAAAAACTGAGAAAAACAAGCAGTAAATACAATAATAAGGTGTTAATTCACCCCATGTCAAAACCGAGCTAGATAAGCACCCTCGGACAACAGCAAAATCTCGAAGAGGTGATTTTGCTGGCCAGTTCCCTGTCACTGAGTTCAAATAAAGGAGAAAACAAGCAGAAGTAGTCTTATCCCATCAGCATTTGCAGGTGACAAGTTCCAGAGTCTGCATTGCTTTGGTGGCTCAGACTTTGGCAGATGACTCAATTCGTTAGTGATTCTGGTTTATAACCCCTAAATAAAGGGGTGGATACATGCTTTTCACACTGTGTTTACAGTGAATAATGAAAGATTTGTGAGGGCTGAATGTGGCAAAAGGATTTAATAAGTATTATGAGTATTAGAACTTTAATTGACCTCTTTTTTTTTTTTTTTAAAAGCGAGTTGTTTTAGTGTAATCTTCAGAGGGATAAGGTATCCAACAGTTATATTAAACAGTGCAAAAGGTTAAACAAGTGGTCCACTGACTGTGGGGCAAATAGACATTTGCCACTTTGAAAGCATTTTATAATAAATATACTCACCTGAACGTGAATACAGAAGTGTGGAAAATGCAGTGCCAGAAGTAATTCTTAATATTTATCTCTTTATGTAAGTATTTCTACAGATTTCGTTGTTTCCTCCCCCCTCCCCCTCCCCACACTGAACTAATTATCATTTCTCTTTATAAAGACGTTGAAAGAGTTTTGGGTGGGAAGAGAAGGAGGGTTTGAAGAAAGTCAGGAGTGAGCAGGTCATCTGAGTGTTCCTTTACACACTAATGAGGTGTTCATGGACTTGAGTATCTGCATTGTTTGAATGAGTAGTAAGTAGTAGGCTGGCCTAAACCATCTGCAGAATTTGTTTCTTGTTTAACATTACTTATGTCTCTTTCTTTTTCCCCACCCTCCAAATAAAATTGTCTCTATAAGATTTTAACTCTGTTCCAGGTCCACTTCTCCCCACCTCCAGAAGGTAGCATGGGCAGGGGGCACAGAAGGGCTTGTGACCCCCAAGTGGGGAGGGACTACAGCAGTCATGAGCCCAGCCAGGAATTCATCTCCTCAGTAGCTGCCAGTGAAAAGCTTGGAAACTGCTGTAGCAGCATAACTACTCGTGCTCCTGGGAGACTACCCTGAAATGGGAATGTTTTCCTTGCGGTGATGACAGATAGGAGCTAAACTGCTGCTGTAACCATATGTCAGGACAATGTGATTAAAAGTCTGCATAAGGGTGTAATATGAAGTAATCAGTGTGTAGCTGTACTGATGAAGGTAATAACAGGGTTAATGCTGGCAAGCTGTGTGAAGTTGTGTCACCTTTCATCTTCGAAGGCTCGTGGGAGTGTGACTGGTACTGTTAAGTAGTGAAAAGGAGCTGGAAACACTTTCTAAAATAGCATATTTTTCTGCAGCATAATTGATGTCTCTCCCTTATTTTACATTATTACCCTAAAGATGAGCATGTATTGAGAAATAATTAGCATCATTATGCATACTGGATAAATGGCTTTTTGCAGATAGTAGGAGGTAACACAGATTCAGCTACCCTTTAATGTCCAGAGAAGTGTTTGGATCAAACCCCTTTGATCTAGATAGGGTCCATTTTGCATTTTGTTTTACGTGCAGTAATTATTGGGAGCCTCCTTGAAATCAGGATGGATCCAGACATGCAGATACATTGTTAGGATTAGGGACTTACAAGGCAAACTGGAGAGTGCTTAGATTCCTAAATTAATTTTGCCTTCTATCATCAGAAATTATTTAAATTTTTGAAATTGAAGTTTCCTGATAACCATGTGTTCTTTTCCAATCAAGTTAAATTATGCTTTGTTTAAGTTTAATGCTCAACTTTGACACCATAAGGAGTTGTGCTTCCCTTGTGAAGTCTGTTGAACGCCTTGTTCCGAGTGGCTTTTGAGCTATAATTTCCAGTGAACACTGGATTTAAAGTATGTATTTGCATTGCAGAACGCTCGCTACTTTGTGGATGTGCGTATTTTTTATAAATGTATTTTTAACCTTTAAAAAAACTCCTGCGATTAAGGTTGTTTTGCTTGCTCTATTAGGCAGTTAATTGGAGTTGTCATATGGATTCTGAATTACCTAAATAGTGTAGTAGTAGTTCATCTTGGGCAGTTTTCTTAGGAAATGCTCTTCTTGCAGCTTATCTAAAGAAATATGAACAGAAATTGATCTCTTGCACTTGGTAAGATGAGCAGTTATAGGTTTATAAACAAACTGACCCCCAGTAGAGTTTAACAACTTGTTATGAGAACAGTAAGTGTTCAGTAGGATCTCAGCCCCATTTCCTGTAGTCTCTTAATTATTTAAGCTCTGATCAGGTTTATCAGCCGTTAATACTGTTTTTTCTTGTCTGCCTGTGTGGATTTCAGTGCATGAATGGGACTTAAGACTGTGAGCGCTTCTGAGCATACGCCTCCTATCTTCATCTCACTCAAGTATTTAGTATCTGTTGTGTGTTCTTTGAATTTCCATTTAATGTTAATAATTTGGAAGTTTTAATATTATGATTGTGTTCAGTGTTTAAAGTATTTTGTCTAGAATGCTGAATAAAGTTTAGGTAATTGTTTTGATGAACTTTCTTACCTACCTCTTGTGCTTCTTATAGGTTGTGACTTGTTATTATGCACAAGAGGAAATATTGCCTTGAGGTTTCCCAAGTACCTTCTCTCTCTTCCCCCCCCC
>NW_020799097.1:105155134-105228033 GCF_003259725.1 Athene cunicularia | reverse complement strand
TTCCTGTGTGTTTGCAGCCCAGAAATGGTAGGATAAAACCCTTTCTTTATTGTTTTGAATAATAACTTCAGCTATTGTCATATAGATATGACCACCAAACATAGGAATTTCATGCCAGTTGTCTTTGGCATTGCCATGCACGGGCTGCTCGCTTTCAGTGTACTGGCAGTCATCTGGGTTTGAAAGGTGAAGGTCATTCTTCAAGGGATGTTTCCATTGCAACAGCAGTGTTCCCACCCAGAACTGGTGGTGAATTGGAAAGAGCTACCCTTCTGCAAAGGTATGGTGTGACATTACACCTAATTAATTTAATAGTAGGATGCTGTTCAAATAGATGGTCTTGTTCCTTTGGTTTCAATCCCCACCCAAAGCTACGTGTCTTTTGTAGCTTCCCCTTGAATTTAGTGAGGAGTTGGATGACGGTTGGGAGGAAATGCTACTTACAGTAAAGGCAAAAAGCAACAGAAAGGCTTATATGGTGGAAGTGATTTGCCATGTGGCTGCATAATCAGACGTAGTGGGGGGATTTGAGAAGAGCATAGCTTGCTTCTGTCAGCGCACCATTTAGGTCGACTAAGCTGTAGCGGTCAGATGATACCTTATGCTTTCTTTAATCTCCATGTTGTCTTGAGAGATGGTGGTAGAGGGGAATTTATCCACTACCTTCATGTATTGTCACTGCGAGGATTAAGTTGAACTAACACAAGCTTGTATTTATCCAGGTGAGACTGAGAAGCTCATGTAGCGGGAAGTCTCTGCTTCCTGGAGGTGTGTGTATAGGAGGCCACTGCTGACCTTGAAAGCAGTAAAGCCTGCAGACTTGTGCTGTGCGGTCTGAAATTCCTGTTTTGGGTTTGTTTCTTTTTTTGCTTATCCTGAAGGTAAATGGCTGAACAGCATGTTCTGGGGTTGCTGCATAAAGGAGATGTTCAACCTGTGGTGTGCTAAAATACCCCCAGATTTCTCATTGTAGTAATGTGCCTTAGGATACCAGGCTGGTCAACCTGTATCACAGAACAGCCCAGACAGTGTATCCTGTGACTTTCCCCACACTGGAATTACCTGTGTGGTTAAATGTGACGTTGTTTCAGGAATAGTTTTAAATGTGTTTAGTTTCTCAGATGGCTCTTTTTAATACCTTAGCCCTCCATCAGCAATTTGTGTTGTATTATGCTGCAGTATGTGAAATATCTTTGTTTCTTTGTGTGGCTTTTATCAGAAATGGGGGAAGGGCAATATTACAAATTCATACCAGATCAAGCTGTGGAGGCCATGGGAATAGCTAATTATGCTGCTTCTGATGTATTCAACAGTTCAGGGTGTGAGTGCCTCGTGGGGCTCTTGCGTTTACTGTTTCAAGGGCTAGTATGAAGTGATGAAGTTCGGGATGGGTGGATAATTCACAGGATTTCTTTTTCTTTTTTTCCTCCTTTTCCTCTTCCTAGTGTTGCCAGATGGGATCTCCGCTTTAGCGAGCAGGTCTGCTTTCTGGGATTAATTTACATGCAAGTCAGTTGGACTTTGAGAGGCAGGTATAAAGGTTATTTCAGCAGAATAAACTAGCAGAATGGCAGTGTGCCTAGCGTTCTTTTCAGATTATTGATTAAGAAACCGTCTTGAAAGTGCTCCATTTGTCTAGCCGCTGTCCTTGTTAGTAGTCTGCCTGGGGGACTCTCCTTTCTCTCCCGCTGTGTGTGTTATTGAGCTTGTTTAATTATGGGCAGACTTGTGCCTTGGTGCCGTACAGCCTCTCTGAAGAGGGAGCTGGATAACCCGGAGGAGACTGACTCAAACTACCTCCCATGGCTTGGTGGCACAGCTAGGGAGGACTTCGTGCTTCCTTTTGCATGTCCCCACTGATAACAAAGGAACCCCCAGATCCTTTTAATCTCTGGGCTTTTGACTTCCTGTGAAGTGTAAAAACTTACTCAATGCTCTGGAAATTGGAAGGTGCTCCTACTCACAAGGCAATGAACAGATAAAACTCTTCTCTTTGCTCCAAGTTTTATTATCTTTAGGCCTCGTTACTTTGGGCTTAGTCACTTGTGAGTCAGGCAAAGTCTTTTTGATCTTCAGTTCTTAAACAGTCGGATGATACTGTGTATAAAGGTCACTAGAAATCCTGGACATCATGTGAAGTACACTTAGTTAAGCAACAGTGACTAAGATAATTGTTTTAGAGGTTCCAGGCTTTTCTGTGGAAGGTGAAAGACCCAGAACATTGTTTAAAACCGTGTTAGATAACTATTGCTGTAGTTCAGGTTAAATATTCAAGGAGGGAACCATGAGTGAATCCAGGACAGAACGGCAATCATGACTCTCGTGATGCTGGATGTGTTAAAAGGCAGAAACCAGTCTTCTGCTTGCTTTTGCTACTTGCTTGTTAATCATTAATATTCTGGATCTTGCTAGCAGTGTTTAGAGTTAGTCATGCATGTGTCCTCACCAGTTGTTTCACCATAGCAATGGCATTATGTGGGTGTTGAACCCAGTTGTGTCTAAAGGACACAACCCTTTGGGTTTTGTTGCTGTGTCATTAATACCAAGAGTTTTATTACTGAGATGGTAACATCGTTCCTGTACCAATTTCTTCTATGCTACAGTGATGCTTCCAAGTTTTAATATGATATGATCCTTTGATAGGTGGCTGTGTGCAGTGCCCTAGCTTTTATTGACGTGTCTTTTAAAAATGAGGATTAGGGGAACATTTCTTGCATTTTTATTGAAAATCCTACTCTTACATCTTTATTTCATTCTTTTGCAAAGTAAAGCATACACATTTTAAAATCAAACATGTACTGCAGTTATCCCTTGTTCTGCATAATTTTCTTGATATGGCGTTGATTCAGGAAAACCTTTATCTGTAGTGCGTCTGGGTTATAGTTACAGTACACAAACTCAAGTAAAAACATGGACACGTTCACATTGCTGTCTTGAAAGCTTCTGATTATTTTGAGTTATTCAATATCAAACATCTCGTCTGAAATAGTAACTGCTACAATCAGAGCATTTAATAAAGTTCAGGGGAAGCTGCAGGGAGGTTAAGACACTTGTTAAAGGTGTAAGTTCAGCCTGGGAGCTGGGAGACCTGTATGGTCAAGCCAACTGGTACATTGTGATACAGCTGTAATATAAGTCTGTCATATCCAGTGTAAGTATTAAATGATCTTGCTGAAAGTAATTACATCGCCTGTGCCCTGACTTATGTAGGGTTAATCATGAATGGGGAGAGAACCTTGATGGTAGTTCATTCTGTTCCATGCTTGAGAACAGTCCCCAAAAGAGGTGCTTGTTCATAAATGCTTTGCATGTGTGTAAAGTTTGTGTTTCTGTTTCACTGTTTAAGGCATCCTGGATATAAAAAGCAGCATGTGGGGTTTGTTTTGGTTTTTGTCAGAATAAGTTAGGAGACTTTCCTTGTCTTTTGATAATTTTTATTTTGTTAGATCTGATTGCTCCTTAAGCAGTTAAGCCTAAGTTTAGGTTACTAGTTTTACTCTATTGCAACAGAGTGTTAAATCCCATTGTTTCTTTAAAGCTAAGGAAGAGTATCTGGAATCTTGTATTTTTCTTGCTTTCGGTTTCCTTCTGTCATTTAAGAGGAAAATCTGTATTTTCTTAGATCTTCTTCGGTGGGTTCTTTTTTAATGCTGTCATTGTTACCCCATTTGAGCTCTAGACTGCACCAAACCACCGATATGCTCTGGTACTCCAGTGGAGCCACAGCCTGCTGGTCTGTGAACATGTCGCAGCTTTGCAGTGTGCGAATAAGGAACTGGAAGACTAAACATAAGCAGTGGGGTAGAGTATCTCTCTTGCATTCTCAAGTTGTGGAGGCTTGACCTTCTGCAAGGTGACTGTCCCCTTCTTGGGTTTCAATAGCCACAAGCCTCTTCAGCAAGACACACAGGGATCTCACCCGCCTATTCCTTAGTTTTGCTGGACAAATTTGAAGTTGTAAAAGCTGGCTGGGCTAGAAAATTGCACAGAAATGTCCAGGAAGGTTCTTATTCAGCTGTTTGTTATACCTGTGCACAGTTAGAACTTGGTGGTAATTTCCTTGCTGCTTGAGAGTGGTGCCTTGTCTGGTGTGCTCTTTTCTTGTGTGTGCAAACATCTTTTTTTCACCCTGCTCCCCATCCTACATAAGTGTATGCTGCCCTGAATGCAGAACCTCACCCAGATTAATAACTGGGCCATGCAGAGCAGTGATTGATGGCTTCTGCCCTGACTTCTCCATGAAAGTCAAACCCATCCTTGCCATCTTTGGACATCCCAGGGCTCGGAAAACCCTCTAGAGGATGGGATTCCCAGAATCTGTTAGAGGTTCTCTGATCTCAGCTGTAATAAGACTGTGTGTGTGTCTCAACATAATGAAATGTTCAGGAAAAGATGACATAGCAGGCAATGTATCTGGTTTGTGGCTGCAAAAGAAGGAGGGAGCAAGGTGTCATGGAGTTGTGAACGGCACTGTGTGTAGGGGCTGAGCAAAATACTCCAGACCTCCTTGGAGAATGCCACAAAGCTCTCTTGTGAAATACTAAAACCAACAAAGCAACTCTGTCATGGGTCACGTATGACCCGTGTTTCTGAAGTGCATAGCCTACTTGTCATGCTGCCACTTTATCAGCGATAGCCACACTGTGTCTTCCAGCCTTTTGAGAGCGTTTTATTACAAGTAAAGGTTTGTGTGGGGAAGCTATGGAAACGGCACTGTCTCTGCGTCGTTATTCCTGTGCTATTGTATGTAGGTCTTGCCCGTGAGGCCTTTCTGCAGTGTGGTTTCCCAGTGTTGCACAAAAACGATGTTTAGAGTGCTTCTCTGGGAAATAGCATTTAGTGAGGTTGAGTTGGAGAAGTTTTCTACCTTCAGGGAAGCTGAATGAGTGGCAAATAGTAACAGGCTGAGAGGGACAGTTTCTGGAGTTCTTGGGTCAGAAGAAGCTTGTTGAGGAGCCTGGCATAATATAAACGTCGATTAGATTAAACTCTACTTTGTTTAATTCATTTAAAATAGCTGTGACATCACCTCAGTGACCACCATTTTATACAAGACCATCTGTGAAGATCACCGTCATGACTTTTCTGGTGACAACATGCAGAGCCACCCAACAAGCCTGCTGCCTCACTCTGATGAACTGCTCTCCCCTCCTTCGCTTCTCAGCTGGCGTGTCTGCGTAGAGCATGGTATTGCCTAGAAAGAGCTCTGGGGAGTGAGTGGCACTTAAATAAAACCTGTCAGACAGTGATCAACTGTACAATCTGCCACCCTTCTGCAGCTTCTGTTATAGTAGCTGAATATTTTCCTGATGAAAGTTAAAGCATGTAGAGCTCTGCATTACAGGAGCAAAGGTTAGATCAAGCAGGATGCTTGGTGGGCTGAATGATGAGGCACGATTTCTTCTTCCTAGTTCTGCTGTAGTTGTATATATCCCATTATAATGTGGTTGACTAAGACCCATCTGACCATCCATTGTTTCCAGTGTTCAAGTAGCCCCACTGGTCCCTTTTAACTTGCAAAATAACAAAAAAGATCCATCTGTTTTGATGCAAAAGCTCCATGTGTCTTCTGTGCCAGCTGAAGACGTGCTGCTGTAACATAATATTTTTCAGTATCTGCAGACTTACTAAACTTCCTGTGTGTTTGCAGCCCAGAAATGGTAGGATAAAACCCTTTCTTTATTGTTTTGAATAATAACTTCAGCTATTGTCATATAGATATGACCACCAAACATAGGAATTTCATGCCAGTTGTCTTTGGCATTGCCATGCACGGGCTGCTCGCTTTCAGTGTACTGGCAGTCATCTGGGTTTGAAAGGTGAAGGTCATTCTTCAAGGGATGTTTCCATTGCAACAGCAGTGTTCCCACCCAGAACTGGTGGTGAATTGGAAAGAGCTACCCTTCTGCAAAGGTATGGTGTGACATTACACCTAATTAATTTAATAGTAGGATGCTGTTCAAATAGATGGTCTTGTTCCTTTGGTTTCAATCCCCACCCAAAGCTACGTGTCTTTTGTAGCTTCCCCTTGAATTTAGTGAGGAGTTGGATGACGGTTGGGAGGAAATGCTACTTACAGTAAAGGCAAAAAGCAACAGAAAGGCTTATATGGTGGAAGTGATTTGCCATGTGGCTGCATAATCAGACGTAGTGGGGGGATTTGAGAAGAGCATAGCTTGCTTCTGTCAGCGCACCATTTAGGTCGACTAAGCTGTAGCGGTCAGATGATACCTTATGCTTTCTTTAATCTCCATGTTGTCTTGAGAGATGGTGGTAGAGGGGAATTTATCCACTACCTTCATGTATTGTCACTGCGAGGATTAAGTTGAACTAACACAAGCTTATATTTATCCAGGTGAGACTGAGAAGCTCATGTAGCGGGAAGTCTCTGCTTCCTGGAGGTGTGTGTATAGGAGGCCACTGCTGACCTTGAAAGCAGTAAAGCCTGCAGACTTGTGCTGTGCGGTCTGAAATTCCTGTTTTGGGTTTGTTTCTTTTTTTGCTTATCCTGAAGGTAAATGGCTGAACAGCATGTTCTGGGGTTGCTGCATAAAGGAGATGTTCAACCTGTGGTGTGCTAAAATACCCCCAGATTTCTCATTGTAGTAATGTGCCTTAGGATACCAGGCTGGTCAACCTGTATCACAGAACAGCCCAGACAGTGTATCCTGTGACTTTCCCCACACTGGAATTACCTGTGTGGTTAAATGTGACGTTGTTTCAGGTGCCAAAAATGGTGTGTCCTCTGACCTACCTGTGCATGGCATGAGTGTTTTGGTTTGTCATAGGTTTGTTTCATGGAGGTAGGACACAGATTTTGGCAGCTATTTTCCTGGAGGAGTGAGTAATGTGTTGTAAGGAATAGTATTTTCAAAAGCGTTTGGCACTGAGCTCTATGAAGTTGATACTGGAGTAAACCAGTGTTCTGTGTGGTTTGGTGTGGTTTTTTTTTTGTGACTTGCTACGTGATTTTTGTGTTACTATTAAATCACAAAGGTTTTGCTTTCTTGTTCTTTTTTTTTTTTTTTTTTTTTTTTTTTTTTTTTTTTTTTTTTTAACTGAGCTCACAGAAAAACAAAAAATCCTCTGTTCTATTTCAATACTCTGCCTCCCCAATGGGTGCTCCCAGGAGCACAGCTCCCTATTGCCAGTAAATAGAACTTAATGAATTTGCTTGATGTATGGGTCAGGTACTTGTTGCATGATAAATGTGGATTTGACTTGCATGTTCTGGTGGGCTGAGGCTGAGTGCTTCCTGGTGTGAATGTTGATTGTCTTTTTATTGGTGAGGTTATTATACATTGGCTGGAAAGGTAGAAAATGAGTGTTTTTAAACCCAGTAAAGAGTTGGTGGCTTAGGCGCAGTGGGTGGTATAGGTGACAGTTTACTGTGACAGCCTGTTTTGTTTAGGTGTAGGTTGTGTTAAATACACTTTCATCCCTGATGCGGGTATCACTTTGCTTTTCTCTATGAAGAGTCCTGGCTTGTACAAAATCTTTTTTGATTACTAGGGAAAATAGTAGGCTTTCTTTTCATTGTAGGAATATACATGCATTTTAAGGGACTATTTTGAGAGGTGTAATTCCTAAGTGTTCCGACAGGCAGCACTTAGTATGGCTTCTTATTGGCCTCTAGCCGTCTAGGAGGCTAAGAGAACAGTAACACTTATTCCCAATGCGGGGGGCTGCAAAGCGCTAGAGTAGCAAGAGCAGCTTAGTTTCTTTTTTTTATTTTCCTTTATTTAGTTATTATTGGGTTTGGGTTTTTTTAGTACAAAGACTGCCTCTGGGTTTGACGCAAGTACAGAAAATTGAGATGATTCAGGCTTAAGCTTGAGTTCATAACCCCGCTCATTATACTTTATGTTGCCTTGGCTTTAGGCTCTTGTAAGCTGCAATGTGTGTTGTGATACTGAAGAATGGGAGGAGCATCTGTGAACCCCCATGGTTATATTATGTGAGTTACACTGTTACAATTTTCCAGAGCATAGTACCTACCATAAGAATTACACAGTATCAGTTTTTTGTCTGCCTGAAAATATTATTAATTGCTTTCTCCTTGTGTACCAAGTGTTCATAACTCAGTGCTGAACACAGAACATGAGGCAGAGTCTGCCTGAAGGGACAAGCCTCCAAAGACCCAATTCTCCTTCTGACTCCAGGAGGAGGAGGAGCAAGCTCCAAGTAGGACACCAACAGTACAAGTCTAAACACTGTGTGTAGGCTTGTTTTTCTGCCAGTCAGCTTGCAGCGGGTTTTGGTGAAGTGTCCAACAGTGAAAAAGCGGTGGCTGTAAGGAGTCATGAGGAAGGGGAAGAGTACTTTAGGAGGAATGTGTGGAGGAGAGGAACTTCACAGATGGCAATGGGAAGAGATCTGTGAACATGCTGCCATGTAGTACAATATGAAGAATGTATTCAGCGTTTGTTTACTCTGAATTCTTGCAGTTGTTTAACTGAATTGGTGCAAATCCAAGTGTGGATTCGGGTCTGAGCAGAATGTGCTGTACACGATCTGTTGGTGAATGTGGGTTCTCAGTAAAAGGCTGTGGTTTCCTATGTATGTTAGTGAAACCAATTTAGTTTATAGATGTTAAAAAACCCAAACAAACTGGCCCATATCTTTTAGAATGTTTTCTTCTGCTTGATGTTGGTGTTGCAATAGATACCTGCAGTCCAAAAGTGTAAGTGGCTTTAAAAAACACACTTGTTTTGAGACATTCTTGCCTTCAGTGATATGTGGTAGTGCAGCCAAGGAGTGGGGGGTGTGTTGCTCCTGTGTTTAGTGCTCATCCAAAATAGTGAGTTTCATTTACATAGACCTTTCTGATGCCTGGTTTATGGGAGGACTTCTGCTCTTCTCTGGTGTATGAGAACAACTGAAGAAAAACATCATTAGAAAATGTAACTTGGGTTCAAAGGAAAAGTCTTTGTTTGGAAAGATCTCCTCTTACTGACCTTGTGTGTTATACCCTACTGAAAGAGGGAGGATGTAAGTTAGGAATCCTGTATTTACCAGTCCTAAGCTATGCCTAACAGGTTTCACAAAACCAGAATGGCTAAACTAAGATGATGATGATTTTTCTGTAAGGTTTGACAGGAAGATTGTAATTGTATCTTCCTTGTTTGTAGGTCTGAAGTACTGAGTTCTGTCTTCAAGACTGCAGTCCATGAAGTAGGAGGGTTGCAAACCTACATCCATTAGTTTCAGGTGATAATGCTTGGCCAGAACTCAGACTGTTTTTCTTGCAACTCTTCAGGTTCCCCTAATGATGATTCAGATGCATGCCTGATAGTGAGATGTAATGTGGCGTTTGTGCTATAGTGTTTGCCCAGTTTAACTCGTGTATACCAAAACCAGATGGCTTTCATTCTGTTCTCTCTACATTAAGGATAAGAGGGAGGAGAAAAAAGAAAAGGGAGGGAAAGCTTCCTCTTTGCTGTTTTCAGCTCTTTCCCCATCCCCCCAAAAGTTCCTGTAGATGTATGTTGTATTTTTAAGTTCTGGAAAAAAATGAGCTTTTTACCCAATATAAAATACAAATACATAATAAACTTATCTTTTTAAAACAATCTATACAAGCAGAAACTACAGTGCCTTTGAGAGTAAAGGCTGAGTCTTGTTTTTTTCTGTGATACAATTGAAAGGGAAAAGGGCTGTGCTTTATATAGACTGGGAATAATCTGAACAATCCCACGGTGCTTCCTAATGTACTCCACCTACCTTGCATCATAACTTCCTTTCTCATATTTATGGCCAAAAGCCAGTACAATATAAATGGAGTAGTGTGTGCGGCGGGTGAGTGGCAAGAACCTAACTCCATGTGTTTGGGTGTGGCTGTAGGCAAATATTAAACTTTACTCTGCGATTCTGTGGAACCTAGCTTTATTGAACAGCTGCATATGAAAAGGATTTGGGGTACCAAGCTTTCCGTGTGTCTGTCTTCTGGTAAGTTCTTTGCTTACCTTAATCTTTTGCTTACCTTAATCTTCAGGTGCAATAAGTGAGCATGTTGCCTACTGAAGAACTATTAAAGGGTTTGTGGAACTTGATGCGCAAGAATTGCTGAATTATTTTATTATTGAGATATACTTTGCATTAAATGGAGAGCTGTAACTATACACCAGCTCAGAATACTGCTTATCAGAACATGAAAATGTGCTGTTGTGCAGGCTGTCTTCTGTTGTTTAGAAAGTTGCATCAAGTCAGCAAAAATATCTGTTTTACCAGCTGATTTCTTTTCAGCTATCTGGGAAGGTGCAGCATCAGTGTTCCCGCTAGGTAAGATGCAAGAACTCCATTTAAAACTGTTTGGAGGGATTCTATATTTAACAGGAAAGGTTCATTTGTGGTTAAAACACATCAGGTCTGTGGGTGGAAGCAGTTACTTCTGTCATCTGTACTTGAAATTTGGTAGTTAATCTATTCTAAAAATTTTACGTTGCTACTTTTTCAGCTAACTAAAATTAACTTCTAACAATATATTTTAGTTCAGGATGTAAATTATATTGTTGTAATTATTTTCCATCCCACACAGTGTTTAAAAAAAAAAAACCTGCATCGCATACTTGTGATATATTTTCTGTATTGATGTATATTGCTGCTGTGTAACCACACTGTGTAGAAAAGTCATTGAAGGGTGTGCTACGAGCTCCTTTTTGGAGGCTTGTTTATACAGCACATCAGGTGTACATGCTCTCCATGTTGTAGGAAGATATATTGCCTATGTTGAAACATTTGTAGTGTAATATGATAGGTATAACTTGGATAACAATAGAATATTACTGCAAAGCATTGCATTGTCAACCTTAAGAGTGACTTTAATACCTCCTTAAATTGAGAGCTAAGACAATTCGTTACACAAGCTAAGACCATTACTTATCTGTGTTGCAGAAATATAAAAAAACCCCAACACTGGTATTGTGTGGTTCAAGGGTATTAGGTTTCGGTCTAAAATGCAGAGGATATGGAATGTGATACAGAATTATATTATTAGCTCTAATGCAAGGTGATGAAATGAATCATCATTTCCAGAGGCAGCATGTTTGGCTACCAAATAATGTTCTTGTCTCTGTCATTGCCTTGTTGTATGCCTCAATTTCCCTGCCTGTAAAGTAGGAAGCTGCTTGCTTGTGTCACGACTTCCTGGTCATAAGATGCTTTGAAGATGAAAAATACCATGTGAATAGATGCCACAGTTTTTATTGTATATTACACACTGTGCAGGAAGGCTGCACAGAGTTAGGAATTCAGCAAATAGTGAAAACCAGCGTTAAGTTAGGGTTTTTTAAAAAATAAATTCTATACTTGGTTGTAATATTTTTATAAAGGACTGAGAATTGCCCTGGAAAATTGTTGCCTGTTGAATTTTTGTGATCTGAATTAGATATTTCATTAGAAACTGGGGGGGGGGGGGGGAGTATTTTCCTTTTTTAAACTCAGGTAATTTCAGGAATTAATGAAGACCTTGTATTTTAGTTTGCATCATGCACAATAATTGAGTTTTCCCTTGGATATATACATCCTGAATCATTGAATATTATTAGTATATTAATTAGAAACTGTCCAATTTAACAGCCTTTCAGTACTGAAGATGTGTAGTATTGGTTTTATAATAAGTAAGGAGTAAGATAAGTCTGATCCTTACAGAAACACCAAAGCTGAAAAGTAAATTGCATTTCTGTTTCTTTCCCTTTTAAATCAATAATTGAGGCTGCCTGATCTCAGGATAAGATTAATTTAAGGTCTTTGATATGGAATGATATCTCATTGGATGTGAATTGCAAGGGATGTGTTTCCTCGGGTTCATATTCCAAACAGGTTTGGAAGCTGGTTTTGGGGTTGTTTTGGGGTATGGTTGGTTGGTTTATTTGATATGGCAAAGCAGGGGCCGAAATTTACTACGGTCATAGCCTAGCACTTCTGTAGAGCTAGCCATTCTTAAATATTTTACTTTCAGTTGAAAACGTATTTGTGGATGTTGAGGTGTGGTATGTTGTATCTAATATTAGTGCAATTGTGTGAAATGATCCTGCTGAATAGATTAACAAATGGGTCAGATTTGCAGGCAAATGTAAGGCTATTTGGGGCTGATGTGCATAAGAGAGATGGAGGATTGTAAAGTGGGGTGTGCCTTGCTTTAATTGATGCCCTCTTCTGTCCTCCTGTTTGATGGCTTTTCTTGCTATCTTGTCTTCCTGTTCCTGGGTGTGTTACAATCCAGGCTTGGTAGCTATAGTTGGAGGTGATGCATAAATAGTATGGGTTGTAACAAAATTATATATTTCATGCTCAGAGCACTCAAAGTTGTAATTCTTACCAATTTGTGTTTTCTTAGATTTGTGTCTTAAAGTGGCAGGCTTTTTTGAGACAAAGTTCTTTGTTTGATACTCTGCTTTGCTACTCAGTTAAGTTGTACATTGCAGTCATTCTTGCAAAAACTCTTTTGCTCTAGCTTGTGTCCTTGGTCATGCCTTTGGTGCCCTTGGTGCATTCGATCGAACTACTTCATTTGGTGGCTCCATAACTGCAAACTTTTATTTTCTGAGCTGTAGCAGAGTCAGCTGAAATCTGTGATGTGATTTTTAAAAGGAACTGCATCAGTAGGTACACAGCACATCCCTGGTTTCTTCCAAGTATGCCACAGTACTGAAATGCTTTTACATTTTAAGGCTTTTCAATACCTATAAACAGTGACTAGTTTTGGGGGTGGGGAATGAGAGGGAAGTATTTAATTTAGAATTTAGTTAAGGACCTGACCACTGTTTGAAAATGCTTAGCCTGTATACTGGGCAATCCTAAAACTCAATCTTTAAATGTCTGAGAGGAAAAAACTCTCATCCAAGGCTATATGGAGTTGTCACATATTTCAGTATTTACTATGCTGCTGTTTTTAAAAGAAGTGCAAGGTTTGACTGAGACTTGTCTTCCTTTTTTTTAAGTCTTTCATTTATACCTAGCTTGAAACTGAATTTTTGCATGTGGTTTGTTTTTTTTTTTTTCCCCCCCCCCCTTCTATCTTAATTCTTTGGATGCCTACATATATCTGTTTTACTGGTTTCAGGGAGGAACAAAAGACTGCTTTATGCTCTAGCTTGATGCAGTCTACAGGGTTCAAACTTCTGAACAAGGTGTCATGAGAGTATATTTTTGTGTCCCTGTTGTTTCTTTGGTGTTTGGTTGGGGTTTTTTTGTGTGGTTTTTTTTTGTTTTTTTTTTTTTTCCCTGCTGCACAGTGATCAAACAGCAATATAAACTAGCTGGTAGGGTGGTTAATAAACGGTGCATTTAAATTGTTCCCAGGGGAGGATGATTTCTTGGGATCTCGGTGTGAGGTGGTGCAAGCCTCAGCAGCCACCAAGGGTTACAAGCGGTGCCGAGAAGCCATAGCGGCCTTTTGGTTCACACCAGCCTCTTTACTTTTTCCAGCCCTCTCTCCCCAGAGAGACATCTCTGTGATGGATACTCTCTGCTCAGTGCTTGCCCTAGGCTCTGGTGTGGCCAGGCAGGGAGCAGGCTACCCCAGGAGACCTCGCAGATTTGCAGGCAGTGGAGCAGGTAGGGTTAGCTCCTTGCATCTCCCCTTCAAGGTGACAAATCTGACTGCCATTTGAGTGGGAGAGGAGGGACACAACTACTTAAAGGACTTCTGAATCATCTCATCATTGTCCCGAGAGCTAAAGGGAAGTGGGATAAGGTAACTGTGGAGGTCACATCGGGTTTGTAGCCTTTTGGTTGCTTTAGTGTCTTAAAATTTTGAGATACGTTTTCAGGGAATTTGTAGAGTTTGGTTGCTTCCCCCCATCTTAGAATATATGGGATAGCAGTAATGCAGACACTGCCAAGTTTCAGAAATGGCTCCCACACACCAGGTTTGAGTGCTTTTGGCTTAATGTATTAGTAATTATCCTGAGCATTGTGGATAGAAATGGCAACTCGTGATCCTTCCTGTGTAGTTGTCTGTGATGGTAAATCCTAAGGATTAACAACTGGATATAAACAGGCACACTGAAGAGTGAACAGCCCTGCTAGGGTCAAATTAGGTCTGCTTTGTGTATAATGCCATGTTTTTGATAATTTCCTCTTAATTCCCATCTGTGAGCTTATCTTTTAAAAACTAACAAATGTTACTGCAGGTACACAGCCTGTCTGATTTAATGTTTTGAATACAGTGTTGTACAGCATTAAATGTGAAGTGTTGATGTGTTTTTACATAGCTATATAGCCCTGCTCTAAAGCTATTTGGGAGTCTCTTTTATTATTTCGTACTCTTCTGACCCAATTTTTGTGATTAAGTGATACTTACCTGATTGCACATGGCATACCTCACTGTCAACCTCCTCTAGAAACTCTTACATGTAAAAGATAGCATGTTCAGTGACAAAAGATGAAAGCTGAGTAAGAGTTTCTGCTTGGAAAGCTTTCTTTCTTAATTTAGGTCAGTACTTCAGTGTGCTATGGTGTAAACAGCACAACGGTTGCACCCATCTTCACTATATAATAAGTGTATGTGGTAAGCTGATCCTACCTGACTGCCTGCCACCCAGCTCTGGCCCACACAGAGCATACCGGAGAGGGAGCAGCGTTAAAACAAATTCCCTGCCACCCGTGGGTGAGCAGCTGTGACCCTGGCTGGCAGGCAGGATGCTCCCCTCCAGGCACAGAACTGTGGAGTGAGCAGCAGCTCTGATTCAAGCTAAAATCCTCAAGCACTGGGTATCCCACTCCATCTGCTTGCCTGCCCTCCACGGGATTCAACGACTTCTGTTGGTCAGTTACCAGAATTTTGTTGCTGCATTTTCCACATTCTCTCTCCTAATTCCTCTCTTACAAGCTCCAGGAGTGTGTGTGTGTGTGTGTGTGTGTTTGGGTTTTTTTTGCTATAATGTGACAAGGAAATGATTGGGGATCTGAACGTTTTCCTAAGGATTACAGGCAGTTTTGAGCTCTCTTTCAGCAGGCTTTTTCTGCTCTGTTTAGTATTTGTAGGTGTTTAGGAATTTATCAGAAACTGTTGTCTTGGAGTTGGGCAAAACCAGAGATCACAAACTCTTCATGCTTGTGGTGCTAAATCTGGCACAGTTCCAGGACCCGAAATATTATTTACAAGTGTTTATACTGTCACAAGTAGGACAAATACTCTGTATAACAAGACATGCTGAGTGTGCAGTGTTTTTGTCTAAGTTTTCAAAAGAATAAAGACAGCTTCCCTTTTAAGGGTGGAGAGGATCTTGGCACTTGAAAGAGCCCTGAAAAGGCTTTGGAGATGTCAGGGATGTGCATGTGCACAATTCTGATCTGGGAGAATCCCCAAGAGGGGATTCCTAAGACTGTGAAGATAAGGCGAAATTTCACTTTACAGTGGCATCAAAAATACTTGTTCCAGGGCATTCACACAAAAATCACAGAAGTAATGCTTATGGTTATGTGGTGGGGTTTTGTTGTTTGTTTGGTTTTGGTTTTTTTTTTTTTTTTTTTTTTTTTTTAATTTAGAAGGATATTCTTCTCTCTTGACTTGCTTGGTTTGGACTCTTTTTTTTTGACCTTTGAACTGATATTCATAAGGATGTATACCCCTTTTACTCTCTAAAAATAAGGACAGAATTTGTGTCTTTTCCTGCAAAACCAGGTTTTCCAGCTGTATGAAAAACACTGAATTGTGTAGCCTATTGATAAGGTTTCTATTGCTTGAAATGCTTGGTGGGGTAGTTACTTTCTGGAGACGTTTGACTGATTTTTCTGTTGCTGGAAATCATGCGACTAGTAGCCATTTGATGCTGAAGAGAATAGGTCTCAAGAATTGACACATTTTTCGCTAGCAGCTAAACATTAATAGCAGTTTAATTTTAATAGCATACAGCAAGGTGTTGTTCAGAGGCAGTAATCATCAATATTTTCTATCAAATAAGGCAACTAATTTTTAAAATGCTCATTTTCTAGTTGTGGCAGGAAAGACGTGAGCAGGAATAACATCTAGCTATGTGGTGTGTTTATATAGAATAACCAAAGATCAAAGATCCTTCTACAACTCTGAAGAGGAAGCCAAGTAAAATATCCTTGCTTTCCTGGGAATAGTGTTTGGGGGCACCTTGTATGCAGATTGAGACTAAGGGTGTAGCAAGTCAACTTGTGTTTCTAAGAAGCCTTCAGATGAAATGTGTTATGGAAATGCAAATTATGTTTCCACTTCATTGCCTATATAGTAAGCTCTGGTCTGTCTCTTTTTCTAATTTTTTAAAATTTCATTCAGATATAATTGCCATTGTTTTTCACCATAAAGAGTATTTCTGAACTCTAGATGACTTTATCCTGCTGTGTCAAATGGGTGCAGTAGATATGTATAGTAAGGTGGGAGGAGTTCTGACACACCACTGTAAGAGAGAAGGAAGAAGGGCAGTAGGTCCAGATTTAAAACCAAACAATCCTCAACAATGTAATTTAGTTGAGCAGAGAGTTACTTCCGTAGTGTCTGATTTGCTTCTACCTTAAAAAGAAATTGGGGTTTTGTTTTGAAATGTTCTATGTAGAGCAGTTGATAACACACAATACAGCTGTGTTGAAAATACACATTTAATGAGAGGATTGTGACTGATGTGCGGTCTGGCTTTGTGTTATAAAGTAACCGTATGCTGTTGCCTTTGTCTCTTCCAGATGTTTCTGACAGTGTACCTCAGTAACAATGAGCAGCACTTCACTGAGGTGCCAGTCACCCCTGAAACAACCTGCAGGGATGTGGTGGAGCTGTGCAAGGAGCCTGGTGAGAGTGAGTGCCACCTGGCTGAAGTGTGGTGTGGCTCAGGTAGGTTGGGTTTGCACTCTGTAAATTACTGGGCATTCACCGCTTCTGATGAAGTGCACAGGTACCTGACAGACATGATCCTGTCCCAGAAGGTTTCTGCTTTACAGTTTTGCTAATCTGTCAGACCTGCTGTATGATAATGCATCTACAGAAAGGCTCACACATAGGAAAATGAGTTAAAAGCAAAAGGGGAATCAAGCATGCAGATGTTCTTGTGTATGCAGCCCTTCTCTGATTCAGATGAGCCTCTGAAGGGTGTGGGGAGTTGTTTTCTCTTCTTCCTTCTCCCCACAGTGGGATCCCAGTCGCCTGTGTGGGGTTTCTGAAGTAGTATCAGTAATTCTGTGACCCAGTCAGAATAATTTCTTTAACCCCATAGCATTTTTCACTTGCAGTGACAAATGAGACTTCCTTTTTCTGATGACACCTTTGTTGTTCCTGATCATGTTAACTGAGTTTGGAAGGGGTGTTACCAGAAGTAGTAGGAGTTACCTGATGTGAGGTGATCAGAGGTGTGTGGTGGATGGGAGGGAGGACATAGAAACTACTTCTGACTGTCCCCTGCCCTTTTAAGCCTGGGGAAGAGGGTATCTAAAATATGGCTAACTTTTCATGGCTTAAAGGGGAAAGGACTGTTGACTATCTCTTTTCTCCATGGTATTCATTAGAATACTGGTAGTCATCCAGAGGCCTAGAATAGATGAATCATGATGAGATTTTAAGTAATGAAAATAATGATATTTCATCCATCTTTTTTGAGATGCTTCAACAAAATCATAAAAGAATTGATGGTAAGGGCTTATGCTCCTGTCTTCCTCTGCTGTTGGCTCAGGCTCACACCTGTTCAGATAAGTTTTTAGTGGGTTGGATGTTTGTTTAATAACATGAGATATCCAAATTGTCACTTGATTTTTAGCCCCTTCTGACAGAGATGTAATGTTTCTAAGTTTAAAAAATTAAATGGAATTTTTTTTCTTCTCCTTATTAAATAAAGTAGCTTTTCTTTATAAATAATGGTAAAATAAAATCACCAATCCAGCATGGAAAGATCTTTTAGGAAAGTGTTTTTACTGTACATCTTTGTCCAACTATGTCTAAGACAACACAGTACCAAAGTCTACAGTGAAAGACAAGTAAGATGTAGAGTATGCTGTAAAGGTCAGCAAGATTGTCCTGAAATCAAGGGAAAGCACCTATACCGAGAGGCAGTTGAAGTCTGCCAGTACTTAGAGTCCAAATGGTCTTGTTAAGATGAAAAGTGAACTTCTGGATGTGTGGGATCATATAATACATGGAGGTTTATTTGTAAAATCAAGTTGTCAGTTTCTCTGGTACTCAAGGAGATGTAAGAAAATAATCTTTTTTTTTTTTTTTTTTTTTTTTTTTTTTTTGTCTGAGACTAGTCTTTACCGAGACATCATGAGGTACCACAAGAACAGATACCTAAATGTCACTTGCACAGCTATTGTCGTAAGACCAATAAAAAAGTTCATCCATTTATACAGGGAGAACCTTGATGATTGTTTTAAAAACAAATTATTATTGTTCTCTTAATTGATACACTCATATTTACTTATTATTTACTTCTATATGCAAACACTGGTGTGTATGTAAAACTGTATACAGTTTCTAACTGTACTTGGTAACAAAAAATGCAGTAATCTTCTAATGTTACATGATTTGAGACTTGAGTACTGGATGAAGTACATACATGTTGTTTTGGATAAAGTACATCCTTTCTTAAGCATCTGTGTAACATCCAGTAGCAACCATTTGCAAGATATGTTTTCATGTATGTCTTGGATTTTTGGGGGTGGGAAGGGAGAGAAATACTTCTAGCTTTTACTTAATCTCATTTTAGATGTCAGCAAAGTTCACTATCTTGTTTTTCCAAGATACACAGTAACTTCTATTTTGTTTGCATTTCACACTGAACAAATTAAACTTTATTTTAAAACAAACATGGCACATGGCAGCTAACTTTCTGGGGTAGAAACAAAAGATTTATGTTGGAAAATGAATTCTCAGACTTCAGTTACTGAGATCCTTTTTAGACAGATCATCTGTCTCTCTTTTCTGATGCTTGCTTAGGAATTTTAGCTTCTGTTGTCAGACCTTATTAAGCGTGCTTTGAAAGATTGCCGCAAGTGCGCTTGAGGCACTTTGCTCCCTGAAGGGGGTAAATTTACTACTCTCCCTGTCTTCCCAGTCTTGCTTGAAACTTGATGAGTATCAGGGCAAACTTTTTTGATCTTCCTATTATTGCTAGAATTCTGTTAGGCGACTACCTTGACCACAGTGGAAAACAGTTAAAGGTGTATGTGTGTATAAAGACTAAACTTTTTGAGACAGAGGAAAAAAAAATGGTCTGATTGTTTGTCCTTTCTTCCTGAGCTTTCCAAATGTAGTTTTGTTTGGTATTTGAAAATCTCTTTGACCTTTCTTTGAAGTCACTGAGTGGTATTGACAGAATCCTTGTGTAAAGGGTATCTCCCTTGATTATAGAGTTTCAGTTGAAGTATTGCCGAGCGGCTAGAAATGTCTCATAGGCCTGCTGTATATTTTTTAAGATGGAAATCTGACAGTGGTACGGTTGGGTTTTTTTGTACTTTTTTTTCTTGAATTAAGGTTTAGCAGATGAAGAGCTTATTTAGCTGTCTAGACAAGTAACCGCCAAGAGACTGCTTTTTCTGTAACAGTGACCTACTTGCTTATTCTGTAAAGCTAATCTCTTTTGACAGTGACTCCAGAAATTTTCCTTCCTAGATTGCTTGAGCACAGCTGCACTATTTTCATTTAAAGAAACACTTTTATGTTGAAAAGAACTTTTAACATGCTGAAAACATGTTAGTAGCTGTACTTCTGATGAAACTGAAAACATTTATCCTTAACACCAACAGTTTTTCCCCTGAAATGATTATTCCATATTAAGATAGTGAGTTTGAAAGACTCTGCACTGAATATGAATGAACTACTCTCTGATTTTTTTTCCTTTTTTTTTTTTTCTTTTCCTCCCCTTGCTTAAATAGTGAAACATCCACAAAAGCAATGTCCAGAAAAACAAAACTGGTACAAAAGTGGGGGTATTTAATTTCAGTATTTGTCTGCTTGTTTTATTTCTCAGGCCAGGAACAATATATTCTGTTTGTCTGGCACCCAGCACAAATGGCTCTAACCTGATCATCAGTCTCAGATGTTGTCATAAGATACTATGATGGTATTCTGACTACATAAAGTTGACTGTTATAATATATTGATCACATATATGCCATCGCTGTTAACATAGGTGTAAAAATGTATGGTAGAATATATAGAATAACAAATGAAATTGCTTTTATGTAAAGATTTAGAAGCCAATAAGCAATTCTAATTATATCCTGTCTGTGAAGGTCCAGCTATGAAGTGTGTAAACTTTGAAAGAACAGTAATACAGAAAGGGAGGTGTACTGGTAAATGAAGGCAGTAGATGTAGACTCCCAGTGGATTTTTGTAATATCAAAAGGCAACAAGTAAGGCTTAAAAATTAGAGATGTGACTGAATCCTGAACTTGGGAACAAGAGCAGGAAAGGAAATTCAGTGGAACTTGTGCATGTAACTTTTAAAGAAGCTTCATCTTGACTGCCTGAAAGAAAATAGCAAGTTCTTATTGGAATCACTTTTCACTGTCTGATCTTTTTTTCCATTTGAGCTGTGAATCCAAAATAGTTCAGCTTTTCCAGGTTTATCAGAAGTGGGGCTTTCAAAATGCATATAATCTGAACTTCATGAAATTTGCTGTCCAGGAGAATGAGGCAGATCTATGGCTGACAGGAGCTACTGAACACGAAGTGACAGGAGCTGTGTTCACTTGCTGAGGATCAGGCCCGCAGCATCCTGCCTAGGAGCCTCTGCATGGTATTGGGTGCCTCTGCCTGAGCTTGAATGCAAGGGCTGCAGTCCAGCATTTGATTGCAATCTTAGGAAGCATTAAGAGAAGAATTTACTCTTCTCTGAGAGTTCATCTTTGCATTTTAATTTTTGTTGGAATAGGAAGTAGATGAGTCCCTGTAGGAATCAGGACAGAGGAGCCCTTGCAGGAGGGGGTGGGAATGACTGAGAAATAACTTTGTCTGTGGTACCATAGAAGGGAAACAAAAGGTATGCCAGCACATTTCCTGCTGTGGTGAGTGGGTAAGATGGTTTGCAAATAAAACACTAAGGCTCTAGAGCTGAAAGCTCTAAATTGCCTGTTTGCTTCCACTTGGGCTGTGACAGTGCCTCAGCTTCTCCCTTCAGGGATGGACTTTTAAAGGTCTGTATCTGCTTTTTAGATATGTTGGTTTCGTTTCAGAAGCAAGGAGTGGTACAGCGCCTTCCCCAGAGGAAGGTTGACATCCCTCAGGGGAAGGCAAGTGTTAGGTGCATACACTGCACCCGAGTAATAACAGGTGTTCAAGTGAAAGATGGTGGATAGATAATTTTGCTTTGTTTTGGTATTTGCCCAAGCTACATAGGGATGTAATAGTACTCTGTTTTGTTTTGTTTTTTTTTTCAGAACGTCCCATAGCTGATAATGAACGGATGCTGGATATTTTGCAGCGCTTTGGAATGCAGAGAAGTGAAGTTCGTTTCTTTCTCCGTCATGAACGCTCTCCCTGCCGGGAAGCAGGTAAGTGTTGATCTCAGCTGGTTCATTTGTCTAAGTTTCATTTCATTCCTTGAGGTTAAGGAAACAGCTTGTGCATATTATTTGTTAATGTTGGTAGTCAGTATGGTGTTGAAGCCTTTTTTGGTCTGACCCTTATTTTCTTATGAATAAAGAATGCTAATAACAGAAAAAATGTTTGTTTTAGTAAAGACTTCTTCCTCCCTTTTCAGATCTGGGGACATTAAATCCAGATTGAGACTTTTGCAGGTTTTCTAGAGTTTGTCATCAGCAAAGCATCCAAGCGCATCCTGTGTTGAGTGTATTAGCCACAGCGAAATATCTAGAGATCTGTCATAGTCTCTTCTTTTAAATCTAGTAACCAAACTGTTGTCTAGTAATGTAACTTATTATTTGGTCTTAGGGTTTCACCTGGGTAACACTTAACATACTTAGCAAAAGATAGAGTTCGTTGATATTTCTCCCACAATCTACACAGTTGTATTAGTTTCAGGAATAGCATTAAATGAACTACTTAGTTAAGTTCTCTGAGAATGTAATATCTATGCATTGTAAATCTAAATGCGAAACTTATAAAGAAAATTACTTTTTGTTTTTCTGTGCATCCTATATTAATCTCTTTAGTTAGAATCCTTAAGACTTACCTTTAAATCAGTCAACTGGGTTATTCTTCCTCCTGTTTTTCTGTTTTCATCCTTGGTAATCTTCTTCGGTATTGGAAATACTGCATTTGTGTTAAGTGGCATTGTACCCAGCATATTTTAAAATGACTAAACATATCTTGATGTTTGAAATGTGCAATGATGACAGAATGAGTACATGAAAAGTTAAATCTGTGCAATTTCTGTCTACTAAGGATCTTACAGTGCAGTTTAGTTGTCAGGATGTAATTTTTTCAAGTCCAGGGTGCTCATAGTATTAGGATTATTGGCAATTTATTGGCTACGACTTTGCTAAGCAATATATATGAGGAAGAACAAATGAATAGTTAGGAGCTCTGGAGTTAATATTGCAGGAATATGGTCTTGAAATAGGTATGAAGTGGGCAAGAAGCCAACAGAGATGGCTTCATCCTGTAGTATATGTCTGTCCTACAGGGGAATGGGTCATCTTAGTATTTGGCATCTGAACACCATTTGTATGTAATTTGGTGGAAACATTAAAGTAGGATTCCAGTTAAGTAGAATCTTTACTGTCACAGTAACTGCCAGGAAGAAAAAAAAATTGTGCTTTTAAACTTTGTTATGTGCAGATAATCAACTGTTGATTAAATGGTCGATCTTTCATGATAGGCGACTAACTTTCAACTGTTGTTATTCATATTCTCTGTGAGATAGGTGACAAAAGCACACCAGAATATCTAAATGCTGGTTTTAAGACACTGTGGTCCAAATGCCTCTCTGTGAATTAACCATATATTTTTTGTGTCCTTTCCAGAGAGTGTATTTTTGTGACTATTCATAATGTAATGCAGACATACTAGGGGCCTGTTGACCATAGTAGAAATATTGAAATTGCACACTGCTGGTTTTTTGTTTGTCTGTTTTTAAATAGTGTTATATCTTAAAATAAATGTTGACATTGAACAGCAGCCTCTTCATAAAATATCTTGTGTCATCAGTTATGTTTATCTTAGTGGTAAGATCATGGGAAGAGCAGTTGTTCAGATTCTAAACCAAAATATTACTGTTTCTCCTTTTGTATTGAATGCTATGTCTAAAGGGATAAGAAAAGTCCTAAAATACCTTACCATCTTTGACTGTCCTTATTTCTATCTAGGGACTGGACAAAGGTCTCAAGATCCAGCCTTAAAAAGAAATGGTGTCAAAGTGCCTGGTGATCGAAGAATAGAGAATGGTGTAAGTGCTTGGTGCGATGGCCAGTATAGTGAAAATGGAAGCTTCCCTCCCTTTGAGATACTGGTGCAAATCCTACCCTGGAAACTAAGAGGCTATTTTGGAGAGATTTCTAATGACTGCTGTAAAACAGACACAAAGACTCTAACAGTTGTCACCCTTGATTTCAGTTCTCAAGGTCTGATATCCATTAGCTGCCATATCTGTATTTGCTGACCTGAGATCGCCCATACAAATTCAACATACGTTCTCTTTTCTACTCACATGGAAAATTTTTCTCTTCTTTTCCTTCAGTTCACTGAATATTTTTATGTTCAGTTTTGTGTTGGAGATCTTTTAATTCCAGATTTCAAGTTGAGACCAGTTAGTGTTTCAGCAGTGAATCCACTGTCTGTCATTATTCTTGGTCCAGAAGATATAATTATGGATATAAGATTGAATCTAGATTCAAGAAACAGATGTAATAATATGTGGTAATAATGATACCTCTGAGAGCTATGGGTCTTTTCCCCCCACTATACTTAAGTTGAAGAAAATACTAAGTTTAATGTTGAAGTGCTTTGTATTGCAACGATACACCTATGACTACAAACCCATTCTACCATGTGTTGAGCATTCTGGGCTCAGTCAGTCAAAGCTGATTCATGCTGAGCTTAATTATAAAGGGCTCTGAAACACCTCTTTAAAATGCTGCTGGGATTATGCTAGAAATATTAATGTTTCAAGAGATGTCATCTTATATGTGGTGCTGGATTGGGCTGTGCATGTGTATGAGCTTGCAACTATTGTTTTACCATGAAAATATGCCATTTTTTTCTGATTATTTTATTGTATACTCAGTTGCTGCTGGTTTGGGGGGATTTTTTTGAAGACCTTTATCATACTTTTCTGCAGTAGCTCGGTGGAGTTGCATGCTGACCAAATTAAAAATTCTAGATTTAGCATGCTTTGGATTTTCTTTGACAGGTCAGTGCTCCAAGGATGGATATGACACTGGCTGAACTTCAGGAAATGGCATCACGCCAGCAGCAACAAATTGAGGCTCAACAGCAAATGCTGGCTAACAAGGTGAGAGTTTGGAATGAGATTGTTTACAGCCAGGAACAAAGGTAGTAAGAGTCACATGAGGTGGAGGGAGGGTTGGGGATTTGTTTGGTGGTTTTTGTTTGTTTTGGTTTTGGTTTTGTTTTTTTTTTTCACCTCTTATTGACAGAGAGCTCCCTTCTTTAGCTCCCTCTTTTTGGATTTGAAAGTCAACCTATGCAAATATCCAGTACTAAAACATTAAAATAATGCCAGTGGTAGAAGTGACCACATAGCTTACTAAAAGGATAGAACATATAACATTAATATATGGTCATTCATCCTGGTAGCTCTGCCAGCTCTTTTTGTGTTCCGTGTGGTCACCAGCCATTCACTGGTTTGATCACTGAACAACGCTTTTGTCTCTGGATATAATGCTGTCCTGTAATGATATCTTGCTTTCTCCTGACAGAGTTCAGTGTGCCTGGTTTCCTGGGGCAGCTGTCTGGAAAAGATGGCATGTATGTGATAAAAGTAACTAGGAAAGTGATTTATAAAATACTTGCTGAACAATAACAGAAAAGCTAATGAAAGCACACAGGGTGTTCCTGAATTGTTTAGGGGGAAAAATACACTGAATTCATCTGCGGAATGATGGCATGGCTTTCATATTTTGTTGGTACACACTACTCTTGAAAATACCACAGAAAATGCTGCTTTTTGCTGAGAATTGTTAAATGCAAGCCCATCCTGAATAGCACTCAGCTGACAGGATGGATGAGTTCCCATGCTCTTCAGAATGTGCTCTAGAGGGAGAATACTGCTCTAGGGCTCTTGTCATACTACTCTTCCTCTGTCAGAAGCCCTGTCTCACTCTTCTTTTGAGGTAGCTGAGTTCTGCCCCTCTTCCTACACCCTCCCCACTATGTTTAGCATCTTGTTTGGTTCTCTTGGCTTTCAATAAGTGTATCTCAGAGGACTGCTTCAAACTGTGGCTTTCTAATGATTCTGAAAGCACCTGCAGAGTGGTACTATGGCTGTCAAAATAGCCAATAAAACTTTATTTCTGTTTTATAGTAAGAACTGGTATGATGAAGATGCAAATATAAATGTAAGAAATCATGATGTCAGTCAGCCAAGTGATCAGAATTTTCACTTGAACTTTAGCAGCACAGTTAATACCTATCCTGCCCAGATAAATTTGCCAAGGTAGAATGTTGCACTCTTCTTGGTTCCAACTGACAGATGAGTTTTCTATATATAAGAGAAGCCTAAACTTTCATAACTTCTGGTTGTTTCACTCAAGTGATGGCAATAGTCTTTTGGTCTTTATATAGCAATAACACTGTAGTCGCTATGAAACCAGTAATAGGAACATTATATGTATTTACTATAAAGGGAATCATACAAGATTTAAAAAAAAAAAAAAAATTAAAATTATGAGTTTGAGACTGGATAGCTGCTTGTCCAGGTAGGTGTCTGCTGCCTGTGGTTTGCAGAAAGTAGTCTTGTGAGTGTCCCATGGGAGAATTTTTCATTTAACATTGCCTCTCTGAAAGGGCATCTAGGAAAGCAGGTTTGTTCCAAAGACAGGCTTTCCATTGCTGATTTCCTGCCTTCTGAAATCAGATGCAATATTAAAAATAGATTCTGAGGGGGAAAAATACACTTTCTTTTTAGACATGAGCTGTAATGTCTATTTTTTGACACTTTCCTGTGTGGGATTGACTCTAAACTTGTGCATATGCTGCAGGTGCTGCCTGGCTGTCTCCGGAAGGCCAGCTCACTCTTTTGCTCTTCCTTTTTTATTCAAAGTGCACAAGAGTCCCTGTTTCTAAATATGACTGGTGATTTTTTTTTTTTTTTTTTTTTTTTTTTTTTTCTGTTTTGAAGAAGCATTTTGTTCCAATGTTAGTAAGCAGTGCTAGTCTTGGCTGTTAGTGGGTGCTTGGGAAAGTTTTAGTAGTTCTCCTGCCTCTGGAACAACCTATCATCTCCAGAATTGACAGCCATGTGTAATGGCCAGTGATTTAAAGGAAGTCTCTGTGAGCGATATAGTGGTTTCCTTTAACTCTGAACTACAGACATCTATATATAGAAACTGATAGCACACAATTTTACTCTTGGAGAGGCAAGAGGATCCTCTCCACTGAGATGATGTCTGTTGTATAAATGAGGCCCAGGTCACTGTAAAGGTTTTCCCATGTCTTGAATCATCCTGTGTTTAGTGGTGATTGTTACTAGGAAATGGTAGGTTCTTGGAACTTTTGTGTGCAGTGATCCACCATCTCAAGGAGGTTCTAGTAAAACTAGTAAGAGGACAAAGAGTGAAAATGATCAATAACTTATGGAATACCTTCTGTATAAAGAATGACTGATATTCTCAAGCATGACTTATAGTTGTTTAAAATGCGACGAATGATAGGGATCTGTAAAGTATGGAGAAGGTAGAGGGGAAATAATCATTAGCTCTTGCAACTTGAGAGCCAAGTAGCGATTGAATGAAATTGGCAAATGTCATGGAACATGAATGCTGAAATTTTACTTAGGCTTCAAAGTGTTTTGAGCGATTTCATGGAAGAAAAATTTACCAAGGGCCATTAGGCATGGATACCACTTCTGTTTCAGTAGGTTCTTGTACTATAGAGTAGTTGTACCCGGAGGATTGTATTGGAAAAGAATTGATACGTGTTTGCTCTGTTTTTTCAGACTTTCCTTGACACTCTGGGAAGTCGGGGTACTGGGTTAAAGCTGACCTGAGCTGCTGTGGTGATGGTTTGTTTCTGTCAGTACCTTACCATAAGTTCATTTAAAAAAAAAAAAAAATCCTTGTCTTGACTGCAGGAACAACGTCTGAAATTCCTGAAACAGCAAGATCAGCGACAGCAACAGCAAGCTGCTGAACAGGAAAAACTGAAGCGATTAAAGGAAATTGCTGAGAATCAGGAAGCCAAACTTAAGAAAGTGAGAGCACTGAAGGGCCATGTGGAGCAAAAAAGACTCAGCAATGGGAAACTGGGTGAGTTGCTGCTTGGGGAAAGTAGCCTGTGATTTCTCATGAAGTGTGATTCTTGGAACTCTAAAATTTCTGGTGATTTCAGTGATTCAGATGAGGTATTTACAGTGTTCCAGGAAATGTTAATCTTGACAATTTCATGTCGTGTATTTACTAAGAAAACTTCTTAATGACATGGAAGAAAATATTGCTTAAGGTCACCCTGTGTTTTGAGCCCAGCATATCTGCTCTTTAATTGCAGTGTAGGTTTTTTCTTTACTTGAATACCTTTGTGTACCACGGTAACTTTTTTCCACCCTTGATGTTAATACCCCACACATTCAGAATGTTGTTTTCTTGGTCTATAACAAAGCTTGATCTGATATCCATGTTGCTGCTTATGCAAGAGGTAACTTAATGGCCAAAGTGGATGAGTATTTTCTTTTTGATTGCTGAAATCTGACTAGTGTCTGGCTTGTTACAGTACTAGTTGGGTGCTTGCAGTTCAACATGTTGATGCAACATTAAATATTAATTTCAGATTTCATATCAACACACATTCTTCTGCATACCTTTTCATCTTTCCTCTACATATTGTACTTGTCATTTCCAGTTGGACTCAAATGAAAATGTATTGGTTTATTAAGGTAAAAATATATATTGTTTTATTAGGAAGCATGGTGCTTTACAGATAAAGCAAAAGTGTTTTTTGATGGGGAGAATGCATTTTCTGTCTGGGTTCTGTTGCACAAAATAAACATCAATTTAAAAGAATAGAAGGATAGTAGAGTAATACAGGGTCTTGGACCATGTGTATCTGTTTCCCTGTATCAGCCTCAGCAGGTCTGGTCTTGCTACTTGTTTGAATTCTTACCGATTCCTTAAACTTTGTTCTATAATGTAACAGTGTTTGGCATTGGGAGCAGCTGATGACAGCCGTTCCTAATAGCCTCTAAAAAGCCCTCTCAGTCTTTGTTTAATATAACAGCTTGAGTGTTTTTTCATTGACTTCCTACGACCTAAATCTAGAGTTTTAAACATCATAAATATGCCTTGTGGGTGAGCGGGTGTCTTCCTGTGGAATTCAGCATTAAGTGAATTTAGACTTCTACAGATGAAATTCAGCCTGGTAGTGTGGTTTTGTTTGTTTCCATACTTCAGGAAGTAAAAAAGCGTTCTTTTTTCCTTCCCATCAGTGCTCTAAGTAGACCGAATTTACATAATCTTGCTAGTGCATTTGCTTTTACGAATGCTTTGAGGAAGCATTGGTCTCCTCCCCGCTTTGTGAATTTATTCAGTTGAGGAACAAACTGAACCAGGAGCAGAATGCCAAGCTGCAGCAACAGAGGGAGTGTTTGAACAAGCGCAACTCGGAGGTGGCAGTCATGGATAAGCGTGTTAATGAGCTGCGAGAGCGCCTGTGGAAGAAAAAGGCAGCTCTGCAACAGAAAGAGAATGTACCAGTAAGTGTGGGATGTTTAATTACAAAAAAATTTATTTCATTTGTGGCCTATACAGTCTGAAGTAAAGATTTACTTGTGGGAAAGGCTGTTCAGATGTTAGACTTGTTTTTATCCATACATGACAGAAGTCTTGTATTATTAAGGTACTTTTCATGGTACATTGGTGTTAACCTACTTACTCTTTATGGACAAGAACTGTTTTTATGCTGTTGTGGATTATTTTTTTAGGTGGTGGGTGGGGTTTTTTGGGGGCTGTTACTACCTCATATTTATAACCCTTAAAGCTTTTTTTAAAAAAGCATTTTTAATATTATAGTTTTCTACTTGTTTTATCCTTTTTGACTTATATTTCAAACTCTGATGGATGGATACTGCAGCATAACATTCTTCAAATCTTTTTCCCCCCCAAGGTTTCTTCTGATGGGAATTTACCACAGCCAGTGGCTTCGGCTCCAAGTCGAGTAGCAGCAGTAGGTCCTTATATCCAGTCCTCTACTATGCCACGTATTGCTTCCAGACCTGAACTTTTGGTGAAACCAGCATTTTCAGATGGGACACAAGCTTTGCAGGTACCTGATGGTCCACTGAAAACACAAACTCTGCCCAACATGAGGGCTGGGAGCAGTACACAAGCTAAAGCTCCTGCAGGTAATAGCTTATGATTAATATTTCTTCTCCAGAAATGTCTTGTTTTATCTACCAGCCTCTATCTTTTAAGCAAAGTATTTTTTGAGGTGTCAAGTCTTACTACTTGCAGTTTTCCTGCCCTAGTGGATATATTTTTATAAGCACTGAAGCTATATGTTTCAATGTGTTATTAAGTAATCCTTTTAGTGAGCAGTCTGAGTTGTTATATAGTGTAGAAAGTAGGAGGATTTTTCTGCAACTTTTTTTTTTTTAAATACTCCTAAAAACTATACAACAGTGTTTGAGTTTCTAGAGACAGTTTTGGGACATACATGGTAACAACCAGGTGCCTGGACTTAAAAACTAGCAAAGTCAAGTTTTCTGATCATGCATTTTGGAAATGACACATGTAAAGGATTAACGAACTTTACAAGAAATATAAAGGAGGCAGTTGATTGTACCACGGAAATAACAATAAACTTGCTGACATATTGAAGGTGTAGGAATATGGAGAGCTATAGGTCCAAACACCTGACGCAAGGCTTGGACTATTCTGCTATGAGTTAACAAATGGAGATTTCTGTGACTTTCTCATATAAAGTACAATTCAGCTTCGTGAGAGAAGAAGTCTGGAGGAACTGGAGAGTTGCAACTATCTCTTCTGTGCTATCTTGGGAGGAGAAGACTTGCTTTTCAGCTGGGAGATAACACAAACTCTGATCTTCCCAAAGGGAAAAAAAATGGAGTCTGAACTTGTAAAATAGTTCTGTTTATTTTTTATTTCCATTTCTGGCAGATATTATTAAAGTAGCCATGACACAAAAAAGTCCCAAGTGTCTCCTGCTGTACTGGAGAATGAGGAATGGTTTAATTTTATCTGATTTGCAGATCCTAAAACTGCTGGAGTGGAATTTTAGGTCTAGTCCACACAAAATTTGATTTTTTGTTATACAAATGTGTGGTTTCTTAGTTATTTTTGAAGCAGATTGCTTGTCTGCTCCAGTGCATGTAAAGATCAACTTTAATGCAGTGCCTGTATGCAAATTGAACATACAGGTGATTTTTTCAACTGTTTTGGATATCACTGGCAGGATCTATTTATTCTTTAAAGCATTGTGTTTTTCTTTGCACAATTTATCTTTTTCATCCTATCTTACCATCCTGTCACCTTTAACTTACTATAAATATCCAAGGAAATCTTCTTACTAACTGGAAAGGAGGCAGTCTAGAGAAGTTTCTTTTCTGAATGCTGTAAGAGCAAACATGTGTGAAGACAAATAGTTTTGCTGCTGCTTTGATAGTTGTTTCTGAACTTGGTTTTGCATTCTCTTTTAAAAACAAATGAGCAAAAATCTAAAGTGATAGTGTTTATAGCAGTTAACCTGTATATGATGCTTGTACACTGTCTAGACTTGACTCTTACTGAAAAAAAAATCTACCTGTAATAAATAAGTCAATAGAAACATTATTTTAGCTTAATCTGTTCCATTTGTTCTCTTCTAGGTTCTGTGGTCCCCAGTGCAAAACCTTCCCCATCTGCCACTGACTGGAGTAGTTCAAATGCAGATAGTCATCTTAGTCAAGGATCATCCTTGACTTCAGGAAAAGGAATTGTGACTAGCGAAGGACAAGGTATGTTCTTAAGTGCTTGGCTAGAATCTAATGATACCTCTCTCTTCTGAATGCTTCAGTAAATATGTGGAATTCATTTGAAAGCACAAAAAAAAAAAAAGCATTATTGCCATATAAGCTTCAGTATGGTGTTGCAGGGATTAAAAAAAAAAACCAACCACCCACAACCTGGTTTCCGGTGGTGAAATTTATACTAATGCCTTCATAGATGCTCCTGTTCAGTTTGTAAAATGCAGCATTTGGCAGGCTCTTGGGCCCTTAGTGCAGGGGTAGGATGGATACAAAAAGCATTCCTTGCATACACTGTCCTGAATATTGCAAAGAACAAGACTATTCCTCCAATTGTTTTTCCCTTTTTAAAAGTTTTCCTCTCTCTAACAACAGCTGAAGGAGAAACTTTTTTACGAGACAAAGAGAAAAAAGTGCGTCCGTTCTCAATGTTTGATTCTGTGGACCAGTCTGCTGGGCTGGGCACACTGAGAAAGAACCAGAGCAGTGAAGATCTCCTTCGAGAAGCACAGGTATGCAGGAAACTCGAACTACTGCATTCCATCTGACAGGGATTACTACACAGCTTTTCAAATATGTCAGGAAGGTCTTTGAAAAGTACCTAGGTCCTCTTTTAAAAGACTGCTTCTAAGGAAAGGAGTCTTATAGGCTTTTGATGGCAGTTGGTAAATTAAAATCATTCCCTACAGTCACTGTGGTGAAAATCTAGGTTTTGACTGAACATGTAAAAATGGCTGGGTTACCTATACTAGTGTGTATGCATATTCTTTTTCTTTTTTTTCCCCCTAAGATTATATGCACAGAGGCATGGGGTTTTTAAAATCATTTATACGCTTGTTTCACTGTTTAATGCAGCAGTTGTCCTTCAGATGTTTGTTTGCAGCAAGACTTCCCACCTAAATCTTCATACAAGGGCATGATTTGATCAGGTAGGGTGTGAAGTAACATGGAAGAACTGGGGATGGCAAGTGCTCACTTGGAAAACAAGCTTCTTGCCTACAGATGCCTCTGCTATCTCTAGATAAACTACTGTGCCTGGTATTGCTTGATGTTTTAAACAGTAGCTGCTACAGAAAGTATTAAAGAGCAGAGGTTCAAAGTATAAACAACTATGATGATAACGTGTTTCAAGAAGTCTCTTCATGTTTCCAATGATGTTGTAAACAGTATTGCAGCAGTAGTAGAAATGCTAGATAGTGTGTGTTGTTCTTTGAGGATCTTTACTCCATCACAAAAGTCCTAAAATAAGTTTTGCTGTTTAATCTTAATTAACTTTTTTCTTTTTGTTTTTCAGACAGCCAATAAAAGTGCAACAAAGGTACCACCACCTGTCCCCACTAAACCAAAACAGATAAACTTGCCTTACTTTGGTCAAGCCAGTCATCTGCAACCTTCTGATGCTAAGCTGGATGGAAACCTGCAGAAGCTGCCCTTGGCTATTGTAACTATGGGGAATAAGCAAAAAACAGTGGCACAGCAACCTTCCCATCCTCAGCAGATACAGCAAAGAATTTCTGTACCTCCTGCAGGTTCTTCCTCTAGCCAGGACCAAATTCTTCCCTCCTCCAAGCAGGAGAGTCCCCCAGCAGCAGCTGTGAGACCTTTTACCCCTCAGCCGTCCAAAGAGACCTCACTCCCACCATTTCGAAAGCCTCAAACTGTGGCTACAAGTTCAATTTATAGTATGTACACGCAACAGCAGACTCCTGGGAAGAACTTCCAGCAGGCAGTGCAGAGTGCTTTGACGAGGGCGCAGACCAGAGGACCGCACTTCCCGAGCAGTAAGCATGTGGTGCTCCACCTCTCTTTTGTCTTGATAAATCTGATATAGGTGTACTTTCCACCTGCTCTGTGGGTATGAAGCTGTCCTTCAGGGGAATTAAGCAGGTTAGTGCAGCCGTAAGAATCAACTGGATCTTACATGCTGTATATCTGTGTTAAAAAGTGCAGAGTATCTGTCTTGGCTTTGCAATGTAACTGAAGGAAGACATGGTTACCAGATTAATTCTGTTCAGTTGAGCATATTATTCTGCATCTTTGCCCTATGGAGATGAATCAGTTTGCATGTTCTTAATAGGTTTGTGATCAAATACTCACACTTGTTGTTTCTCCATCCCTCCCTGAACTGCTTTACAGTGTATGGCAAACCTGTGATGGCAGGAGCTGGTGTACAGAATCAGCCACCACAGACGGAGAACATCTACTCAAACCTCCAAGGCAAGCCAGGCAGTCCGGAGCCTGAGATGGAAACAGCATCCTCCACTCATGAGAATCATGAAACAGAGCGAATACCCCGTCCCCTTAGCCCAACCAAATTGCTGCCTTTCTTATCCAACCCATACCGCAACCAGAGCGATGCTGATCTGGAAGCACTACGGAAAAAGCTGTCCAATGCACCCAGACCACTGAAGAAACGTAGCTCCATTACTGAGCCAGAAGGACCTAATGGCCCCAATATTCAGAAGCTGTTGTATCAGAGGACCACTCTGGCTGCAATGGAGACTATCTCAGCTCCATCACATCCATCGAAACAGACGGCATCAGCTTCCAGTCCTGAAAGTCCAGCAGAAATCCCAAATCCTTATCTAAGTGCAGAATTGGAAAAAGAAACAGCTGCTTCTATGCCAGAACCAGCTATTGCTGAGGAAGCAGAAGACACACCAGCAGATCAGAGTGAAGCTGTTCTTCCCTCCATGGCTTTGGAGACTGTACCTGAAGGAGTATCAGATAGTGGTGAACTCACGCAGCCAAAAACGGAAGAACCAAGCCTAGAAGCTTCACTGCCACTGGAGGTATACTTGGAAGAATATCCTCCATACCCACCACCTCCCTATCCATCAGGGGAACCAGAGAGTTTGGGAGAGGACTCATTCAATATGAGGCCTCCTGAAGTTACTGGACAATTTTCCTTGCCTCCTGTAAGTATTAGTTAGCCTACAACTTGGGTACCCTGTCAGTAAATTCTCTCAAGGTCTGCCATAAATCCTGTGCGTTGTTTTGTAGAGCTTAATAAGATGTGGGTGAACAGTCACACAAATTGTCTAGAAGTCTCTCTGTGGGTACCTGTTCTATTTGTGTGATGCTCTTATCTCCAGTGTGAATGCCAGTAACGAAAAGTCTCTGTCTCTAGAATTAATGACATGATGATAAGTTGCAAATGGAATTTGACACACAAATAGTAAAACTCTTCTGGGCTGTAAGGAACATTTCTTACAGAAATCTGCATACTACATCCAAACTATACTTTCTTCTTAATTCGAAATTGAAGGTTGTTTGGGTTTTTTTGAGGCACAGATACAGATTTCAGAAGCATTTCACTCTATTGCTGGTAGGAGATGGAAATTGATTATCTTAATCCTGGACTGCATTTGTTTATTCTGAAAGTGCCTTGCTTGAAAAATATGGAGAAATAGACTTCTTTAGTTTCTGCTTTAAAAACTCATTTGTAAACATCAACTGCTTGCATTTCTTCTACTGAAATGTTTTCTGAGTTTTTCTTTGGACTGTGATTTAACATCAGTCAGTTCTCAAGTTGCATCAAAATGGAGTCTCTTTGGGCTAAGGGTAGGCAGCATTTTACCATCTTGTTTGTTTTAGAAGTTTGTATCTGTGTGTGTGGTATGGTGTTATCTCACTGTTGAAGAACAGAAATGCTTACTGCTTTCAGTTCCTCAAAGAGTTTCTTTTAAAACCTATCATTAATAGAATTTTAATAATTTGATACATGAAAGTGGATTTTTCCTCCATCACCTTAGCGCAGAGGAGTTAAAAGCTTTAAATATGCTCTTTAACCTTGTAATTTCCGTATGGAATAGTCATTGCATGTTTTCATGCTTTAAAGACGTTGTCCTTGCTCCCTTTTGCAAGGAAACTTGAGTGGTAGAATTTCCTAAATTGTAAGAACTTGTTTCTGGTTGGTTTTGTAATAATTGTGTGATGATGAGAAGAAACCGGCCCAACTTCTTGATTTCATATTTAAATACTTGGATTGTGCTGACAGGCTCTTTCTTTAAAAAGCCTCTACTTTTGATATTATGTATAAATTAACAGGCAAGAGAGTATTTTCTGGGAATCTCTTCTTGTATATCTTAATTTCACATGTTAGCTCTTGCAAAACATGAGTCATTTCTATTCATCTTTGCTTGGACATCTGTCAGAAATTTACATATCCTTATGAATAGTGTTTATTGCCGCTGCACAGCCAGCTGGGGAGAGTGCTGAGCTAATGTGTGCATTCTCTAAAGGAGAGAGTACAGACTCAGCTATAGAAATACTTGGTTTCCAGTATCACTGGGAGCATCTAAAGCATTTTACACTTGGTTCTGTATTCTTTCCAAAACCATTTGCCATAATTGTTTATGTTCCTGGTAATGTCTGCTAAACTTAGGAAAATGTTAGGCGCTTGACATTGGTGTTTAAAAAGTAGTGTACTTCATGGAGTGTACTACATGGTTTGTGTAACAGCTTTAATAGCTAATGCTGAAATGGTCTGAATAAAAAAAAACAACCCACCTTTTTTCCTAATCTTCAGGGATTTGGGAGTTTTATTATTTCATTGTTTTGTTTGATCAAGGTAACTTCTGTATTTCAGTTGAATAGTGATCTTGTCTAGAGATAGAGGCAAAGATCTTTCATAACATGCTTAAACTACTATATTTGTAATGTGTTGGAGAATTTGTAGAAAATAGTTTAAATTTAATATTAAACACTGTCTTAATTGGTAATTTCTGATGTCATTTACAAATAAGCAATTTTGTATTTTTGTTCTTCCTGGGGAAAAAAGTGCCTGTAACTTGTGTTACCTTTTCACAGGGGAAAAGGACGAACTTGCGTAAAACTGGCTCTGAGAGAATTGGGCACGGAATGAGAGTGAAATTCAATCCCCTTGCATTGCTTCTGGATTCATCTTTGGAGGGGGAGTTTGATCTCGTGCAGAGAATAATTTACGAGGTACAAATGCCAACTTGTACAAGAAGGAATAGCAGTCCTGCTTCAGACTGGGAAGTCGCAGCTTTTCTGCACCGGGGAAGCTAAAATAGTAGTCCAAAACCTAGATCTGCCCTTGAGGACATGCAAAGTCCTAACTGGACATGGCCACTTGCAGGCTGATTTTAAAAGTGTTAAATCCACATTAGGTATTTAGCATCAAGACTATAAATTTTCAGGAAAAATTTTCCCTCATTTCTCATGTAATGTTTCATCCCCTGTCTGGTATGTTATCAGATAATTTGATAAGCAAAACCCACATGAGTTTTGCTTACAGTTAAATAGTCAAACATCATAAACTTGTAAATGCTTTTACTAAGTTATCAATGTACTATTTCTCTGAACTGCTTTACGTCCTTACTATTAAAAGGAGACTGCAAGCTCATATGTGAATCTTCTTGCAAGATTGGCTGCTGCTGTATTTTCTGCCTGTTGCTCATGTCCTTCATAGATACGTGACTCAAAAATCATACTTCAGAATAAGAGAACTAATTTTTATATGCGAAGAGAGGTTTATTTTAGAGAGTTTCACCAAATGTGAATGGCTCCTTTTCTTGCTAAACAGGTTGAAGATCCTAGCATGCCGAACGATGAAGGGATTACTGCACTACACAACGCTGTGTGTGCTGGGCACACAGAAATTGTGAAGTTCCTGGTGCAGTTTGGAGTGAATGTGAATGCTGCAGATAGTGATGGATGGTAAGGCTTTCTTTTAGTACTTTACAGAGGCTCCCCACAAGACTGCTGCAGCTTGGGGGCTGCTACAGGTCCCTCAGACAGTCCCTCAGTTGGCTCCTATAGAGCTGGCAACAACTTCTCCATGGTAAAGCAACAGCAGTTCTCTGTGGCACATCATATGAGAAGGTGCAGAGGAGGAAATAGGCAAATGATATTAATATTCCCTATATGAAAAAAGTGTGTGCCTGAGACCTAGTAGGATGGATACAGTTGTCAGGAAACTGCTCTTTCTTTGAGATATTGAAGATAGTTTATGTGTAATGAGCCATTTGCTGAAATTCCTGATGTCCTCTCTGTGAGAGAGCCTGTAGCTTACATATGCTCTGGGCAGTATCTAGCCCTGCAAGCTCTCCTCAGTTCTATGTCCCATGCTCCAACAACTTAAAACCAAAACAAAGCAGAAAACCACAACCTACAAGCTAGGCTTGTAACAGATGATGGGTTACAGATCCTTTTTAAGGTAGGCAGTGACCTTATTTACAAAAGGCTAGTGGAGGGGAGCAGCAATTTTCACTATTATTTCTGACTGTAACAGAAGTTTCTAAGACCCAAGAGCAAATAAAGATGCTTGTTTTCCTTCAGCTTCAGTAGTTATCCCAATTACTTGCGCTTGTCACCAAGTCAGGTCTTCGGAAATAATTATCTATAGGTTGTAAGAGGCATGATGTCAGGAAGATTTCAAGTGTTTTTTTTAATATTGATATTTTTTTTAATTGCCTTATTGAATGTTCTTAAAATGTTAATGGATTGGAAAAAGATAGCGTAACTAGAGATCCGTATGGAAACCAAGCTTTAGGGCTCAAGCAGCTCTTGGTAACTCCCATTATCTGTGGAAAAGCAATTGCTCTTGACAGTCCTGGGTTAAGTGCTTCAGTGGGAAGCCATCAGCGATGCAGTACTGATTGCTGGAGGTCACGCACAGAAGCAGTTTGCCCCTGGGAGTCTGTAAGCCCTGCTATAGGCATTAAAAGTTATGTGTCATCTTCTCCTTTTTGACTTGCAGGACCCCATTACACTGTGCAGCATCTTGCAATAACGTGCAGGTGTGCAAGTTCTTGGTGGAGTCGGGTGCAGCTGTATTTGCGATGACCTACAGTGACATGCAGACAGCTGCAGACAAATGTGAGGAAATGGAAGAAGGCTACACGCAGTGCTCCCAGTTCTTATATGGTAGGTGATGGCAGCTGAGTTATGGAGCGTGCTAGGGACTCAACCTGGCACCTCTTGGTATGTTTTTCATGAGGACTGTTAAGTTGCACACTGAGGTGGTGTGCCCATGCTTCAAGTTTCTCTTAGAAAGAGAGAGGTTCTAGCCAGCTTCTTGTCACAAAATGAGATCCATCAAGACTAACCTTCTAATATTGAACCTGTAGAGAATACCTGAGTAACAAAACATTGCCCTGCGTTAAAAACTTTGACAAGAGTTAAAAGCATACATTGTCAAATATGTTAGTGTGAGGTGATGCTTAAGTGAATCTTAACACATAAGTACTTTTTTTTTTTTACATAAAAAGTGGTATGAATATCTCAGTAGGGAGTTCATATCTGCTACCTGGTGTCTTTAAATGAATATTTCCTAATGTGCACTTTAGAACCAAGAAAGGTTTTGCCAAGTTTCTGCCTTAATGAAGGTTAGTAAGCACTGAACTTGACTTTATCTTTCTGGCCTTTTACTTCTCTTGCATTTGAAAAGAAATCCCATATTAAATTTAGATTTTATTCAAATGGTAAGACTACAGGGAAACTATCTTTTAACTGAGAGGATAAATTCTCCCTAGGGTGTGATGAGTGTTAGTCAATGAGGTTTTAAATCACTTTACTGTATGTTTTGTATGTAATGAGGTTTTAAATTACTTTTCTGTACGTTTTGTATGTAGTGCTTGTCCTCTAGGTACCTACCAGCTGGAGTGTCAGCTATCTGTAAGAGGTTAGAGTAGTAGCAATGTAATACAGCATAAAAAGCTGTAACACAGCCTTCTGGTTTTGTGGAACGTGTGAGATCTGAGTTTCTATAAGCTGCTCAGCCAGCATATTTCAAAACAGTCTGTCCAGCTATCCTCACTAAGCTTGAAAACTCTATCTATTGGTGCCAAATATATCATTTTCCTTATGAAGGGAGGGAGCCTATTTAACAAGCATCAAAATCTGTGGGCTAAGCAAAACTTCATTTAGTTTTATATCCAGACTCCAGTGGGTGGTCATCAACAGCAAATGCCCAAGGAAGATTGTAGGACTAGATTAAAAATACTTGTCTGATATTTATTAATGGTTTTACCTCTGATATGAGTTGAGAGATGGTATCATTGTGTTGAATAGGTCTTGAGAGATTTCTTTGGGGAATTTATCTCATTCAGGTAAACAGCCCACAAGATCCTGTGAGAAGGAGCTCCATGGCTTTATTATATATACCATGAAGAAACACATTGGGCTTTTTAGAGGGTATTTTGGACTCACCGTCTCGTGGTCTCACTTTATACTCTTCTTTTTTGTTGTTGTTGTTGGGTTTGGAATTTTTTGTGTGTGTGTGTTATGAGATACTTTTCAATGGGTTCTGAAAGGACTGTAAGGTTTTGTCTTATTGCCAGCTTTTCTAAATTGAAACCATTGAAACTAAGGTATCTCTTGATACACTGGCTGTTCAGCTATCATATTTTCCATATTGTTCCATTAGGAATTAATCCTATTGTAAGTCTGTTTCTGATTGCCTATAGTTAAAGTAAGAAATTAATTCAATGGCTATATCTGTTTATTGCTGTGAAAGGAGTTTGGGGATGTGTATCTGTTTCCAGAACGGATACTGCATTAAAACATGGCCCTCTAAACTCATCTGTAAGGTGAGAAACTTTGGTGTGATTCACTGAATCACCCAATCTCCTTTTGTTGTAAATGATGCACAATACTGAATATCATCAACAAGTACAGGCAGGTTTAAATAAAACCACCAGTATTTTAGCACTGAATAAATGACAAGTCTGATGCTGCTGAATTATGTAATTTTTCACTTTCTAAGATTTAATGCCTGTGCTGTCTCTAAGAGCATGTTTGCTTTGCTACCCTGGTGTGACTGTTAATACTTTTGTAGAAGACCAGGTCCACTGTGTGAATCTTCTGTCTGCTTCAGTGTTTAGTGCTCAGTCTTAACCTTCCACATGGATGCAGAGCACAGCTTTTGCCATACCTTTAGTTATACGAAATGCAAAGCAAGGGAAGAGTTTCTCAGAGCAGAACTAAGCATGCAGTGGAAGTAACTTAATTTTCCGTGATGAGCCAGTATGCAGAGTAAAGAACTTGATTTGAGCAGATGCTTCCTTTAGTAGACATGGGTAAGACTCTCATACAATAGGTTGTAATAGGTAAGAGATGGAAAGGGAGATGACAAGTTTTGTGATATGACGTGCAGTGTACTCTTTGCTCTTGGCAATACCAAAACCATACAAAAACAGCAGTAGGATTCAGTATTTTAAAATGGAATAATTACCTAAGAGAAAGCTTGTATAACAGTTGATTAAGATACTTCTTCCAGTTTGCTGCTTAGAAGATGAGGTATGTGTACAAGAAAAATAGTATTTAATCTTTGGCTACAGCTGTAAGATGAGCAAGTTCTAAATAGCATCTGCAAGGCATATGCACATACTCTAAAACACCTTGGTCCAGAAGTAATTTAACAGAATTGTGTTTCTGATGTCACTGTTTAAAAATAACTAAAATAGTGGCAGAAATTAAGAACTGTTGAGATAAAAGTTAACTAAAGCAGCTGGTGGGTAGCTGACAAATCTTTTGGGTATTATAGGTGTGAGATGCAACTTGTTTTAAAGTTCTGGAATAAAGTGACACAGGTGGCAAATGATACCTCAAGCATCAAAATGATAGTGGTGGTCAACATAAGCAGATATTGCTGTCTCCCTTTGACAGATGGAGATTACTGATGAACTAACAGTACAAACAGGTATTTCTTGCTCATCACTTAGGTGTAGGAAATATCAACGCTAGCACAAAAATATAACGTTGTATCAATCAGTGCTCCTCTCTGCGCTTACCTTGTGTTTTTTGAACACTGTAAGGAAGGAATCTGTCATGTGCAAGGGCTAATTTCACAATGCCACCTTTTCCAGGACTGACTTTCAGTAGGCTGATGACACCAAGGTGCTAAGTGTGATAGGAATTGAGGTTGTGGGGTTGTTTGTTTTCTTTTCCTGGACTGCTCTTCAGTAAGAGTACAACAATCTTTCCAACTGTTGTATTTTTTTTCTTTTTTGTAAACTTTTTTTATTGAGCTGCTCGGTGTTTTTAATGTTACAGGAGTCCAGGAGAAAATGGGGATAATGAACAAAGGAGTGATTTATGGACTTTGGGATTACGAGGCTCAGAATGATGATGAACTCTCCATGAAAGAGGGAGACTGCATGACAATCCTGCGCCGGGAAGATGAAGATGAAATTGAGTGGTGGTGGGCACGGCTGAACGACAAGGAAGGCTATGTTCCCCGCAACCTGCTAGGGGTGAGTCCTTGATATTTCCAGAGTCAAAACCCCCACCCCACTACGTAGAGTATACACAGCATTATTCTCATGCATCTTTCATAAGTCAAGAGGAAGGAGTTGATGTTCTCCATTTATTCATTTGGGGAGTTGAATACCTTGGCAGAGTGGGTTAACACCTTGTTTAGGTACCTAACACAGATCATATTAGTGTGGGCATAAAACAACAACATGTATCACCACCCTTCTATACATAGCAGGTTCTAATACTAACCTTGTCTCACTGTCTTAGAGAAAAAAGCCCCACTTCTTCTGTGAACATGACATGTGCAAAAGCTTTTGTTTAGCATGGGAAACCCAGTTCTGTTTGCATCTTTTAGAAAGTGATGTACTGGCACAAAGGGCCCTAAGAACTGAAGCTTGTATGATGTATGAGTCACGAGTCCTTTTTCTGTCTGGGTGTACAGTGTACCTTGTGATCCAAGATAGTTTCACAGAGAGTTTTAAGACAAACACTAAAAAATTCTATGTTGTTTTTTTTCTAGTGCTGAAAAAGACTGCATTGCCAAATACAGGCAGATCTTTTTCTCCTATGCTCTTTAAGTAATATTCAACCATATGTCAAAGGTCTTGAATGGCCTCTCCTTTCCTCATCACCTTCTGTACTACCTCTTTTATTCAAAACAACTGTGTAAAAATAATAAATACTTACAATTATGTGCCCATATTTCTCCTCCTGGCTGAGTTGCTAGAAAACTGTAGCAGATGGACACATGTATAAAAATTCCATTAAGATTTTCTACATATCCAGCTGCCCTGCTACTGGAGATAAGAGGTTCTGCCAGTACTAAAGATTAACAGCTGTGAATTTTAGCTGATTGATGTATGATGCTTGAAAGAGGCTGAACCTCCTTCCTCATACAGATAATCCTTACTCTTAAACCGTTTAGATTTTGTAGAGTGACTGTATCTAATGCAAAATCAGTTTTCATTTCTTTGTAACTTTCAGATCTGTCCTACCCACAATGTACTGTAAAATTCTCCCTAACATAGTACTTCTATTCAGTTTTTTCCTCTCCAAACAAACATGTTTAAATTGAGAGCAGCCATCAGCCTTGCACAGTAAGGTCAGAAAGGTGAGAAATGGCAGCGGTTTTTCCTGCCCCAGGGTGAATTGTGCATGTGCTGCTACTTCATAAGCTTGCACACCCAGCGTGAGCACAGGCATGCGAGAACACAAGGAGTGTTTGTGTTTCTGCAATAAAAAGCACATGGCACTACAGCTTAAACAGGGGATCTCAACTCATCCTTTTAAGCATAACACAGCCCAAACAGAACCTTTGGGGAAAACCTCCCAAGCCCAATATTACCTGATACACTCTTGTGTCTGTTCAGTTGTTCTAGTACTGCTACCAAACTATTGTGGTGATTTTCAAAAGCAACTACTGGACTCTTAATATAGCAGCTGAAATCTAGGCTAAGATGTTCAGCACAGAGGAAAGTGTTTGGTAGTTTAATATATTCATATATTAAGTTGTATTTTTATCACAATTGCTTTATCCTTTTGCAGTTAAGTGCACTGAATAAAAACAAGGATGAAATTATCTGCATCAGTACTCTACCTCTAGTGACTCACTAGCTCCCTAAGCTGTGTGAGAGCTCTAAAACTGAATCCAAATAAGATAATACTGTTGAAATACTGACTTCTTAATACCAAATGAAATCTTTTTAACACTATGGGGTGTTATGCTACTGCAACTACCTGACTTCATCTCTGTTAGTTGTGAAATCGTAGTAGGCAGAGACAAACTTCTTGAGTGAAGTTGTTGGTCTTCCCTTAATCATTAGCTGACTATGAAAAAGGAGGAAGAGTCTGGTTGAAGAGAGAAGAGGGCATCTTTAAGATAAGGGATATCATGTAGATATGCATTGCCATTTAGAGCAGGGAGGATTCATCTTTCCTTATTATATGAAGTGTATCTTTCTATTTTTATATGTCAGTAGCCATGCTTTGCAGAGCAGTAGTTGTTCCCACAGCCCTTTGCAAGAGGGAGCCAAGAGCTTCCCAAGCATCTCAGCAGGGCTGCATGCTGTGTCCCATCAATCGTCACCCTGCAGCTGAGGCTGTCTACCTCTGTGTGTAGCCAGAATGTGAGAATAGCACATAGCTCAAGGGCCACAGGGTGGCAGCTACTGATTTACTGCCAGATGGTTAAATGAATTTAACTGGCCACCCACTATGCCCTAACTAAAGCACAGCTCCTACAGTTCTAGGGTCCTTATGCAGCCAGATGTTTCCAGCTTGCCCAAAGCTATAGATATGTAAAGGCTGATAGGCATTGAGAGAAAGTAAACCAGGCTTTAATACCTCTCTATTTCCATTTATAAAGCAGGGGAAAAATCCTATAGTTCACTGAACACAAAAGTCTCTTGACTTACAAAGCCACATGCTTTTCCTAGCCCATCCATTTGGGTAGAGCTGAAGGTACTGAATTACATGCTGTTCAATACCTTCCTTTTGTACTGACATGGTTAGTATTTTTAAGCTTGCCTAAGAATGCTAAATTTATATGTTAGTGCTCTGGGTGTTTTTTATAAGCATGCTTTTGCTACTAGAGATTACATTAGAATTGTAGCACCAAAGAGAGGTTTTTCTTTCCTTTTTTTCTTTCAAAATAAGTAACCTTTTAAAGCACTAAAATTTAAAATCTCATTTCTGTTTTACCCTCAGCTGTATCCAAGGATTAAACCTAGACAAAGAAGCTTGGCATGAAATAGTACAGAAGCCAGATCCTTGAAGTACTAATCATGGATGACTTAAAAAAAATATTTCATTTTGTGTTGGTTCCAATATCATAAGACTTATTTAAATGACAATGTAATTTGAAAGCTATGAAGAATGTGCTTTGAAAACAAATGAAGGATTGATGCATTAGCAAATGGATGAGGGCATTCTAGAAGATGAAATAATGCTTATAAGCAAATGAAAGTCTGCTGCCTTTGGTCTAAGCAAGCCATTATGTTCAAGTACCCACTCTTGATTTCTTCAAACATGGCAGAAATGAATTTCACATTTTTCTGCATTAAATACAAGGACCTTTTCAATTTACCATTGAAGGAATCATCATGAAACAGAGGACTTTGCTGTGTCCAAATTTATCCCAAGGCTTTTTGCAGATGGGAGAAATTAAAATAAAGTACGTGCACAGCACCCAAATGCTGGAAGCAGAATGTCTGTTAAAGAAGCTAAACTGAAGTGCATCTGAACAGTGACGACTGCGTGACCAATCCATTAAGCAATAACTTTTAGAAATGCTGTAGCATCTTAGGAATTCCATGTATTCAAAGTATTATGTGCCGTAACAGACAATGTAGTTTTAGATTACTCTTTTTACAAAGAGCCTCATGTATTTATTGCATTTTGTACTTTGAAAACTAAGTGTAGAAACTTTCTGTAGTCCTTGACAATTTACTTTTTACTTGACTGTGATACCATTAAACTTTTGTCTCCTCTTAAGCTTTAAGTCTGGGTATTTTAGTATCAAGTTTTTATTAAACCATCTGAAAATGCTACCAGTAAGACATATGGCTGTTATACATTACACTAACATTCAGCTACGTTCTGTGTTAAATTGAAGCCTCTTCCCCCGTTTGTTTAACACAATCTTACTGCCTTTAAGCTGCACATAACTGTTGTTAACCTTTAAAAGCTAAGGGACGTACTTAAAAAAACCTTGGTACATGTACTTTCCAGTTAAAGCCTTTGCCATGAAACTGTCCTTTATCTGGGAATAACAATTTGATAATCAACACTATTTAATAGAGAGGATCAAATTCTCTCTATTAACCATAAGGTATTTATGAAATAAAATTTCACCCTTTAGGCTCATGTTTTCCTACTAGGTCAGTCCCTACTGCTTTCTGAAAAGATGCCTATAAATACAAGAACTTGTACAAAGCAGGGGACACAATTCCTCAGGTGAGCAAGCTTAACTAAGTCAGAACTCCTGGAAGCAGCAATCTGCTTGTGTTCACAGCCTCATGATTTTAATAGGTTGTATATGGGGTATATAGTATCAAGTAACTTTTCTGGAAACTTTTAAGTTTTTCAAACGTTAACGTATTAGACTATCTAGCATTTCATTAACTGACAGAGAGCCAGAGTGTCTGTCAGTGCCTAGTTAGCTCTGGAATGCCATTTTTCCCCCTTTAAGAGGCAACATGCTCTGCTCGTGACAAGGAAAGCTCTGCAGCTGCTCTGTAATGATCTATTGCTTACTTGTAGAAGGAACAACAGTCTTGCAAACTCTTTCTACTGTTTTTATTTAAATATTTTCTTGTATTTCAAAGGAAGATAAATAACAGGAAATCGAGATTCCACCTGAGAGCATAGGCTTTCTCTCAGAAGAGTCTGGTTGCCAACAGCCTCCTGCTACAGGCACGTCAATGGTGAGACTTGTCCTTCAGTTTGACCAAACATGTACTTGTTACTCAAACTCTTCAACAAATATTTAATCACAATAATACTAGGGCTTGACAGAAAGCATATAAGGGACCCCTACCTTACCTAAACACCTGTATTTGGGCACATGCAATACCATCTCTTTTCTAGTTTCAGATACGCAGGCTGGAATGGAGCTGTTACTCAAAAAGCACTTATTAAACCAGACTGTCAAGCTCTAATGAGCTTTCTTCCAGGAGTTATGTAAAACACCTTAAACGCACAGTTATTAGCAAAGCAGTATTTTCAAGGGTTGCACTGAGGTTTTATACTAAATTAAAGCTTTTGTACAGAAGATATATAGTAGTAAAGACTGTCAGACCTATAAAAATGAGGTTGCAGATTCTTCTGTTTAAGTAGAACACTTTTCTCTTTATAACTGTGTGCAAAATCTGCCATGCATAAAAGTTAAGGCACATTCACGTTAGGATGTTGCTTGTATGTTTGCTTCATTATCTTCACCTAATCATGTTGCTCTGAGTTCTCCTGAGCTGATGGCAATGGCTCAAATGACAGTAAAGCACAGCCACTATAAAGAGAGAGGGAAAAATGGTCCAAGGTTAAGTTTAGTAAGAATACCTGTAGCATGAAGAAAGCCTATTGCTACAGAAATAATTTTAGGATCTTTTCTGAACAATTTGTATCTCATTTAACGCAGAGTTTTAGGATGATTTGTACATTCCTCATATAGGTCCAGAAATAAGTTATGTTCAGGTAATAAGCAAGTTGAACACATGTAGGGGAACAGTTTTCTCCTTAGTCCTTTCTATAGGGCACATGTGGTGCAGAAAGAAGCACACGTGGTCAATACCATGAATCACTACTGCACCTACATTTTACCTTGTTGACAGAAAAGACAGGAAAGAAGCAGGCATACTGGCAGTCATTTTGGCTAGTATGTAAGTGGCATGAGGCTTGAGTAACCTGGCCTGCTTGTTAAGAGAATACAGTGTGACATAAGAATGGTTACCCCTTTTTAAAATGTACCTAAGGCTGCTTATAAATAGACAAGCTATATAAATCCAGCATATATGTAAATACATATAACCAGCCATATCAGTCAGAATGGAACAGGACAGTTTCTACTGTTAAGCCCTTCCTTCCCCCTCGCCTCAAAACAAGAAGACAACAAATATTTTAGAGCTAAATGAACTTACATTAATGAGGTTCAATTCTATTGTTCCAGTCTTCTCAGTATCCAGTTTTCTAAACATTTCTGTGGTAACAAAGAGATGACAGACAAGGATGAATATGGGAACTAATTGGAAAGCCTTCCCTTCCTTGTGCTTCAGGATCAAAAAGAAATTTAGTCCCGGATTCTAAAATTTATGACAATGGTATGCACGCAAACCAGAAAGGCCCACTCTAAAGTCACTGCATGCTCAGGTGCAAGAATGAGACTGAACCTTTTTAATGCTTCAGTCTGTAATATTAACATTATTTGTCAGTCTATAAGTGTTTAGATTGATTCTTGTTTTTAAATCAACATTTAGTTGTTTGCATGGAAGACTGTCTGGCTCCAGTTCAGCAACCTGGCCTAAAAGGCTGATTCCTAGATCTAGGAGGAGTGTGCAGATTGGGTTGCTGAATTTATAGCTCAGCTTTGAAGTTGCTTTGATTCCAGTACAAAGTTTTCTGAATAAATTATCCTGGACTTGAAAACACAAAGCAACAGAGTCTGTCTGGTTATGAAGCATGTACTCACTGAACAAGGTTTCCAGTCGAATCAAACACCGGACAAAGTTATCGAAGTCAATGATGAGGTCTTCATCAGCAAAACGAGCCACAATGATTTGATGTAACCGACAGTTCAGTTTGAACCCTAGAAATAAAATGTCAAAGATTTAAAAGAGAGGTGAAAAAAAAAATGCAAAAAGCTCCAACTAACAAAAACCCCAGCCTTATACACTGCCAGAAATTCGGTCAGCTACTTTTGGTTAAATTCTCAAATGTTAAGAATGTTTACTCAATTTTGGAAACTCCCAACAACCCCCTCTGTACTTGAGTGATTCAGAGCTGTGACTAGGTTATGTGTGTTCTTCATGCTACACGTGCTCTCACACCTGTACTACTGGTTTTTTACATGACATGGCCAATTGCTTCAGCTTGTGGTCCTTCCCTGGGTGACGAGGTGGCTGCCAGATTTGGCTCACTGAGACCCAAGATGAAGCAGTGACTTTCTGTAGGCAAATGGTTCTCTTATTTCCAAAGAGCATCTAAACTTTGGGACAAAAACAAATGGCCGCCTCATCTTATGTGGTGACAGGAGGGGAAAGCTCCAGAGAGCCCAAATGTGGACACTAAGACGGCCCCAGAAGTTCAGTAAGTTTATTTGGTATTGTATAGCCCTGTGATACACCCCTCACTCACCATCATAACTCAGATTTGCTTTTCAGTAGTTACAGTAGCAAAGTGAATCTTCTTTTAATGCATCCTGTGAGCAGTGTCAGGACACTTCTTCCATTCCCTAGGTCACAGTACCCCAGTTATACTGGCTTATACCAAACACACATATACCCAGAGAGACGCATTGAAAGACAACAGTATACTGTTATGAGACCAGAATGTTGCAGTTATTTGTGCTTCTCCAAAAGTTGTTCATTAAAGAAAGTAATTGCAAACCTGTCACTCCTTTGAGATGCTTTTAGTACGCCTGTGTAGCAAGACACTGCTACACAAAGACAAGAGCCCAAGCTGAGCATCCAGATTAAACAGAGGCCTTTCCTGTATCTGGGAACACATGATTTTTCAGCTTACAAGTGATATACAGGAGACTAGTCAGCATCTATCAACCCAGCCTGAAATTGATACAATCCCAAAAAAGAGACAGACCAATACAAATACCTGCTGTTTCCAGTGCTCTCCTCATCTCATATGAATTCATGGTACCAGATCGATCCACATCGATTTCCCTGTAAATTTTCTGCAGAATACAAAACCCAAAGCCGAAACCTGTCAATAATTCAGAGTGTGTTTTGGCTTTTGTCAGAAGTCAAACATTCTTAAATGCAGCCTGCATGTTACTTAGGAGGATTTGCAGTGTTGGTCTGAAGGACTAGTTACTTATCTCTGAGTTTGTCTGAAAGCAGCTTTAGAAAGTAAGTCATTTTAATGCAGCAGCCAGAGCCAATAAAAAACTAGAGAATTCCTTGAACACACGTGCCAAGTGGTACTATCGCTACCGAAGTGGTAAGACTGACGTGAGAAGGGTAAACATATTTGGATATGAGTTAAAATAAACACAGAAATCCCTCAGAGAGTAAGGCAGGAAGAGAGGCAGCCTCTCCTTCAGCCTGAAGGACAAGCAGTCACCCACCCCTGGACTCCAAGGGACAAAACCTGGGGGACAGAGGACACAAATGCATTGTGAGCTGAAGGGAGAGTCCCACATGGGGAAGCGTGACTCTACACATTGTATGAGACTAACCAGTCTACATTTGATTGCACGTTCTCCCCAAAAGGCTGAATCTTACCTGGTATTTTTGAATCTTTGTCCAGAGGGTGTGAAACTCCTTCAGTCCCAGTTTACCACTCCCATCATTCTTCTTCGAGTTAAGGGAATCTCTTTGGAGGGAAGGAAAAGGGGTTTCCCCTCCTCGTGCTGAGTTTAATTACATGTGCAGTTGTGACTTAATATTTAAATAGTAATTGCAATTAAGAAAAGGATGCAATCCCTCTCTGAAAGACTCGTCCTGTTGAATACACAATTGTTGTCCAAGATGTCTTTTTAAAATCAGTAAGATGATGGACTCATTTAAACTGTGATCAGTTCACCAGCTCTTTCTGCTCCTCCTTTAGGAGCCCTCTGTCTTTTCAATACATGTATAAAACAGCCAAGATGATGCCATTTCATTCTGCATAGTTGGTTCAACACCTGCAGTTACAGGAGCATGACTCCTAAGTCTGGATTATAAACAGGAAAAGACATAACCAAGCCTGCTATTTGGAGGATTTTAGTTCTTGCACAAACAGCTAACAAAAGAATCTGGTCATGGCATCGCTCCCAAAAACTGCTAAGGAGTCCCTACGGACTGCCATATTTTGCACCAAATTATAGCAGAGGATCATTCTGTTTTGGTAATTTTCCCTTTTTCTAACTATGCAATTCAACTCCCACTGCACAGAGAAGCTGAACACCGCTATTCTTAGATTTGATCCTTCATCCTACACTTCTGCCCTTATTCTCAGGAGTAAAAGCTCCTAAAATCCAGCATACTCTCTGCTTCCTGTATCTGTTTCCCTCATTTTCTATTTGCTAACTCCTTGTGGCTTTATGATGCTCTTACCAACTCCAGACAGATAACAGAGCAGTGAAGTGCACCCAGATGTGCATGTTCAAACTCTACAGCTGAGGCTGCCCACACCGAGAGCCAGGTGCCTTTTCCCAGCACAAACATCACTTTGTCCCCAGCTAAACTAGAACATGCAGCAGCTGAGAATTCTTCAAATCAGATCATCCTGTCTGATAATGGATTTTCCCTGCTGCCTGAGAGAATGGCTGTGTCACGGTCAGCAGTAATAGCAAGGGCTACCAATTTTAGTCAGGGGAAACAGGGTAAAACCAGCTTCTCCACCTCAGGAATCGTTAGTACATCAGTATGGACCCACCACTGCAAAGGCACCTCACCTACTTCAGCACAGGCAGAAGAGTAAGAACAGCCTTAAAGGATACATCTAAGAGGTCAACCATTATTTTGCATGTCTCAATACTAAAGCCATCAGATTTAATATCTTGGCCTGCAAAGAAAGAGCAGAAGACAGGATTATCATTGCATACTGTACCACAGCACCCTCCTAAAGCGCATGAGCTTTGTAACCAGTGTATACACATCAGCTCTTATTTGCTTCCAGGTCACGGGTGGCTTCCTTTGCAAATGACAAAGAGGCTTAGGGTGAAAGTTAGCTGTGATGTTTCCCCAAGCAGACAGCCCAGTTAGTCTGGTTTCTAGGTATGCTAGAAGAGACAAAGTGTTCCTGCCCTATTGTCTGCCTGCAAAGACAAGGGTGGACTTCTGTGGACAACATGGACTTCTGACCCATGGAAGTCAGTGGTAGGTAGCTTCATGCAAGAGAAGAACATCAAATCACGCTTTGTAACCAGCAATACACCATTGCTAAGTGATGGGTGCACACAGACATATAACAGTCCTAGCTACCTGGCTGAGATTTCACTCTGGAAATTAGAGAGACACTGTTTCTCCAAGCACTTATTTCTCAAGCACTGCTTAATGGAAAGGGAAATAATGCAGAGCCAAGCTCTGAAGACCTTCACAGATAAAAGATGACCAGAGTTTCAGTTTCTCTTCCTCCTCAGGGACACCCCAGCCCATTAGCTGGGCTACTGCTTGAATCCTGAGTGGTTCAAAACTAAAGTAGCAGCAATACCTTCTGTAATTATCAATCAAATCTGTCCATCTTCCCGGCAGCCAATTCCCAGTAGCAGATGCTGGGATAAAAGGCACCCATATGTGCCCTTCCAAAGCACGTGCCCTGTGAAACACATTTTAAGTGCAGGTACAGCCTCAGCACTTCTGCAGCCCCCTGAAGAAGCAGAGATAGCATGTGGCCGTGGCCCTACGGAGAGCCAAGCTGCAGGTCTGGGGCACAGCCCAGGATTTTGACTGCCCAGGTCAGCAGTACGCTCTGTGCTCTCACAGCCACGCTGGGAACCTGCTGGTGGCCAACTGAAGCTGCAGTTGGAGGAAGGTACTTACGTTTAGCCATGATTTTGTTCAAGATGTTGCGCAGTTCAAAGGCGGAGATCTCTGCATCCTGCGGAAAAGAGGAAAAGTTTTTCACTGCGAGCTGCGGACACCATCTCATAAGCAGCCTCTGACTCCTTTGGGCGTGTGACCAAGTTCGAACATCCCTTTGAGTTTGTTTCCCTTGGATGGAAACACAAGTGGTAAGCTCTCCCCACCTCCCAGGAGCATCACCAGTTCCCAGGCATTAGCACACAGGGCTGTGGGGTCTGCCTGAGCCCTCGGGCAGGTGAGAGCAGCCTGGGAAGGAGGCACAGGCCAGCCCTCATCATCCCCCAGAGGGACCCATGCAACTGCACCAAATGCTCTGCCCAAAGGACAGAATTAGGGACCCACAGAGATGAAAGTCAAGCCTGCAGTTCAAAGACAGTGAAGATTGTCCTCCAGGGGTGCTCACAAATCCATCGTAGCAGACTACACAGATTTTTACATGCACAATTATGCACATGCTTGAGATCTGACTCAGCACAAGAATTAAACTGCATCCTGGGGTAGGCATCTCTTACCCACTCACCCCTGTTAGCAGTAAGATGTTAACAGAAAAACACTCACACTTCCTGCTAGCTGTCCAAAAAGCTTTTTAAAGCTGGGTTCAATGTCATCTTCACTGATCTCAGTCTAGAAGAGAGAAACAGAAAATATGGAAAGGAGGAACTTTTCTGCCTGAGATGGACTAATGCCTTTCCTTGCCTCTAGTAAAACACAATTTAAAAGTTGAAGGTACAGAGAGAGTGCTTTCACTTTGTTTTTTATCAGTTTTAGTTTCAGGGGTTTTTAAAAAAAAAAAAAAAAAAAAAAAAAAGAATTAAAATTAAATTGTATTTTAAAAAATCACTACAAAATTCAAAACTTCACTGTGGCTGCTGCTGCTACTGCTACTGTTGGACTAGCTGTCTTCATCTGAAGAAAGCAAAACCTAAGTTCTCATTTTGCAAAAAAAGGAAAAAAAAAAATCACTGAGGCATAAGATGCATTAATAGGCAAAATATCCCCAGCTCCAAGAAGACTAAACATACGGTGAGCCACTACTGACTCATGGAAACAACATCCCATGCTAAAACACCCTCATGGCTAAAGGGCTGCACTCCTGGATTCCTGAAGGGCAAAGGGAATTTCCCGTGGCTCCAGTCACCTCTGCGGAGAGTACCTGATCTCTACCTGGGAGGCCCAAGCTCACCACTCCAGATAAAGGACAACACGGGTTTCCATTATTGTTTATGAAGTTTTCATTTGCTGGACATTCAACTATGGGTACTGAAAAATCTGTTTCCAAAGTGGGACAATGTCTCTTAATGCTTATAGAAAAACACTGCCCTGCACAGGGAACAGGCACTCCAACCCCACTTATCTGTAACAAAATCATCTCCATTTAAAACATTTAAGATATACCTCTTCAAAACTGGCCTCAATTTCATCATCTATAACCCTAGAAAGATAAAGAAATCAGTATTAAAACCAAAACAAGTCACTTTTCTGATGCCCTTCCTTCAAGTTTCAGTTAAAGAGAGATTCATTACATTAGGGGAATAATGACGAGTGTTCAAGAGTTACTGGATTAATCAGCCACAGATGCTGCACACCACCAGTGAAAGCAGTATTTTGCCAGCTCTGGCAACAAGAGTTTCAAAACATTACTGCATCCTGAAGAGCCACAAACAGGATTTTGGGTCAGATATAGCCCTTTGGGTCACTTAGTGCCACTGCCTACAGACAGACCTTAGCCCAAGGCCAGGCTCTTGGGTGTAAATCAAACTTTATCTGATCGCTTTTTTTCCTTTTCTTTTTCCCTTTAGAACAGAAAAAAGCAAGACCTTAAAGTCATTTGGATATGCCAGAATGGGAGAGGTGTTTCATAAGCACTGCCAAGGGCCCATCAAAAGCTAAACGTGCCTTCACACAACTGATGCCCAATTTTGTCACCACTACAGAAACATGCCACAAAAGATTACAGAATAGTAGAAAGGTTTTTGCTTGCTTTGAATTAGGGAACTCAATATGAAAGATCCCACATCCCTTCCCAAGGCCTTAGCTCAGCTGCTCTTTGAGATGTGACCTGTCTAAATTTTTTCACAGCTTCACAGCTAAGTGTGGTTTGAGCCAGTTCCATTAAAACCTATTTTAATTTTAGTGAAGGAATCACTTGGTTGAGCAAGTATCTTGATTTTTTTTTCCAGCCTGATCTCAAAGGTGTGAGATCAATTGTTGTGACCAGCCTGTTCCCAGAGCTGAAAGCACATGCATTTCTGTCTCCCAAGTGGGGAGCCCCGCCTGCTGCTCTCTGGGGCTTTCTTCTCTCCACAGACCAACCCGTGCTGTGGCACCATCTACGTACAGCCCAGTAACAAAAAATGTCTGCCCAGGTAGGACTGGTCATAATAACAACAAACCCAATATAATAACATTTGTATATTATTATTATTATTACTATATTTCTTCCACCATTCCTTCCTGCTAAGTTTACGCAAACTTTCCTCAGTTGCACATGGGGAAACTAGGGACAAACAAGAACCCCCACGACTGCATCCATGTAGGGCAGTTTGCATCTCTCCCTCCTGCTCCCTGCGGGAAGTTGATGTACCCCAGCCCTGGGCTGCTTCATCCTTCAACACCCATGAGAGGGACCAGAGATTGCCCATACACCCACGCCAACTCTTACATGGTTACAAGAAAGCTACATACGTGGAGTCTGCGTTTTTTTCAGAGAAGACTCGCAGACAGAAATCCCCATTCTTGTTGGGTTCAAAGGTTGAGGGCACAACGATATATTCTCCTGCAGGGAGCTTGAACCTGTTCAGCACTTCTCGGAGGTTGATAAAGGTATTCGATTTTTCTCTTGCTTTGTTGGTCAGGAAAAAGTTTTTGCTCAGATGAATATTTGTCTGGCCAGAAAACTTATGAAAAGCAAAGAAAGAGAAAAAAGACCAAAACAGTTTGCATGTATTTGCATTTAAAAATTAAACAATTAGCTATGTATGGAAAAAAAAAATCTATTCAACAGAACTGAGAGAGAAGATAAGAGAAAGGGGGTGGGTGCATCCCACTACAATGCTCCTGAGCTGCAACGGTAAATGTATTGTGCAGCTCATCTCAATAAACCATTCAGGTCATGCTCATGTTTTGCAGATGATGAACAGTGTGGGAAGACACATGGTGAACCCTTCCACCAACTATTTTTCATTAAAGCTAGATGGCTTACAACCCATGCCCCCCTGTTCCCCAGAGCTGGTGTCACCAAGGGACTGCAGCTCAGCTCTGCCTCTGAGGTCAGGCTGAGAGAGGGGCTCTCTGAGGCAGAGAGCCCGCCTATGGAGGGCTCCAAGAATAAAATAAACATTACACATTATAAAAGTGTATTTGGAGTGTAACATCTTCAAACAAACCCTTCTGTACGGGGTCTTACAGGTGGGATAGCTCAGTTCTCGAAGCAAACAGCAGGAATGTGCATGGTTCAGAAACCTCCCTCTTCCCGTCCTCCTGGATTTTTAAGAATGCAAAACCTGTCAGACTCGCTGCCATGGTGGGAGATAAAATTCCACCTTTTGGGGAAAAGTCTTGGAACTACAGCTAGAGTCTCTTTTTTATGGAAATCAGGTTTCTGGACTACTAGGGTGAGAGCTGAGTGGCTGACAGAGCACTGCTAAGGCATTCCAAAGGTACACAAGAAATTTAATGAACTGGCAGCACCATTTCCTTTCCTGATGAAACCATGTTCATGTTTTACATGAACAGCAGCTGGTCTGAGCATAGCCTCAGGAGCTGCAAGGTGCCCTGGCTGCTTCGCATGCACCCTTGCAGGTACAGTGAGCCCTGCAATGAGGTTACCCCAGCATTTTGCTCAACCTCACTCCTTCCTCTGAGGAGCAACAGCCCAGAGGCATCTGCAGCCCTGCCTCCTACTGCATATGCATCACTTGGTTGCCACCCCTCTCTGATCCCCGGGGCATGCTATTAGCTACCTGCAGGTAGAAACAGAGAGAAACCAATAATGATGGTATTTAGGGAAATGAAACTAAACACCTACTTGGAATATTAGTTGTGTGTCAAACATGAACTCTGTGCAAACCTGAGAAAAGTAGCTGTGCTCTGGGGGAGCAGTTATGGGTCTGGGCTGGGGGAAGACCCATGGAAGAGCAGCACTGGTGAGTTTCTGTAGTACAGAGAGCTCTTATCCCAACCCAAGAGGCCCTGAAAATGCAACATAGGCTCAAGACTCCTTCCACAGTAAATGGCCTCTAAGTTTAGGCTCTGCACAATCAGTGTTGTCCTGCAGTGAAGGAGGATCCTCTGAACCGTTTCTTCCCACAAGCTGTTCAGCCCCAAGTCTGCACTTTGACCACCAATGCATGCTACGTACCTCTGGGGGCACCTGCAAGGAGAAAAGGAGAGAGTTACCCGACTGTTAAATGGCCACGCCATTGTTGGTTAGTGGGTACATCCACACTCAGCTTGAGGAGTCACCCAACGCTGACTGCTGGCTCAGCTCCCAGCTCCATCCTGGAGGCAGACAAGGCTCACCCGGGGCAGCGTGGGCACAGCCTGGCACAGACACAGCCAGGCTGGTTGTCGTTTCCTGCTGACCCTCTACCCTGCGGCCCGCTGTGATATCTTTTGTAGACTCAGTTTCTCTACTATTTCTTCCCACCTTCTCTTTCACTCCCCAACCTCTCCACCATCAGGAGAGAAGGCAGGGACTGAGAAAGACAAAAATGCAGTTTTCTGTTTCCTTACAGGTTCAGGGGACCTGGCTTTGCTCTAAACCTTATTTGCCTATGGTGACCAGATTCTTTGACAAGCTTCTCCAAAGCTGGGATATCGAGAAAGCAAGCAGTCACACATATTGCCTACAGTTACAGAGCAACCCACAAGCAAGACTATTAGTCGTATTTTCACTGCCAGTTAAGCACAGTTGGTTTGCAGCTCTAAACAAAATGTCTGGCTTACCATAGACATGTCTCTGACCCTTCATTCAGCAGAAGGAGTTTTACAGGTGTTTTGGCTGGGTCTGCTGCTGGGTTCACACTCCCCAAGCTAGTCCAGGTGTCCTAGCTAGGGTCATGTCCCTAACATGGCTGCGCTGCTTTTCACCACAGCTTGGTGAAGGTCAGGCTGGATTTCTGCACTTTTAATTTTTGTTTTTTAAATACTTCTGCTCCTTCATTTAGAAGTACAGGATATTAAAGGTGAGAAGCAGCCACTGCGGGTCATTTTGCTCAACCCCCTACTGAAAGCAAGCCAATATTAAAGTTAGATGAGGTTACTCAGGACGTTGTCCAGTCTAGGTGTGAATATCTCCAGGCATGCAGATTCCATCATCTCTCTGGGTATCTGTCTCTCTGCTTGACCACTGTTTTGATGGAGGACAATTTTTTAAACATCTAAGTGGACTTTTCCTCACTGCAGCTGGTGTCCAGCTCAACCCAGCTGAGTTCTGGTAGAAAGCCTGGTCTGAGGATTGCACTACCTCATTTATAGGTTAAGTTTTCCTCTTCCTCCCATGCACCTGTACTGCCTTACTCACCTCATAAATTGCAAAGCCGATGGTATGCATGTCCTCTCCCATCTTCCTCTGCTTCCGCCGGTGCTTCTGAATCAGGCCAATGAGGAAAGTACAACCCCCCTCAGGATCATCAGGATCCTCATCTTCTTCCTCCAGCTTGATTAAATACTGTGGATTTGTCCAGAAAGTGTCTAGGAAGTGGATTTATGTAAACTGCTCAGAGGATTCTTTAAAAGCAACTGTGCTGATATGTACACATATGACATATACGGCTCTGCCTTCCAAAACGAGCTGAGAAGGAACAACTGAAACAATCCTCTCCCCAGCCTTGACAACCACAACTATACCCTCACCAGGGAGCCACGCTTCCCAAACACTTGCACTTTTTGGACATCAGTCCTGGACATCCCAGGTACATCCTCCTCTCCACAGACCACCCCAAACCAGCTCCCAGAAGAAGGGCCCAGAGAAAGTACAAGTGGATGAGTATAAAGGGTTTCCTCCATCACAGTGCTGACCACACGCTCTTACTTGGGTAATTCCTGCAGCCCCCTGCAGTGGCTCCTCGCCTCCAGTTCCCATCCAGCTTCAGCAGGCTCCACTTCTTGTACCTGTCACTTGCCAGGGTGTCTGGAGTCAGGTTGCAGATCTCCAGGCGGGAGTAGTGTCTCAAGAAGTCGTTGAACGCCATCCTGTGGGAGGCAATGCCACAGGCAACATCTCCTTAGGACAGACAGGTTTTATAATACAACCACCTTGACTACCCTCCCTCTCTCCCATTGCGATTTAGTACTAGGATTTGGGGTGAATTTGCTCACTTATTTTGGAGAACATAATGGGAGACATTACTTTGTGTGAAAAAAAGCAGAGAAGACATTCCCGTCAGCCTGCATGGAAACCCAGTGCTACTTACCAAAACTCCCCATCTTCATGCCTCCTGGTCAGCCGCTCCCGCACCTCAGGGTCAACACCACTCCAGTTTGGGCAGCTGAAAGACAATCCCACAATAACCATAGGGTAGAGTAAAGGTTAAATCCTGATGTAGCTGGTCTGGCACAATGATTAGGCTATCTTACAGCTCCACATGATTGCAGTACTCCACGATATCTAGCTGATAGCAGCCCCAGGGCTCTCAAACCACAGCAGAATTAAAATACAGGGAGCTGTGATATTCAACACCTTACTTCTTAAATATCCAAGGTAAGGATCAGAAAAAGTTTTACGTTCAGAAAGTGCTAATGCCTTGACTGAGACAGAGCTTCATTTTAGAAAAAGGAAGACCCAGAACAAATACTGCCCAGCCACAGAAACAAGTAAACTCCAGCTTTCATTGCTAACAGCAGAAATGGATTTTTAAAGCCCTTTTAGAAAGAAAGTCTTCAGTAGCTCACCACTGAGCCTGGACTGTTAAAGAAGCAGAAACTACACAGGTTTGTAGGAACCATCAACGCCTGCAGTAAAAGCCTATGGGCAACGTGCAAGCCATCAACTCACTTATCATTCCATTTTCCGGTCCATTCCACTTCCCCCCAGGGATTTCGGATTCTGATCAGCTTCTGCATTGTTCCTCGGAAGTTCACCTGATGGGATCAGAATTGTATGGAGTTACCCAGGGACTCAGCACTGTGCTCCCTTTCACCTTTTCTACGGGAATTAAAGGACATGACAAAGTAAGTATCTCAGTGCTATACAAACGCTAAAGTGTACGTATATAAACAAACACACATCATCTGGTCCAAAAATCCATGTAAGTCAAATCCATTTAGAATGAGCCCCATGCACCCAAGCTTGCCCAGAGAAGGTTTATAGCATGCACAAAACAAAGCTCACAATAATCAAAATGTCTGTTTTGCACTGCTAAAATAATTACCTCTGACAGGACTTCAAGCAAAGGGAAAGTAAACCTGCTACAAGACTGCCAAAAAGCAGGTACAAGTGGGTATTTGTCTGAAGTTGTCATCTGTGTATAAACTGCCATTTCACATTCTAATGTCTTTTTTCTCCCTCTCTCTCTATAAAGATAATACAAGACATAGGGTAGTCAGCCTGGCCATGACCACTGTGACCACACGAATGCCCCGCAATGCAGCACTGTCAGCCCCTCCTTGCATTGGGCTGAAGCCCTGGCTTGCTACCTGCTGACCTCTGCGCACACTGAGGCCAGGCCAAGCAAAGCTGCAGAAGTTTCAGCAGGAACACCCAGTGTTCATGAGGAACACACGGCACTAACCTGAGGAAGGAGCTGCTGCACCTCTGGAGCCCAAAGCCCAGAAAATTGCACACAGTCCAGAAATTATGTCCCAATGCCTAAGATGAAGCCTGCATGTACCTTCAGAGGAAAAGCCTGGCTAAATCATGCCTGTTTGTGAATTAAAGTCAAACTCCCTCTTCACTGCTCTTGCTATGAGAAGACCACCAAACACAAACACATAAACCTGCCTGTTAGCAGTGGCTCTCTACATCTCACTCTGAAGTTTCAGAAATATTTCAGAAACAATTATCAGTGAAGTAACCAGAAGTCCATTACACATGTGGCACAATGCCATGATCTGCTTCCTTTGTTTTCACATGTCTTACCTTTGCCAGTCATCTCCTCTTGGACAACCACCTTGCATTCAAACGCCATGCCCAGCTTTAAAGGAGCTGCTTGGCAGGCATTTAAGGGACAATAATTTTGGGGGGGTTTTTTTTGCTTGGCACATGTGTCTCACACATCTTGCTTAGATTACACTGTACATTTAAGGTACAGTGCTGCCTGCTACACAGAAATGCGTTGAAGGGCCTGGTCCACCAGCAGAGGGTAGTGTGTTCTCTGCACAGAGCTTCCCACTGCCCCACTCACTGGGAAATAGCAATGCTCAGGGAAAAAAAAAGGGGTTTTTTGGTCAAACCTCCAAGACTATGAATTTGTGTTTATCCAAAACACACTACCTAATTCAGTATTCCTTCAGAAAGAAAAGACTCAAAACCCGATTCAGCAAAATGGGCGATACTCAAGAATCTGCAACATTGAAGATGAATTCGTGGCTGCCGTGGCCTGGGAAGGACCACGTGCAACACCTGCTACTGCTTTGGAGCAGTGCACCTACCTCCTCTGCTCCAGTGACTGAGTACGCGTGTCCCTTCACCAGCTTCTGCGAAGTGACTGCCTCTGTCTCTGCTGCACTGGTGATCTGGAGGAGCAAAGAAAGTCGGTGAGCGTGGCTTCCTGCACACCAGGGACACAACAGAGCAAAGCTTCCACCTCCAACAGAGCTTTAATCTCACTGGGAGGCTGCCGGGGTGGTTTAGCTGCTGCACAGAAACAATGAGAGTGACCTGTGTGACACAGTGGGGAGAGAGGATGGCAGCATGTGTGGTGGTGCTGAAGCCCCCAAGGCCCACGTTCCTGGCACAGGGTGCATGCCAGAAGCCCTGCGCTGCAGCAAAGCTCCCTCCTGCCTCCCAAGCACTTGGTGAGCTGCATCCCCTCCCGTGCATCTCCAAACGCTGTACAAAGGGGATACACACGAGGAACTCCCTGTTCTCAAGGGACCAGGGGGAACACAGCAGGTGACTGGCCTGAGGCTGCCCAGTCATCACCAGGGATCACACCCAGGTCCAGCAAGCCCCACTGCTTTGCTCTGAGATCAAAACACCTCCTTCAGCTCCAGAGTAGGGTGGGAGGTTCCCCTGACTTTCCCCAGCACTGATACCCTTGGACTTGCTATGCAGGGAGCTAAGGGAAAACCCTGCACTTAGGATACCATTCATACCTGAAAGCATATCACTCTCTCACTTTTTTGCAGCCACTAGAATACTTGGGGAGTCTGGCCTATAAACACTGCAGAGAAAAGTCTTCCTGCTAAAAAGTGACATCTTGCTGTAATGGTGCTTAACCCTCTATGAAATGTGTGGTTGTCATTGCCTTCCCAAATTCAGAAAGTATGTGATCTTTAAACAAGCATATTTGAAGCTTTAAAAAAAAAAAAAAAAGAGGGTGGGATCAAGCAGGCAGGATTCCTGCTGTCAATTCATGCCCTATTACTGCCCCACAGTGAATTTCCATGTAATGTTTAACCTTTGTGTCCCTATTTCTCTCACAGAAGACAAGGAAAGACTTTATAGGATTTTTTCAAAAGCTAAACTCACTCATAATTAGTTTACAATACAGAAAGTATCAGCATTTACCAACAATGGAATATATTCCCCCCCAACCCTGATAAGAGATTTGTATCATTCTGGAGCAAAAATCCAGATTCTTATCTAACTGCAAATGAGTAAAACAGGCCTCTAAAATGGTGCAAAGTCGCATGCTGACATTAACCAAGTACTTTGCCTGCTGTGAAGCTTCCCTCTCCTGTGGCTCTGATTTAACCTGAAAAATGGGAGGAGACATTTGAATTTATATTGTGAATGGAGTTTTTGTAAACAGTTTACCTTCCCTTTAGACATAACGAAGATGTAATCTCATTTGGGATTAGGGTAATTATCACATCGACAATATGTATGACTCATTTCAGTAAAGCTAAAAATGATGCTGAATCTTTGCAGGCAGGGCCAAAGTGCCTCTTCCCCTTCTTGTGCAGGTTCAGCTTTTGACGATGTGCTTTCCCATATAAAGCCTTTTAAAGGCCTGCCAACAGTCCAAGCCTCCCTGCTTCAAGAACAGATCCCAGATTTTGGGGGAACATTTTGGTACAATGTGTGTGATAAACAGGCGACACCAAGGACAGAGGTTGCCACCTCTGATCATCTGACTGCAGGAGCCATTAGCATCAGCTTTCTGTTCAAACCTACTCAGCCTGTACCAACCTGCTGCCGAACCACAGGCTTTCTTAAGAACAAAGATGTACATCAGGACCCTTAATGAGTTTCCCGTATGATTCATTACTATGAACCTATGAAACAGCAAAAGCTCTAGGTCTTGAGGAAGAAACACAAGGGAGACAATGAGCTTTTATCCATGAACTAATGAAGTCTACATTTCAACCTAACCCCCCAGAAGAGCCTGTGCCTGTGTCATGCTCTTGGGTCAAATTCTCCAGATACAAGGTAGAGAACCACATGCAGAGGAGACCAGCACCCTTTGTGCACCTCTTGCAGATGGACCACGGGTTCATGCTGCAGCTGCCCACATGCACAGCAAAAGCTGAAGCATCCAGCAATAAACTTGCTAACTCACATCAATGGAGCAGCCAAGGAGAGAGCCTTTCTGAAGTGCCTTCTGAATGATTCTGAAGAGGTTGGGTGGTGCTTTCTGCAGCTCATACCATTCTGCAATTCCACCAGTGAAGTCCTCAAAACCTTCAGTGGTGGTGCCACCAGAGAGAGACTCGTATGATCCATTCAGCCTGCATGGAAAGGGGACACACACACAGAGCCATCAGACTCCCCATTTTCTTCTTCACACACACACACAACCATCAGGTTCCCTATTCTGCTCTTCTCTTGGAGAGAGGCACTCGGTTATGCCAATGGTTAGGACATTTCTGCTTTCAACATCACCTAATGAACACGCTCTCCATTCAGCTTTGCTTCTTAGACCTCTGTAATTGAAAGCCTAGCATAAAATCTTACATGATCATATATACAGGTTGCAGGTTCAGTCACGTCAATGACAAAAATCATGAACCTATTTGAAGAAAAAAATAGTATTAAAAGAAATCAAGATCCAACAACTTGTCTGTCTAGTTCCACACAGTCTTTTAATCCCTTTAACAATTAGAAGTCTGATTTTCAGCTGGTCTAATCAGTTCAGTGTCTTAAGCCAACTGAAAATAGTAATGTCAGATAGCAGAATTCCTTCTGACCACCCCCAAACTGGAAATTTGGATTTGAGCATTTTCACATTGAACAGAGACCTGGGCATGTGGACTGGCGTGATTTGCACACTGAAGCACTGCAGCTGCAAGCCCTCACAGGTGCCTAGAGCACATGAAAACAAGCTTCCCAGGACCTGGTGACAGGAGACAGCACTCTAGGAGCAGCCTTGCCATGAGACACAAGGGCTATTTTTCTTGGCTAGCAACAAAGCCAGTACCTTTGGCTACTTGTCTTAAGCACCTGTCAACAAAGCTTTATTAAAGCAGCCATTGTGGGATACTCCAGAAGCTGTAAAGGCTAATAATTAGGCTGAAATTTGAAATGCCTAGTATCTGTGCCATTGAGGATGCTATGAGGAAGCAGAGGCATTGGGAGATCTGAGTGGGGTGAAAGCCCACTTGACTCACTTGGCGTAGGCCTTCTCCAGCAGCGCACTCCAGAACTCGCTGCCCTCTGCTGAGTGCACGAAGAGCAGCTCCCCGTTCTTGGTGGGCAGTCTGTCGTCCACCACAACGTCCACCCATTCCCCATACTGCCAGAACTGGAAAGAGAGCACAAACACCTCATCACTGCCCCATGCTGTGCACTCAGGCCACCAGGACATTTATCTGCTAACACTGATTTCCTAGAGGAAAAGCAATCCCCCTCACAGCCAGCTTTGCCCACCCTCTTCAGGAATTCACGTCCTCAGCTGAATCTGCTGATGAAGGAAGGACCACAAAGACAGCCCATGCTCCCAGCTCTTTGGTTAGCAGTTTTCTTCCTTCCACCACCATCACCCTTCTTGGATGTCTCTTTTTTTTTTGCCTGGCTCTTTGATGTCCCTCAGAGTGTTCCAGGAAACACCAGACACAGACACATAGACAGCCACACTGGCTCCTGGACAACTGCACTGAGGGGGAAGGCTGTTTTCCACCTACCTGGAAATGGAAAATTCCTGCATATTTATCTTGGAAACTCTGGTCTTTGGGAACAACACGGGCCAGAATTTCTTCATTCAGGGTGAGAGAGGCAATAGCAGCCAAGAGCCAACAGTCCCCGGAAAAAAAAAAAAAAAAAAAAAGGAAAAAAAGGACACCATTTATTATTCAAACTTTACTCTTTAGTTTTTATACTGCATAGGGGCTATGCATTATAACCACTAATCACTTCAGCTGTGAACAGATGATCCCTCCCATCACTTTACCTCTAAAACAGATCAAATGTATGCACACAAATACCCACCATTTCCACGCAAGTGTTGCGTTTCTTCAAGACCAAAGTAAAAAAAGAAAAGTAAAAGCAGACTTTTTATGATCTACCACAATTATCACCCATGTTGGGACTATTTGAGAGAAAACTTAATATTCAATCGACTGTCTACAGGTTAGGAAGCAGCACAGGGAAAAGGCGAAGAGCAGGGCCAGTGGGCACATGCAGGTACTCAGGGGTGCACTTTCTCCTCAAAAGGCCAGTGTTTTCTCAAGCACAGGCTGTTTTCCTTACCCTCCTTCATTTTAATAAATGCCTGTTGACTTGCCATCCAGAGACCTATCCTACAGATGAGCTGCCTTTAAGGTCTCTTGCCAGCCTCCTACCAGATAGGAGCTCCTTTCACCTTACACATCTCTGGAGGCTCTTGCTAGAGGCCTCTCTGTTTAGCCCACATCTGTCTCTGGCACTAGTCACAGAGTCAGGAAAGGTCTGAAGGCAGGCTCTGTTCCCCAGTCCTATACACCTCTTCACCCTTCCTGGGATGGAGCCAATGTACACCCAGCCCGCGCACCAGAGCCCCAGGGCCCAGGCTGTCTGCATAGGATTTTTCCACACCACCTCCCACCAAGCAAAGGGAGGAGGAGACCACAACTATATAAACATTACCTCTGTTTTTTGTAATTATTTTCAGAAACCAGTGTCACTTTAACAGAGGTTACCTTTCTGCTCAGCCATGGGCTTCCTGCAGCCCATCAGCCAGGTGATTAGAGATTTAAAGACCCAGCTGATCCCCTGACTCCCACAACCCAACACAAAACTCCTTGTTACCATTACCACATCTGCTGTTGCCTTGCTTTGTGAACATGGGAAAGTCAGTATTATACATCAGGTCCCCCAAAATGGTCCTGCAGCAGGTGTAGGATTGCAGGTTCAAGAAACATGAAGCAGCTGCAGCTGCTAGCAAGCCAGCAAAGCAGAAGTCTCTATACAGCCAGCTCTCTCCTATAGGAAAAGGGTCAAAAGCTACCGGGTGAGAAGCTGAGATTCAAATAAGAGAAAGTCTCAAGGAGAGTTAACTATGAGGCTGCTCTTGAGGGCCACCCTCAGGCCCAAATCCATCACTACTCAGCACAAGGAGGAGCACAGGCAACCTGCAACTCCCTCCAGGCTACTCATCACTTCTCACAGCTGATCTGCAGCAGCAGCTCTATGAATGACATTAGTTCCGTGGCCCTTTTTGCATCCCACAAAAGGTAGAAGATGTGAAATTGCAGAAAAATTTCAAAATCAGAGATGCTTTTACTATTTCATAACCTAGAAGAGAAGAACTGAACATAAAACTTTCCCTTCAGCCCTGCCTCTGGCTGCTTGTACTGCAGTGGAGAAATCATCGTGCCAGAGGTTTTTCAAACAGGAAAGTCACCTTGCCATTCTCATGTGACAGGTTATGAAGCAATGAGGATGTTCCCCTCCCTCCTCTGCGATAGCATATCCATCTCACCCTGCAAAATGGCGACTCTTCTTAGAGCCTCCTTTGTAGCGTTGAGACCCTCTTCCCCGGGAGCTGAGCATCCTCCGGTGCCAGTGCCATGGTGCATTCAGAGGCGCTACCAAGCACAGCAAAGGCGCTTGGCTGGGAAAGAGATTGGGGTCAGAAGACACTAAGAGACATTTTTAGATGGGCTAATCTACAATTAGCAGCATGATCCTCTGTCCCGCAGCAGTGTGAGGGCTTTAGCAGTTGACCTTCACAGCAGCTCTCCTTATAGACAAGGATGTTAAAGGGCTCAGCAAACAAACCCTTTGGTCAAAAGGCAACAACAGGTCTTCAATTCAGCTTAGATCTGTGCTCTCCCACACACAGCCTACCTGCACAAAGTTATTTTTATGGTTTTCTTTTTTTTTTTTTTTTTCTCCCCCAAAGGAGTCATCAAACAAACCTGATAACACGGTAATCACTTGGGAGAGGCTACCCAGAGATCCCTTCTGTACGGAGGATCCCTGTTTTTATTAAGTCTCCAAAACAAGTAGTTTCTGAACAAAAGTTGGGGTTCTTCAAGTCCAAGGGACAACTTGCTGCTAGAGAACAGCCCTGGCACTTTGACTGCGGCTCTTGTGGGGTTAGGCTGAATTAATACCATACTACTTCTGAATTAATATCATGTTGTCTCTACTCCTTCCTCCTTAATTTGTTTTTCTCCCACTGGCACTCATTATACAACAGGTCAATTCATTAACCCAGACAAAGAAGTCTTTCTGTCATCGTACTGAGTTAAAGGAGGTCACAGCTTGTGACAGGACTCTTCTGGGTCAAGAAAGCTGTGGGTTGTTATGAATTTGGCAGTAGAAATACTGTATGTCAGAAACACTGTGGGAGAAGGGAATGCATGTAAATATACGTGTGCACTGGACCAGCACACACCACAGGAAGGCTGAGCACTCTCCATCAACACCCCAGAACAGCATATAGGCAGATAACCCTTGGCCTCCCCCACAGATACACTGCTTCTAGCACCCAGGAGCCACTGGGTGTTTGAGACCATCAAAACCCTAAAAGAAAAAGAGCAGGGATCTTCATTCTCCCTGCCACTGTATTCCTGCTCCAGCAGGAACAATCATTCACATCTGGGACCAGTTAGCAAGCCTTAGTGAATTTTTTAATTTCTAACAAACACCAATCTCAAAACATCTTTAACACTGGGAGCAGGCATGAGACAAGTCACATATATACAAACTGATAGGTTAACCGGTCTCACCTCAGCACAGAGAGCAAATAAGTGATAAACAGCAGACAGGAGAGTGCCTGTCTGAGCAGCAGAACAACTCCAGCACACATCCCATGGTCTGCAAGGCTTTTACAGACAGACACGCACAACTCAGAAGTGAAGCAACTCTCTGGCATCTCAGACATATACTAGCGAGACTAAAGTCAATACAGGTATTCTTACCTAGACTACTAGGATGTCTTCACATGGTCAGGCAGACCCATGATCTCATTTAGACTAAATCAGACAAACCCAGAGAGTAACTCAGCCTGCTCAGCACTGCTGTGCCAGTCCTAAGGCACAGTTGGGTAAAACTATACAGATCTTGGCCTCTACAACAAAGCTGCAGGCAGAGCTGAAGGCACTCTGTGCATGCTCTATCGGGTGCGTGGAAACAGCTTGAGGCATGTCCTATGCCCCTTGTTCAGAGTCAGCTGTGGAGGTGTTTTTCCTCTCTATTGCTCAACCTGCAGCATAAACTAGAGTTCATGTTGCTCAGCCTTACTCAACCAGGCAAACTCGATCACTCCAAAAGACCCTCAGAGCATTTGACACTGGTGTTACTACCCTCAGGAAAACTCTGCTGATTTAGATTAGCAGCAGGTCTGGCTCAGAGGGTAGCTGTCTCACCACTCCTCCGAAGAAATATTAGCATTTCTATTCCATAAACAAGGCAGGGGCTGGGTAGGCAAAGAGAACACAGAAAGAATAAGCTAACAACTTGATACGACCACAGTAGCTCAGGAAGCCTTGGTCAAGAAGCTGCTTAGGCATCTAGATTAAGAGCATACACCCTTTAATGCTATAATACATCTTTGAGTCAGCTTTCCCCTGTATATAAGAAGCACTAAAGTTCAAGGAAGAGAAACTTCCCCCAGAGGACTCATAGGTCCATGAGCAGAGTTTAAAAAGAGTTTCCTTTACTTTCTAGCTGTCCCCATCAAGGTAGACATGAGGAGAAAGAAACAGCAGCTTTGTTGTAAAATCTCTTCGTTGAACTTTATACTGGTTTCTAAGGAGAATTTGGAGTTAGACATAGATCTTAACTCAAACAACTCTGGGCAAGGTATTCTTGAGGTTAAAAGCCAGATGCAGCATATATGTGAGACACATCACCCTTTAGTTTCCACATTTAAAAAGTGCTCAACAGTCAGGATATCATCTCTCCCTTGCTGAACAGACATCACTAAAAGTAGACCTGATAATTCAAAGCCTGGGTGAGAACAGAACTTGTGATAATACCCAGAGTTTTAGTCTGTGCTAAGTAAGTCTGAGCAGGGTCTTTACCAAATAGTCTTAACTATAAGAGGTGGTACTTTTGTAAGGCTCTGGAGAGTGACTTTCCTTTGATAGAGATGGAAAGTCCAAGAGGAGGCTAACAGATGGTTACTTATATGAAGAATTTGAAAGGAGCGTTAGCAAGGCAAGGTTAACCATGGAGAATTTTTGTAAATGCACAATACAATAGGCAGAACAAAGTTACCAGAAAATGGAATATTATCAGGCTGTGAGTCTATTTATATTAACAAGAAGTACTATTTTCTCCTGTCACGTTTCCTTTTTATTGCTGTGTTTTATTATTTATTTCTATACATTCATCTCTGCATCTACCTAATCTACAGCTATGAACAAGAACATTACAAAAAACGTAATTGCAAGGCAAGCACAAATAGCCATAAGAGCATAAAACTGGCCATTCTGGAGAGCAAAGACAAGCCAAGCATCCCCATGAAGCATGTGGAGGGCTGTAAGTGAAAGGCAGCTCCTCTGGTCACTGCACAGCCCAGGTGTCACGGAGTCAAAGGAAAAATGTACATTAAGCCAATCACAGACACATCATTATTTTAAAACACTCATAGCTATAGATTAACAACTATATCAATGGCTGAATGTATTTATCTTAATACCATGGGATTCCAGGAAGTTTTCTGGTTAGAAACATAAGGCTGTGGCTGCCCACTTACAGTACAGCGGTTGCCAGCATGGGAAAACTATGCATCTAATTTTCTAAATTCATCCTACTCAATTCATTATTTTTCCACACATTTTTAAGGAGGAGACACCTGTGTCTAAACAACTAGATGAGAGATACTGTGCTGTGTATGCCCCAGTGTTGTGATACCATAGTGACATCCCCTCCAAAGAAGGCGGTTAAGGGTGAATAAGCTTCCTCTCCACAGTGGCTTTGGTTCCTCCCCTCTGCTGTAATGAGTCACCACATCCCATGTGCTGCTATTCTGAGCCAAATACCATCATCAACATCAGATCTGATACTGCAAAACTAACTCCAAATACTCACCTTTAAAATTTTCTCCTAACAAGCAACAAAAATAGAATAAAGGATAATCCAAAGCCCAAGGGGCAGAATTTTGGTGTCTGGAGAACCTAATGTACTGCTGTCTTGGTAAGGGGACAACCTTTCTGCACTGATCATCAGCTACACCTTTTACACATTACAGTATCAAATAGTCCAGGTCAAAAACAATGAAACAAATTTATAGGCTGCATCTGGCCCACAGACCAAAGACTCCTGAGCCAAAAGAAACATCTGCACCACTGCTCATTAGCTGAGCTGTTTGGTTACGCAGCCCCTGCTGGGAAGGCTGCTGCAGCAGCAACGGGTGTGTGTGTGTGCTTTGGATGCCTCATCTGTCCCTGCAGTACTCCAAGATGTTCTGAACAGCTTAGTAACAGTGATGAAACTCCATGTGGGTACAGGTCTGTTGCTTTGTGATCAAGCCTTTTAGGAGATTAATAAGACTACAAAAGCTTCCTATGGAAAAAGGCAACATAATAAAATGTACAGGTTTCCGAGAGCACTTGACATCTTCCAGTGCAATCTTCTCCATAACACTCTGAAATGTGATGGGACATCAGTGTTGGCACACAAAGTTCAAGTACTTGGAAGCTCAAGCAAATGTATCAATAGAAACACTTGTGTCAGATAAGGCAGTGGCAAAAAAAAAAAACAAACCAAAAAAAACCAAGGGCATTTGTACAGCACATCTGCTAGCCACATTGTGTGAAAAAGTAGAGATTCAATACAGGCTCTTAGTAAGGCAATGGCTAGTTTTTAACGAACCACTAAACTATCACACTACCAAAATCCTGCCCAAATTCCTAAGAGAGGTGGTCGAGTCACAGCAGTATTTAGTCATGGTGAAAACAGTCATATAAACAAGAACACTAACAACCTTCTACTCAAATACTGTTTCAGGAGATAAAAATAATACAGGCTGTGAGTCAGTTCATATCCTTTGGTGATACCGTATAACCTCATGAGAACATCTGACTGGTTCAAAGATCATTAAGACAGCAAATACTTTCCTCAATTTAAAACAAGATTTGGCATTAGTTTTCAAGTTGTGGAGTTACAGTTTGTCAAGTTGCTAGGTTACAAATCTTTCATGACAGTGCTTTTGCTGCCACAACATCTGGATGGAAAAGCTGGAAGCCTGAAGAAGGCAGAAAGCAACTAAGTGCCTTCAGAAATGAGCATCTATGCAGAGCGCCAGCTGTTGAAACAGCATTACAATAAACTGTCATTTCACACTGAACTACTCCTTAGCTGTGAAGTTTCACAATAGGGAGGAAAAATAAATAAATAAAATTAAAAAAAAAAAGAAGACAGATGTCTGGCATGTGTTAAGCATTGGGAGATGCTTTATGCCAAAGTAGTCATGGCGGGAGACATGATACCGGGCAGAGAGAGAAGACATGAAGGCAGCTAGTGACATGCCAAGGACTTCACTGATGACACAACAGTCATCAGACTCAGAGTCTAATCCATACTACAAATTGTATTGGGGCATGAGGAGAACTAAATTCACAGACTAATTAATTTTTATTCTTAGTGCTTTTTACACAAATTGTATCTAGTTAAAGCACTATCTGAATAACTTCTGAAAGAAAATACAAGCAAAAAACACTGAAAGAAGCTTCCCTATCCATTATTTTTGGATATGAAAACATAAATAGCAGCAGCAGAACTAGAAACTAAGAAGCCACAACACAGTTAAGATTATGCTGATAAAAAGCAAACAAGCAGAACTCTGTTCCTTTGCCAACCCCACTGCAAAAGCCCAAATCACAGCACGTATTAGTCACGTTTCCCTCCATGGAGAGCTTTCCCTCGACTATGTTATCAATCCAATCTAAAATCCTGTCCCTGCAGTTATGGAACAAACAGGAGCCTCACCACTTCCACTTCAGCTTATTTCATCTCGCACCCCCACAGCTTCCCTCCTCGCCAGCCTCCACGCTGCCTTCTGGGAGGAGAGGCACAGAGGCACTCACCTAAAACTTCTTCCAGTGAGCAAGGCAGGAGAGAGGCTTCGAGACAGGAGATGCCTGGGCATGCACAGCCAGGTTAAGCCACCCACTTCCCACTGTCCCCTGGGGCTTCCTTGCAGCTCCCTGGGCTCCTCTGGAGCAGCTGACCCAGAGGCTGCCACTGCACAAACTTAGTGGCAGCCATGGCAAAATCAGAGGGCTCACAGGTGGGCCCATCCCTTCTGAAATACCTGGTTTGTTTTCCTTGAGAGCTGGCGAGCAGCTGGGAAACCCTCCGTATAATTTTTTTTTTCTGCACTGCACCTTTCCAGGTTTCAGGGGGTCCCTCCTGCTTGGCATCACTCTCTCCCACTGGGGAAACACCCCGCTACACACTCAATTCCTCTTCTGTTAAAGGCAGAAATCAGTGAAGGCAGAAATTAGTCAAGCTACTCAAGGCACACGGATGTGGACATGAAAGGAAGTGGTACTGATTAGAAAAGCCACCAGAAAACCAGTTTGTGTCAGCAAGCATCAAGGCTGTGCTCAGCAGCCAAACACATGTGGTCGCTACCTGCAGCTGCCGAGGAAAGGCAAGAAAGATCCGATTTGACGCCAAGAGAGGTGGTAGGATGCAAAACGATGTATTTAGAGAGTGAGTTACAGTCTACTATAAACTGTGGTGTTCTGAGGCAAGGAAAACACAGCTTTGTGCCTGTGCCTTACCTAAGGCCCCTTGGCAGATGTCTGTGCGAGTGGCTCCACTGGCTATGAACTGGGGGCAGGAACACAGCTCCTGGGAACAAAACAAGCCTTGCATTACACATATCCACAGGTCAGGGAGGGAACAAGACGCTGCTTGCAGCAAATTTAAACAAGCAATTGACCGCAGCAGATGAACGCCACAGAGATGGAGCAGGTCAGGACTGAGCGCGGGCACCAGACACGCTAAGCACGGTGAGAACGGGAGCTGGTGACCAAAGCTTGTGGGCAGCCACCTCGCAGTATGTGCCAGGAGGTCCACGGCGTTTTCACATGCGTGCACACACCACTTCACTGTTACCTCCCCACCACTGACTATGTCGGGGTCTCTCACAAACGCCTGGGCACCCCGGTGTCCATCTGGCCCGGTGGCTCCCGTGGCCAGGCAGGGCTGCTTCTGTAGCCAGAGGGACAGGCTGAGCGAGGGCTCCTGAAGGAAACCTCCGCATGGCAGTCAGCTCCATCAGCCCATCGTCTCTCTGCCAAGGAAAAAAGTTACCCCAAGCGACAGCCCCGAGCGCTACCCAAAGCGAGCGGATGGTCCGCACGGAGGATCCAGGCCGGAGAGGCAAAGGGCTTTTCTGCTGTTCGTTCTGCAGAAGGAGCCCGCTGGCCACCCTGCCAGCCCGGACCCCGGGCGAAGGGACCCCCCCAGCGCTCTGAGCACCCGCGGCCTCACAAAACGGGCGCACCGGGATTTTGCAGCCGGCTGGGGGCTGCGGGAGCGGGACCCTGCCCGGGGCCGCGGAAAAACGCGCCTCGGGGCGGGCCGAGAGGGAGGGGGGGGGACTGCGAACTGCACACGCACAGCCCCCGCAGGATTATATCAACGCCAATGTAGGGGGGAGTGGGGGGTGAAAAGGGGCGGTGGTGCCGCGAAATGATGCCCCCGGGATGTCGTCGTCCCCCCCGCCGCCACCGCCCTACCGTGGGTCTGCGCCAGACAACGCCCTGTGTCTTGAAGGAGCTGGGCCCCAGCTCCCGGTAGCCCAGGGCGGTGGGGCCGGCGGGGAAGGAGGGGTCCTGGAAGAGCCGCCCCTCCCGCAGGCACTCCTGCCGCAGCACCCCGAAGTCCTGGCCCAGGTCTGTC
>NW_020799097.1:105092655-105155084 GCF_003259725.1 Athene cunicularia | reverse complement strand
CCGCCCGGCATTTCCCCCCCCGAACCCTCCCGGCGGGTGTCAGAGTGCCGCCAGGGCTCAGCCCCGCGCCGCCCCCTCCGGGGCACGGGTGAACAAACGTGCGCGTGTGTCCCGCGGTGTCCGTTTCTGCTCCCCTGGACCCGAAGGGAAGCACAGTCCCCCCCGCAGCTGGGCAGCCCAGCGGCTTCACATCTGCGCCAGCCCTGGCTCCCACACTGGCACATAATTAAAATAATCGGTATTTCCTCCGTAAAACCCAGAAGCATCCATGTCCAAATCTGTAAGCTTAGTTTTTTTCCATTCCTTTGACTTTTTTCTAATACGGCTCAAAAACTAATACGGTACGTATGTACCCTGTATCGTCATCCTGTTACGATTTTGAACACTGCGCACAACAGAAATCGCTTACAGCTTGATTTGCTGGTGGTAACCAAAGCATGTGTGACTGTCACTGCTGGCATGACTCCACCTACACCCCCTGCGCAGCCCAAACCGCACGCAAGGAGTTTCCCCCCACCCCCGGCGCAGCCCTGCCGCACGGAGCGGGGACAGGAGCGTCTCCGCTTCGGCGGCCTGCTGCTGCCAAGGGGGGCTGAAATGCTGCTGCTGGCAGCCCTCCAAGGGAGAATTCAAACCATTTGTTTCATATTTTAGGTCTGACTCAGGCAGCATTCCCGGGGCGGCGGCGCAGAGGCTGAGAGCCCTCAGTGCTGCACCCTCTGCCCGGCTCCCGCGGAGGGGGAGGCACCTCCTTTTGTGGGTCATATCTTAAGCCCTGGATGCACTAAACACTTGTTTAGAGCCATCCTATCTGACTAAAAATGAGCGTTACTGTTTGAAAGACATCTAAAGAATCATAAAATACCTGGCTGTACTGTTTGCTGAGATGTGGTGGGAAGTTTTCCTTGAAAATTACAAAGTTTTTCTTCGTTGCTGAAACATGGTACCCCGATGCACCAGGAAACACTGTTCGTTTGCTCAGTGGTTTCAGACTTCAGTCGCTTATGATTGCCTATAGTCAGCACAGGTCCTACTTACACAGTCATGTGGGGTTGCTATTAATTAGGAAAAAAAGATAAGCATTGCCCATTCAATTCACAATGTAGCAGAGAAGGCCCCCAAAATCTGTTTGAGGTTAGATATGAGAGTGGTATGAGCCACACTAGGCAGTGACACCTGCGTAGGTCACAGCCGTGCCAGGCAGCAATCCTGATGTCACCTGTGAGGTTGTCCAAACCTGGCCAGGTGCAGATCAACTTTGCTCTGTTTTGAAGGTGTCTCCTCTTCCTTGGGAGTTAGCGGATCTCTCCTAATAAAGAGAATAATGGTATTTTTAGCAGAGTATCAAGACACGTGGCAAACCAATTGTACATGGAGAAGTGGAAGTAGATCAAGTAAAAGTTGCACGCTGTAAGTGCTCTCTGAACAGAGCTGGTACATGCTGTGTGCACTCAATTACGGGTACACCATTAGCCAAGATCTCCAGCATGGCTGTGCTGAAGCTCTAGTCAGACACAGTATGACACCAGAGGATGGTTTTGCTCGACCCTTTCAATTCATTGAGCAGTGCTGAATTATCTTACAGGCGAGAAGGCCATCTACCGAACCAGGAGACTAAGAGACAACAGCACCTCACCACCTAGGAGTTTAACCCACGTGGCCATGTGGCATCCTAATGTGACAGATCTGGGAGCTGTAGGGCTGCTGAAAAGGCGTTTGTTTGGCTCCACGCAGTGGTTGAAATCTGTACAGCTGCCACAGATGAGACTTCTGATTTGTCGAGAATCATGGTAAAAGGAAACCAATGTCAGTTTAAAGCAGGGATTTCCACTGGCCGACAAAACCAGTTTTGGTTTGTGAGCTCTAGCCACTTTCCTGGTCCAGAAGTTTAAGCTCTGTTGAAGTTTGCCATATAATCGCTCTGCTTTTCTTAGACATCTCCCCTACGTCTACAGATGGTATTCACAGACCATTCTAGGGTCTGCTGGCAGCATGCCGACAGCCTCTGCTTGGACAACGATCAAGAAAATCAAGCATGTACAAGCATGTTGTATGGCCTCTCTGTGCAGTTGGTTACCAGAGTTTTCTTAGAGTCTCTGTGGTGGGACAGGGGTTGAGACAGAGCCAAACAAAAAGGAGAAGAACAGAAGGGAGCACAGCCATAAGGGAAGTGAGGCAGCAAGGTTTCAAGTAGGCAGTGGGAGAGATACCTGGGACAATGCGAAGACATGTATTTGCTGCCATGGCTTGTTAGAGTAGTTCCAACCATATAGGAGCTGTATTGTCCCAGGTGGTTTGATGAGAGACAAGGATATGTTGGTGTAATACAGGATTTCACTTTGTGGGAAGTTGGCCATACCAGCAGCCACCTGAACAGCCTACCCACAAAGTTCTCTGTTGTCAGCTGCTTCCAGTCCACCAGCTGATGTCCATAAGAGTCAACAGTTAGAGGGAATGAAGTTCTTTTGAGAACTGCACGAGTCAGTGGTCATCTACATGCTCACACAATATGTCCATTTTCTTTAAAGAAAGAGGTAATTTCCACTTGATTGTGAGACGAGTGTAATTCTTCTAGATAAAATAGCAGCCCCAAGAACAGTTAACCAAGTATCCCCCTAAGACTAGGCAACTTTAGAAAGAAAAAGAAATTTGGCTTTTTCTTAAGATCTCTGCACACCTACAAAAAAGTCACTAGCTTTCACATTTCACAAGTAAAGTGGTTTCAGCTGTTGCTGCAGCTGCTCATGGGGGTTGCTGACAAGCAGCATCCAGCTGCCACTTGCAGCCAGGAGTCACAGGTAGGATGGACTTCTCCTTCCCTATGTCCACACTCAGCAGTTGTGAGCAGCTCAGTGCAGCTCTGCCTCACAGCACCTCTCCCCGCTCTTGCTCATCTGCCCTCCGCTATACACAGACACTGGGGGAAAAGCGGGGAGAAACTGGCCAAGTGCCTGGGAGGGGGGCAAACAGGGCCATGCAGCTGCTGGGCACATGATCTCCTATCCAGGAGCTGCCCTGTCCCCACTTGGATGAGGGTGGCTTGCCAGAGGAGAAGGCTTGCAGCAGCAGTGGTGATGTTTCACAAGGAAGGGGATTGCTTTCCCCTCTGGAGCTGGGATCTGGAACGGGACTGAGCTTTCCTCATCAGCACACAACTGTCTGCCACGCTGGAGAGGGCAGTGAGAGGTGGCAGAAAGACCTGGGTCATCCTACAAAATGTAGCTGGCCTTCCCAACTCCTGAGGGTGCTGAAACACCACCCCTGGATCAGCCCGGTTGTGTCACAAATCTTCACACCTGGGGCACAGGCATTACCACTGCAGTATGTCATCTTCCTCCTCCTCAGGCACCAGCAATTTTCTGGCTTTTATAAAACAAATGAGCAGGATCACAGCTGATTTCAGATGTGTTTCCCTATATAGAACCCACTAGGCTGCAGCTTGCTTGTAGCAATGCCTCCTTCCCCAAACATTTAGATAAAATATTGCAACTTCTAAAAGAATAATCTATAGACAAACATTCAGGGCCTTCCATAGCTCGCACTAGTCTGCCTATTAATAGTCACTCCATTTTCACAGTAGTAGGGTGGGTAAGAGTGCATATAACTAGAAGAGGAGAAGGCAAGCTCTGTAAATCAAGCTAATCCCTTTTCATGCTATAGGGTCTATGATACAGCTAAGCAGCTTTAATTCTCATTAGCAAACTGCTGCATTACAGGAGAGCCATTTCATTTCTCTCTAACATACTATGGCAAAAATGTACCTAGAACTGCTAGATAATTGGTGGTTATTTACTTCTAAAGATTTCCACGGATACAGAACAGTCTTGATTTCACGGAATTTTCAGATTCTTCTTTGAAACCAAGACGATGCATTTTCCTGATTTTTTTTTTTTTTTTCCCAGTTCCCTCATCCTCTTGCTATTATCAAGAATGGAGGAAAGAGGAAGGAAAGCAGGAAGAGCCAGGCAAAAATATGCAAATTCCAGAAGGAACAAAAATCAGAATAACTGTTACAACTCTTTTTCTGGTTGCTGTTTCTGTAGCGGTTAATGGCATTTCAACAGCAGTTTTTGAGAGTCATAGGGGAACCTGAAAATTTTCCCCCATAATATAACTCTCAGTTGTTGCTGTAGTCAACTATACAGTCATCTTTTCCTCTTCTTTATATCCTCTAGATGGTGCTTGTGTATCACTTTCTACACAAAATAGATCATGCTGCCACTAATCAATCTTGGAAATGGATTTGAAGTGCTGTACTACAGATCACTAGCAGCAGAGGGTTGTGGTTGATGCACTGGGTGGTTACCGGGTCCAAGCCTCTGCCAGAGAAAACAGTTGTCCACAGCCTCTTCCCAAATGTGAGATACAGGATGGAAAAAATCCTATGGCACATTTTACTGTAATTTATCAAGATTAAAATCTGATTGTATTTCCTCTGTATTGCACCTTAACGTGCTGGTGATGCACAAGGATTCATTCTTTCTGTGCCCACTCATGGCCAGTGGCAACTGGAGTTACAAAGTACACAGCATATCAAATGTATGTCTAAAAATGTAAGTGGGAAACAAGAGATTCTTGATCAGAATGGCATTTCCCAAAGGCCAGAGCACCGTGCTTTTCCATGAACAACATTACCAAAGCCTGCAGCTTACAGCAACACAGCAAAACCTGGCTCTGGACCACAGGAACAGAAAAAAATATCAGCATAAGAGACTGGTTCAGGGAGGGAAAACAAGCAGTATTCTGCCTCATGAGCTGAGAAAGTGGGTACCTCTGAGCGAGTCTATTTGTCAGGAAAAAACCCATTCTGGAAAGAAAAAGCCTCCCCTCAACCCTTTATTATTCCACTCTTCACTCTGGTTCAGTACACAGGCACACCTAGAAGTACTGAAATGTAACAGGGATGAAATTCTGGCCATCCTTCTCCTTTACTCAATTTCAACAGTTTAATTTAATTTTGGGACAACCAGTGTAGTAATTCCCTCAGAGCAGCCTGGAACCAACCAAGTCATTTCAATTTCCTCTTTTGTGTTCACAGTCTTCAAATATTTGCAGACAAACAATCTGGCTAGCCTCTATTTGGACTCCTTATCTCAACAGGTTTCAGTCCTTAAAAATTCTCTCTTCCTCTCTCCACACCTTCTGTCTAAACTTACTAAGGGGTAGTCATTAAACATGCTCTCTGGCAAACAAAGTTACTGTTTACCCAGCTCTTAGCTGGACACGCAGTGGGCTTTGCTGGGGAAACCTGGGCATTACATAGCAAGACAGCAGAGAGCAGCTGTGCTGCGTGGAAAATTGCTCCTGCTTCAGTTCTTGAACATACAGACATTTGCAGCCACCTCTGCAGGGAGGTGTGCACCCCTGTGTCAGTACAAAATGGGATTGCCAGGGTAGAAGCTTGGAGTTCCACTACAAGAACAGGAACCACTATTTTTAAACGTCTAAAAAGCCTTCTGCATCACCCGAGGCTTGCTTTGTTTTGTGGTTGTAAATATTTTATATGCAGAAAGCACCACCAGAAGACAGTAAATATTACAGCTAACTTCTCACTAGCTGAGATAAGACCCCGTTTTTACATACGGGGAAGTTACAGTGACTTTCGACCAAGGTCACACTGGAGATGGGGAGCAAGGATTACCAGCTTGTCTCCTATCTGGTGATATAATTTTCCATTTTCTGCCTAGGTCATGCTCCTGAATTGTATTCTTGCCCTCTGCAGGTCATATGGCCAAGTGGCCATCTCTAGTTCTGTCAAGTTCACACCTTTTATTGCTAATAAATTAACTCAAAAATCATACGGCTTTGAGAGTACCAAAGAGAATGAAATTAAAAAAAAAATCACTTAATTCAGAAATAGGTTCAACTTTTCAATTTTTTCCTGGCTTTAAAACTCAATGACGTCTCTGTAGTCATGTAAGCTGTAACAGCAGATATCCAGCTCCAGATTTTGTGGCTGTGCAACCTTCCAAAAGTATAAAGCCCCATCTCAGAAGGAAGGAAAGGAGTTCTAAACCATCTTCATCTGGATGTTTAAAGTGTTGGTCCTCAAGCCTGACTTACAGCACACCAAATGCGCACACAATCACTTTCCATGTGTAAATAGGCGTGTCTGCAAAAACACGGGTTTCCCTTGCTTGTTGTTCAAAGTGTATTTTTAAAAGGGGCAGCAAAAAAGCAAATAAGGTGGGAGTCAGCACAAGGCAGTGTCCACAGTCCCGGCCACACTGGCTGTGGCTGCTGCCAGCTCCCTGCCCATGTCTCTTGGGTATATATTTGCACTTCTGGTGCCTCCTCCCTCTAGGGCAGCACCTGGCTTCACGCAAGCCTGGTACCTGCCTGTATTCACCTCGGCTCACCCAGGAGGCAAGGACTGAGCTGCACCACACGCCAGGAGAGTGGTCAGGCATGTCCAGGGTCGCAGCAAGGCTGTGTCAAGAAAGAGCGGCCGCAGATGGGCTCGGATCCAACAGGAATGCCATCAAGTATTTGAAGCAGGACTACGAAGTCCTGAAGCAGCAGTGCCTGCAGGCTGGCACCCTCTTCAAGGATGAGGAGTTCCCAGCCTGTCCTTCCGTGCTGGGCTACCGGGACCTGGGACCCCTCAACACCAAGGAGATAGTCTGGAAGCGCCCCACGGTAAGAGTGTTTTCTAATTGCCTGATTTACTGGATTCAGATCTATGAAACATCCATGCTCAATCAGTGGTGAGCTTAAATGACCACTATTCCTGTACGTTTTGTTTTTATCTTGTATCTTGTTTTATGGTTAGCAGAAGCAAGTTTGAAAAGGGGGTGGGGAAAAAAATCGACATTTTCTAAGCTCTTTATAAAGCAAATAATCCTATAACTGCTTCATGAGAACCTGCCTCCTCCCTGTTCAAACCGGCTCCATGGAGTTACAAGTCCAGGGTACAATCCAGAGATGGATGCAAAAGCCCCACATGTATCCAAACAGACCGCAGGGCACCCCAGGAGCCATCGACCATCAGTTATAATGGTACCCACACCAAGATCTTGCCACTGTGCACCCTAGAAAATCAGGCTAATACTTAAATAATATCCTCTGCCTCACTTCAAGCTACCTATAACAGTTAAAGGCCAACTGACTGGAACCATTATTACCTAAATACATATATCCTATAAATGGCCTTTCATTTTAAAAAAAAGTCATTTTCATCAAGAAAGATTATATGTTGAATTTTTTAAAATAACAAAATTAGGGCTTCAGAGAATTTTCTGTACCTTCAAATTTTCAGTCATTTGTTTCTGTCTTTACTTTGCTTTTCCTTTGTCATTTTGCTCCTCCTTGCGACATCAAGAAAAATTGAAAAACAGGAAAAGGAAGGAAAAATGCCCCAACAACTTACCTTACTCTGACGGAGGAAAAGAGAATGAGAAGAAGGGAAAATTTCATTTTTTTAAAATTTATTTTATTATTTTGTTTTATTGTTTTTTTCACCTGAAAAGTGAGAAACAGAAACTTGAAGGTTTAAAAACTCCAAGTTTCTACCCTGGCAACCCCATTTGTCCATCAGCATCTCACTCTGAGACCTGGATGTTTCAGCAGCAAGTACCATGGATGTGTCCCTTGGCTTTGCCTACCCTAGGACAAGATCACCCTTAGAAAACTCATAAAACCAGACTTGGGCTCCTCATGCAAGAACAACATTATGTCCACTGCAGGTAGAGAGACAGTCACAAGCATAGCAGGGTAAGAAATGACTGAGAGCTGACATCCAACATGGTTAAATGTCCCAGCCCTGCCTGCATGGGACCCCTCTGCCCTCCTAGCACTCAGCAGAGAGTTTATGGACTCTTAATCCACAAATACCAGGACCCACTGGCTTATCCCTATGCATGGGGCAGAGCCCAAGCCCTGCTGCAAGGTGAAACAAACCCTCTGCTTTGCTCTCCTATGGGGGGACCTGGATCTGACCTGCCTTTATGTGTTGCAGGTGTAGGAGGTCACAGCCCTGCTCATTTCTTGGACATTTTCAAACAGCCAACAGGTTTCTGTCTGCAGACTCTGCCCATGATTGCAGGCTGATGACATCGCTGTTCACTTGCCTGCCTTCATCCAAAACAGGCAGCAGGACCCAGTGGGAAATCTAGAGGAGACCTGCTGGAGAAATGCCCCCTGCAAAAGAAATATTCACTGCTAAGGTCATCCCCAGCCAGCTTGTGACTGCTGTTTTGCAGACAGTGAGTGTTAGACACTCTGCCATCAAAGACTTACATTCTGATTTCAACAGGGGGTTTATAGAAAGAGAGAAGATGGAAATGCAGTTGTGCAAAAGGTGTATGTGGCACTTGGCAGTGGCTCAGAAAGGACAGATGTCTAGATGAGTAATAAGTCATACATAGCTGGCTGCCACCAGGTACACTGCTTTGGAGGAAGGAGGGAAAAACCAACACAAAATCTTTTCTGTGTGGTAGGTAACCTGCTCCTGACTCCTATCCACCAAAGACAGCTACAAGACAGCTAGACCAATTGGATAACCACAGAAGCAAAACCAGATGTAGCTGAGATGACACCTATTGCAAGAGGAGATTCACAAACTGTCTCTCACACACACACATATATGCAAGAAGTCCTGGGTTGTCCCTGTCTCTATGGGATGCTCAGAGCTGACAACTGGGAGTGCCAGCAACTGCCTAAACCTTCCTCAAGCCTGCTTGCCAAGTTAAGCTTCTTATAAACTGCCCCTTGCTGCCATCCAAAAGCTCACAGAAGATGCTTGGGAGAGAGGGAAGGCTTCTGTCTCTAGAGAGATGCTATTAACTTCCTAATATAAGGCGTGAATTGTGGGAGGGCTCCGAGCTGGGATAGAAGGGACGGTCATGGCCATAACCTACTTGTCTGGCCCCAAAGGGCCAGGAAGAAAGGTGGGTGTTGCTTATAAAAGCATTTGCGTAGTTGGCCTCCCAGGAAGCGATGTTGGGATGGGACAACACCCTCCATTCTGGTGACAGTGGAAACTCAGCACAGCTCCAGTACCAGAGCCAGCAGTGATGGTCACAAACTCATTTGCATTGCTTGAGTCAAAACCCAGTGGAAGATGAAATAAGACACAAATGCCAAGGTTGCATTTTCACCTCTGTCCCCACAGTAGCAAAAATTCTCACTAATATCACTGAGAGTCTCGAGTAGCAAAGGACTTCAGGACTTGCCTCAAAAAAACACATGCAGTCTTCAATTGAATAAGGCAACATTGTTTTGACACTATGTTAATCAGACAGAGGACAAAAGATATTTGTTAAAGAAATGTTGGAAGTGTTTAATATTTTTTGAACATTAAAACATGGAACAAAACCCAGGAACTTTTCAGACCAGAAAGGGTGATGCATACTTTGAAAATGTATCTTTTCAGGAGTTATGTGCCAACCCTCAGTTTATAATTGGAGGAGCTACTCGAACAGATGTCTGCCAAGGAGATCTGGGTATGTACAGCACTTACGAATTTTGTTTTGGAAGAAAAAAAAAAAAATGAAGCTTCATTTAAAAATTCCTCACAGACCATTTTACTGGCTATCTCCCAGACATAGTGTGTAGAAAGACAGATACCCAAGAAGGGGACTCACACACCAGCATTGCTGCCTGAGAAAGAGTATATAAGAGATATGTTAAACCTGGGAGGTACCAAACTGTTTCCTGGAGGTAGGAAGCTAATTATCCCTTTGTGGAGCAGAAGACAGGCTTGCTTTTCACCTCTTGAGACAGAGCTGGACACCAACCTAATCATGAGAGCACTTGCCCTGAAGCAAGAGAGTGGACTTCATGCCCACCCCACAAAAGCAGCTCTATAGACACAAGGGACACCAAGGAAGTTTCACCCTGTAGCCTAGTCATTAGGGATTTTTATTTGGGAGGCAGAGCAAGCTCCAGTCTCAGTTTCACACAAAACAGACAACAAAGGAGCAGAGCAGGAACTGGTTTAGTACAGGGGCTGGGGTTATAACGTGCTGTTTCATGCCAAGCAGGACGGCCCATTTACTTGCAGGCATGAGTTATAAACAAGGACCACATCATAAAAAACGAACAGAGCATGTAAACTCTGTAGTACCATACCAAATTGTTCCAAGCCCTTCATGCTGAGTGGTTCTTCTGTATAGTGTTTGGTGTAGAGCTATGAGCAGGGACAGGGGTGACCAGCCACTGGCCATGCTGTGCAAACACAGCCAAAGAAGGCAGTGCTGCTCAGCTCCTTGATGCTGGTGAGATGTCTCAGACAGCACTCATCCTCTCCTGGAGATCCATCACAGAAAAACTTTCTCACCCATTTTTTTCTAATGCTTACTGTTGTCTAAACAGAGTCTGTGCAAGTGGCCAAAAGGGAGCTGTAAGGGAGCTTTATTCCCCCTTCAAATAGCTGCTGCTGTAGCCTGACTTGCTGATAAGATCCAGCTCCAGAAGACAGCAGCAGCAACCTCTCCTGACTACATATAGAGGCGAGAAGGCTGAAGCTCTTGTAATGAGAATTTGATAGATTAGACACAGAAAAATCAGTCTTTCTCCCTCCTGCGCTGCTTACTGCAGTGCTCCTGACCTTACTGATCTCTAGCCCATCCATTGTGCAAATGAGATTCAAACAATTTCTGCAAGTCACTGGCAATAAATAATACCAATGCTGGTCCTGTAAACACGGCACCATTAAAGCAATTGCTAAAAAATTCCCTTGTGTGTGGGCCTGTGCTCCAAATGCTAAAAATAAGATGCCCAATCATATACTTGCTCCAGGATATTTATTCGGTGGATGCTGGAACAGAGTATGGGGAAATCACTTACTGTATTTTAGGAGAATGGTTCAGACAAGCAATAAAAATGACATTTCTTGTCACCTCTAATTTGGGAAGTTTCTATAATAGCATAAAAAAAAAATCATATGCCTGAAGTTAAACCTCATTTTCCTTGACAATTTACAAGCTAAAGGTAAAGGACTGAAGAGTATTACCTGCTCTTAAACTAGAAGAGGTCAACGCATTATTTGTGTTAAACCTAGAAACTGAATGCAAATACTGTGAGTCCCTTTTTATTTCTGTCACCTCCTGAATGTCTCAGTGGAGTCCCAGGCCTTTGTGCTAAATGTGCTTTCATTAGAGAGCAGTGCCAAAATCCATCAAATAGTAGTAAAAATGGAATTGGACCCAAAAATCTCCTGTGAATCTGGGGACGGTGCCCAGTTTTGGGCTTTCCCAAGCCAGCCTTCGGTGGGGAGTACCCCAAGTGCTAGTCCTGAAATCTACCCCTAAATATAGAAGTCTGAGAATCAGATTCTGCTTTTGTTAGGAGCTTCCTTTTCAAAAAAAAAAAAAAAAAAAAAAAAAAAAAAAAAAAAAAAAAAATCAAAGATAATCCAATTTGTTTCTGCAAGGCTGGTTACAGTTGCTTCTACACACATTGACCCTTCATAAAAATAAGCTTCAGAATATAGGCATGGGACTTCCCTTCTGGCATTCAGGTATTTGCTTTACATCTCTGAGGCATGCTATGCTTCTTTGGTATTTGATCCATTACCTTGAATATCAAAGTCCTTGTTACTGAAGCCCTCATGTAAAACACTTCTATTGAAACAGACCCTGATTACATATTTACATAAGCCATATATGTGACCTGTTAACAAGTCCTTTAGGGAAATAGATCCTATTTTTAATAATCTTCTCTGACATGTTTCTTTTCTTTTAAAAATAACACTGCAGGTCTGGGTTTATATGAACAAAAGGAACAAGAAAATCCAGAGTTAGTCTCACTCCATTAAACTTATTTCTTTGACAACAGCGTAAACTAGATGAATATCAGCTTGGGAAGTTTGATGGGAACTTGAAAGACTTGAAATATTTTAAACATTCTTTGAACCATATCTTTTTGATAGCCTAGTAACAACTTGAAATGCAGTCACATAGTCTTAGTTGTTAAAGGTGACTTATGAAGTTTTCTTGCAGCTGTCTGAATAAGTTCACCTCATAACTGTTTACAGAAGTTCTTAACAAGAAAGTGGCATAAATTTAATTTAAATTATATATAAAACAAATGCTCTCAGTTTAAGATTATTTTTCCAGATCCACAGCTTTTATATTCATGGAGCACCTTTTGTTCTAAAGGCTCAGAGGGTACTCCAGGCACTGAGCTGCCTTGGCCTGGGCTGTCAGGAGAAGTCCCCTGAAGCCACCAGAGATGCACCAGTTCCCATCAGCTGAGGACACCACCCCAGTTCATGCTTTGTGTGCATCTTGTCTCACAGGCAGATTTGAGAAGATTATGGGTAGATTGGAGAACAAACCTTAGAGCCTGTCAGGCCTAAGACAGATCTGATACCTGTTGAGGGAGCCTTTGGAGCTCCTGTAGGCAGGAGAGTGCTTGACAGTACTAGGTTTGTTCACTTATTTTGCTGTAGACATTAATATATGGCCCTTCTGATCTTCAGTCCCGTGGGCCCAGACGTATTGGAGATCCTTGTTCTAGCAGATATATCCCCTAGATCGAAATATACATTCACTGACAAATCTCAGACCCCAAAGAGAAGAAAGCCTGTTCCTGTGCTGGGTGCTCCTTTGCCTTTCTGTACTCAGCTGCACAGCTTAATTCATTTCCATAGAAAACTTTACAAAGCCTTCTTTAGAAATCTCAAAGCAGGAACAGTCTGCACTGACAGAAATTATTATAAAGCTAGTGGGTCAGTACTTCCTTGTTGTCTGGTAGGATGCTCCAGGTACTACGAGCTCTAAAAGAAGGGCTTCCAGCAGAGACTAAAGCTGAGAGTCAAATCTGCTTGACAAACCAGGAAGCAAGAGTCACAGCATTGTATTTGGATCCCTTCTGAACACCAGGCATTGCTGAAATAGCAACAAACCAGAGTACAGTCAGGACAGAAATGCCTCTGTACTGGCCAGTTATGTCTTGGAACCAGATACTTGGACTTTTGGCTTAAATTCACCATCACTAGATCAATGAAGAGTTTAGGTGCATTTTGTCTAGACCCTTTCTAAACAGAAACTGAGCACGCCTCTGTAGGAACTGAAACTAATCGAATTTCTCATTTATTTTATGGCCTCTGTGAGTGCAGTGTGCTTGGGTAAACATCATCCATATAGAGGAGTTGCTCAGCCCTCAGGTCACCAAGGATTTGGTATTCTCTGCAGCAATTCGATTATCTCTGTAAACCAAGGGGCACCTGCATAGCACTGAGAACACGAGCTATCTCAGCACATCTGTGAGCAGCAAGTGATTTTATTTCAAGTGCACTAACAGTCAAAGTAATTCTCCAAGATCATGTGTATATATATATATATATACATACACACACACACACACACACACACAGAGCTAGGCACAGCTAGGCTTCATGTTTACCCTTTTCACCACCAACGCAAGGTCAGAATTGCTTATTTTATTTTTTTTTTTAAAAAAAAGAATTGCACTTTACAAACATTACAAATTACTTCAGGTCCAGGAATCAAGCTGGCTTCCTTTTAGCACATTCAGCAGCAGCAGTAAACATTGTAATTGGCACTTGTCTAAAACTTTTGTTCATGAAATATGAGACTGAGCAGAAAGCAGTGTATGTGATTGTAGGTGATTTAACCTTGCAGGGCTAATGCTGAGAAGACTTTTTTTAAAATTTATTTTTATGAGCTTAAAGGTTACAACTTCAAATGCATACAGTAAGCAGAAATGCTTTTTGATACTGTCATTTTTCTGACTATAACTATATTGGAAATACATTCTAATTAAATATTTAATTCATTGGCCAACTGGCCTCATTTGGTCTCCCTCAAAAAAATCACTTTTTAGGAAGGAAATCAAATAATTTCCTCACAGTTTGAAAGACAACTTATAAGCTGCAGCTGAATCAGGACGTATTTGAATGGTCTTACATAAATTGCCTTCCTAGGGAGCTTGTGCTGTTGCACTATCCTGTAGGCACACTCGCAAACAAAACTCTGAAATTTGCTATTGGCAAAATGATGTTGAACTCCGAAGAAAGAAACATGTACTGTGAAATTGTACTTTTTCAGAACTAGTAATATATTATCCAGTAGAGGTGAGAAACCTTATTAATAGGCCAGGATCCCATTGTGATGTACGAGAAGATAAGAGGCAACCTGTGCACTTTAGGCTCCATCCGGGAAGCTCCTTGGTACAGACGGATTCCTGCATCTTCATTGTTTTAAAGCCCGTATCACAGGAACCTGAATGTAATGCACCACTTGTATGTAAAGATGGCCTCAAACCATCTGCATCTAGGCACCCCCTGCAAACCTTCCTTTTTATCAAGTTACTGCACAGCATCCACTTCCCAACTGGTTCTTTTCAGAAGCCACAGTTGGTATTTGTTCAGCCACAAACAGCCAAACACGTTAGGTCCCCAGTAAAGTTTAGAGATAGGACTCTGCATTGCTCAAGGCAGACATAGCTATTTTTAAGGCCAAGATCACCACTGCAGTTCTTCTAACACAATTCTTTCTACAGATGCTTTGAGCAGGCTTGCCCCTAATACTTCCTTGGGAGGTTAGATTGCATGGCATGCTTGCAGGAGGCAGAAGAGCCAGTGCCAATGTCAGTCACTCTCCCAGATGCATGAAGTTAATTCACATCATAAGATAGCTGTAAAAGGATTTCATGCTGCATTTGGCATCTTACAGGGTTGAGATTCTGAAATGGTTTAGGTCTGAGTCAGGGAAGTAAATAATGTATTTAGGAAAATTCCTCTCATTTCACTGATTCTTCTGTCTAATTGTGCATCAAACATACACCAGCCTCAGCAAAGCCCAGAGGAGTTTCCCCTTCACTGGCTGTAAAAACATGTCCTGGACCAGGAAGCAGAAACCCCTCCAGACGTTACATGTTGGGAGAGCACCAACTTGTCACTGCTGCGCACCTTTTCTGGTCTCACTGGGCGTGGAGGAATACAACAGGGACACCAGGACCCCCACCCTGCCACCTTCTCAGATATAGTCTTCTGTGCTTCACAGCATGCCAGAAAAAAACAGAGCAGCAAGAAAGTCTAGGGTAGCTGAGAAAATGAGGGCTTCAGTTTTAACTTCATAAGGCTTTTCATTTTTCTCCTCTGAAGAGACATTCCCCAAGACTTATCACCATTATTTCTACCTCTCTGAGCAAAAGCAGGAATTATAACAGCATAAGGCATACACCTGTACCAAGGAAATCCTCAAAGAAATAGAAGTAAAGCAGATCTGAGTGTTCTCAGTCTCATTTTTTCCTGGGAGAGGAAGGTTCTTAAAGCCTTTTTCTCCCCAACTTGTGCTCGCTTAGCTTTGCTTATTTTATACATAGGTACCTAAGTCTAGGAGGAACCCTCCAGGCCAATGAGTCAAGCCCTTCCCCACAGAATGCAAAATGATTGATAATTAGGTTGAAGATGAGCTTGAGAAAGTTTTGGTCATAGTTGTTCTAGAGGCTGAGGCTTTTGGACTCTCTTTTTTATTTGTACATCAGCAATGTTTTCCTGCTTCCAGTTTAAAAATCTCACAACCCTTTTATTTTAATTTATCTTCTCCTTTGCAAAGGAAATCTTACCTTTCAAGCAAGAGCTCTTGGCTCAAACAGCTTTTCTGCAAAGTGGTATTTAACCTGCTTCACACTTCCTCTTCAAACATCACTTGCGTAGGACGAACAGGACAAATTTTTTTTTAACCTCTTCTCATAAGAAATGCAGGTGGATTGGAAGAAGCAGGCAATCCAGTCATTTTCTACCCCCTTTCAGCTTGAATGCTCTCTCCTGAACGCGGCAGCCAAGATAACACAGAGCACTCCTAGCATAAGGCTTAAGCAGCACCTGATGTAATAATAGTAGGTTTTCCCTCTTCATTGGAAATACCTGGGCTGGCATACTGGGCAAATCATGCTTTTTGTGCCCATAATCCAATCAGCCAGCTGAGGTGGTTGCAGGTCATCACACCAGGGGTACTTCTTTACAGGTATTTCTCAAGTCACCACTTGCCTAACTGGAATCAGCTGTTTCTTGCTCAGGTCATAGGAGGCACCTGGGTACCTCCCCATGGGGTACAGGCAGCAGAGAGCATGCAGCACCAGGCAAGACCTCTAATCCTGCCTTTACAGTTATATTCATCGTGGCACTAATTCATAAATCCCAAGTCAATATAAAGAGTTAACTGCTGCTCTAACATATTCAATCATGCTACAGATTATACTCTTTCCTTGGGTTTTCTGTTAGCTTATCTCCACTGAAGCAAGAGCTGTTATGCCAATCCCTTCTGCAGAATATGCACCTACACGAAGAAACTATGTTTTAGCACAGATAATCTACAGGGAACCAGGAAAATGTTAGTACCTTCAGAGCAGTTTTGTATTCCTAGACTTTCTGCACGCCTCAGAAATAACATAGAACCACAAAAGTTCCTCCTGCTGTTTGCAGTATGCAAATACTGTAAGAAATCCATGAGTCACTGAGTTTCCCAGGGGCACCACCTTTGGTGTGATAGAGGCGTCTACCTACCTAACCTCCAATCCCCAACAAGCAGTAACCAAGCCAGCAAGCAGCTCCAGCTGCCAGACCCACAGCCTTCAGGGAGGGCTGGGCACACCCATCGTTTCCAGGATAAGGAGTGGGCCAGAGAAAGGACTCACCTCCTTGCAGAGTTCCCAGGAGACTTCAGCTTCCATTAGACTCATGGGTACATCTGTAGTAACAGCCCTAAATTCAAATTCAGACCTTCAAAGAAAGGGCTAAGAAGGAATAGCTACTCCAATGTTCCTGCTATCCATCAAATCCTCTCCAAAAGAAAGGAATAAAAGTCCCACCACTCTCTTATCAATCAAGAGCTTTTGTCCTCTTCTAATGACACCTTCTATAAATATAATTATTGATATTATTTAGATTATAGATTATTTAGATATTATTTATCTAAACAGATAAATAACAAAATAAGACTAGATTACTGAATCAATACTGAGTCTAGCAGCTGCAAAGCACTTAATACTGTCATTTTGTTCTAGGTGGGAGCATGACATAATGGTGTAAGGATCAGCTTGGCAAGCCCTTAATTATTAATGAACTTTCCTGCCTTGTAACAATATGTGTTTATAGGTGATTGCTGGCTCCTAGCTGCCATTGCATCTCTCACTTTGAATCTGGACATTCTGTACCGTGTTGTTCCCAAGGCTCAGAGTTTCCAGAAGGACTATGCTGGGATCTTTCATTTCCAGGTACAAATATGATCAAGGTATTGAAAATAAAAGAGGAAAATGCTAGTATTTAGCTATAAGCAGATTTTTTGTGTTTGGCGCAGGATAAATATTCAAAAATTACAGTGTGTAAGGGAAATTGGTTGGGGAGAAGGAAAGAAAAGAAGAACGGGGTTAAATAATGTTAAATGACACCTGCTCACTGGCTAGGTTCTGCTGTCTTACAGATGACAGAACTCTGGTGAGTTATACAGGTTTTGTAAACTGAGCCAAACAATTACACCATGTGGGTCAAGCCAAGCTCTATTGCTTCTGACTGTCGAGAGTGAATTCAGGCTGATGCAGTTCCTCATCCTTCCATTCCCTCCTTGAGGCTTTGCCTGGATTTCCTTGCCAGCAGCGTGTTGGGACTGAGCCAACCTGCTTTGACTTAGGGGTTAGGGTCAGGTATGAGCAGTATGGATTCACTCTGCAAAGCTAAAGGCAGTGTTTTGGTGAGGACATACCTATCCTATCCACCAGCTCATCTCAGTGGAGGGGTTATGGTGTGAATTATCTTCTTTCCTTTCAAGACTGCATCAGATTCTGGAGTAAATGTTTTTAGTGTTCAGGCAAAAAGTAGCATTAGCAATATTTCACACATTTCCCAGTATTTTCAGAAGGGATTAGCACCACTGAGTACTTTCCATTTGGGTGACCTCTCCTTGCATAATTTTTACAGGGGCATTGTTGGGTTTTTTTTCAGTGGATTGGATCTTGAAAGAGTAGACAAGAAAAGATATTTTAGAGTATTGTGTCTACACGGTAGCTTTCTGGACTTCCACCATGTAAGTTCCACATGGAGCACACACAGTGTTTCAGATGCTATGTGCATCAGGTTGCCATTAATATTACCTACCAGCAAAATTTAATACAGCATTAAGTAACCTGCTTGGCACTTCACAGAGCTGAGAAGAGTTTTCCTCTATTACAAGGGTGAGAGGAGTCCAACATGGAATAAAACCTTACAGTGACTTATCCAGGGGGAACTGATGACAGGTGAAGGGGTAGGAAGGTGGTAGTGTGGATCTGTTACGTGAATATTAACCCTCATCTTCTTTCCCTGTCTTCTTTTCATCAGTTCTGGCAGTACGGGGAGTGGGTAGACGTCGTGGTGGATGACAGGCTGCCCACCAAGAATGGAAAGCTGCTCTTCGTTCACTCGGAGGAACGCAACGAGTTCTGGAGCGCGCTGCTGGAGAAGGCCTATGCCAAGTAGGGTGGCTAAGCAGGAGGCAGTGTTCCAGGGTGTGCAGAAAGTGACTACCAAGGCAGTTGTGTTAGACACAATGCACTTCACACAAATGCAGCACCTGTTTCACCCACTATTTACAGTTTTCTCTAGGTCCATGAAGGGTATTGCCAATTATCTGTTTCAAGGGGCTTTACTTCTGGTGCTCCAGCTTACCCTGATGACCACATGGACTGAGAGATACTAAACTATAAACCCTTTTTTTCTGGAGTGACAATGCTTACAGGTAGAGATGGCCGCTTACATAGCTCTTGTCATCTCTCCCACAGGTTGAATGGCTCTTATGAAGCTCTCGCAAGAGGGTCCGCTATGGAAGGCTTTGAGGATTTTACTGGAGGCATCTCTGAGTCCTATGAGCTGCGAAGGGCTCCTTCAGACCTGTACCAAATCATCCAGAAGGCTCTGAGAGCTGGATCACTGCTTGGCTGTTCCATTGATGTAAGAGACTGCTACCACTTTACTCTCCTTTCTCCTTTTCCCAGGGCTGTGGTCCATACTGTATCAAAAGCTCAGACAAATGTTAGACACATGTAGGAAGGTCTGGATTAAAAGCAAGCTACAATTAATGGGAGACTTTTATTGATTTCAGTTATAAAAGCTTTGGATGAGGTTCTAAATAACCAACTCTCATCATGCCTCCCTTTTTACAAGGCAACCCATAATGATACTTAGAACCATGAACTGTGGACTGGTCTTCCCAAACTCTGTTTTCATTCTCTGAGTATCTTATTCAAATTCTGTGTAATTTCAGCTCCAGACATGACTGCCAGAGACAAACTCTTTGAGACACTTTGTTGTAGCCTGTAGTCTGATTCTGGCTTTGGTTTTTAGTCCTTAAGATTATTGGCACCTGTAATACAAACTCTCTCGAGTTACAGATGATGTTTGTACATGTTTTGGAAACTTCATGCCTTTCAAATTCCATTGCATTATCTTGTTTGCAATCCTGGTTCATGGCATATGGGATTACCCAAGTTCAAATTTTGATATGCTGGATCTCAATCAAGGCAGGCTAGAGCTTAGTTCACGTGAACATGTTTGCAGGTGGCTGGGTCTGTTACCTGAGCTGGAAATTTGATTTAGAGATTTCATTGTACATTCTTGAATTTCTGCTGTGCCAAGACTGCATATTTAGGGGCATGAAACTGTGGAGGTGAACTTTTGCTGTGGATCTCACCTTTATTTAATATACTTTGTATCAAGAATATTGATATTCTTTGTGCATACCACTTTGGATATCTTCCTCCATATTAATTTGCTTGTGAAAGCTGAGTTCATACACAATATATAGTCTTAAATGTGTATACTTTTATCACCCCAGAAAACTATTACATCTGAAATAGAAGAAATTACAAGTCTGCAGCTGGTGAAGGGGCATGCTTACTCTGTCACTGGAGCAGAAGAGGTAAGCCAGCCTGTCCATGACCATCATACAAACCAGCCTGGGTTTGCAATACTGCAGCACTGTTTTGCCAATTATTAGGCCTAGCATAAAGGACACAGCCAGCATAAAGATGAACCAAAACTCAAATTGTATTTGATACCAAAGGGTCAGTACATGGGTGAGCACTGGGGGTACAAACAAGTCAGATTATACATAATTGACATCAATCCCACTGACCCCAACAACACCACTGCACAACCAACAATGGGTGGAATAAATGGTGAAATGCAGTCTCCCATAGAAGGGACAGGAGACAACCGAGTCAACAAGCCAAACACATAAGACCAAGGAAGCCACATACTGAATCTCTACACAGCCGATGTTTACAAAGGCCAGACCTGACTGGAGCCCAGTTCCAGGGAGACAGGAGCTCCTACCCCAACAGGGAACTCTGCACAGGGCATCCACCTCAGAGACAGACACTGCCCCTTCCTGCAAGTGGTCCCAGCTTTTATCCCTAAGTGGGACACCTGCCCCTTGGTTACTTAATGCAGACACCTGGGGCTCCTTTACCTCATGGCTCTCCCTGCAAGGCCGGCCGCACCCTGGAGGGAAGCTTAAAGGTAAACTCACCCCCCTTTGTGAAGGGCTGTGGGAATCACCCATATGTCAACCTTAATTTGGGGCTTGGGGTTGAAACCCCAGCATTTCAAGTGCCTTCAGCTTTCTGATGTCTTTCTATGACTGACCAATAAAAATGTTGCTAACATGCATCCTCTTACAGAAAAAAGAAAGCACTTGTCCTTAGCAAGGTGGGAAGCTCTATACTGGTGTTTATATATAGTATACCGTGTGGTCTGTAACTGGTATTGTACCAACAGACTAGAATACAAAAATGTAAAGCTGGGCTAAGCTGTTACTGAAATGGAGAGTAGGAAAAGGAGAAACAGGAGAGGAGGCAGCTGTTTCCCCAGGTGATAATATTGCACCAGGTGGGAGCATGTACTTTGCCAGTCAGTGCTAATGGGAAAGGAGTAAAAGCCTCTTTCATGAACTCAGCTGTGAGTCTCACCTTGACAGTGAGTCCTAGATAATCCTGCTCTTCTGAAACTGGAAATCATTACAGAGGTTTCTGTGCCAGATAACCTCCTTCCAACCTTGCTGTGTTGTGCGACATCTCTTGCTTTCGAGGATGTAGATATTCTGCTGTTTTGTAGCCAGTGTTTTTCCTTGCAGGTTGCTGTCATTATATGAAATGGTGAGTGCTGCAGCTAATGGCTCACTTGGTGGCACAGGATAATGTAAAATAAGGGTGGAAAGCATCTAGGTGTCTTTTACCTATTGTAAATTGTAATGGACTGCATCACTCAAGTACAAACTTTATCCTGTCTGAAAAGCAATTGCCCTGTGATGATTGGAATAATGGAAGTTCTCAGGCTCTGTTTGTTGTGGATCTTCTAGGTATATCACCGAGGACGGCCAGAGAAACTAGTGAGGCTTAGAAATCCCTGGGGTGATTGTGAATGGACTGGAGCTTGGAGTGATAGGTAGGTTTTTATATGACCCCGCTTCTCTCTCTTCAGTGTATTTTGGTATTTTTTAAATTAGGACTGTGCAGCTATTCCAACCACAAAGCACATTTAGGAGAGATACTAAATCAGTTGAAATAAAACACTATTAATTTATTAGCAAGGTTAGATATTGATCCGTTCTGCACAGTGGTCATCCTTCCCTGCCCCAGGCAGAGCTTTCTAATAAGAGAAAGCAGCCCATGTTTTAATTGTGAGTTGCTCAATGCAAGCATATCCATGTCATTTGGCAAGATAACTTTTCTCAGATTGATCCTACTGATGGTGCCAGGACCTTAGTAGAACATGCAAACCAATTCCATCCCTGGGAATTACAGCAGGGGTAAACCACTGTGCCTCTGTTTTAACTCAGGTTGCATGGCTCTAAATCTGACCAGTATTTGGTTTCTACTGGAGAATCTTGAAAAAATGGGGATGTTGACTAAGCTGAGGCCCAGAAGTTTGAAAATCTCTCAGAAACTGTCTGGGTTTCAACTATCTTGGAATCTCAGAAGAATGGCAGTGACACCACCTCTTTTATTTTTATATTTAGAATAGCATACATTTTACTTCCATATGGGCCACAATATATTTTTTCATGCAACACTGAGATTTCAGTTTCCTGTCCTGACTGCAGTCCTGGTGCTGATGTTGTAACATACTTAAGGATAGAAAATAGAGATAAACATCAGAATTATTCTTACTCTTATAAGAGCTACTTTGCTCAGCCACAAGATAAGCTGCCTCAGTCACTCACACGTGCCATATCCTGATTTTGTTAGACCCCTTTTACTATGGGACAGCCCTGCCGAGGCAGGTGCAGAACTCCATTTTCATATGGGAGCAGACCAGAGCTGGATCCAACTTGCTGCACATTAACATCAGAATGGAAAGAAGTGATTATGTTTTCTGTAGTACATCTTCTAATTCCACCTTTTTGGTTTCTAGTCTTTTTCATGATCCCAACAGCAGAATTTTATATAATTTCCCTAGGGAGACTATCAGGCATCCCAATAGATATTACAGTGGAGAAACTCTGCCTGACTCGTGTTACCTAATCCAGCCAGTCTGCAATATTTGTACATTCTGGCACTGGCAGCAATGATTCAATTTAAGGTTTATTTGTTGCAAATACAGTTGCAGTCTGATTCCAGCCCTGTATAGTCAGGTTGCTGTGTGTACTGCCACTGGGAGGGGCAGAAGGTCTAATTGTTGAAGAAATACATACTCCTTTATCAGCTGTAACAAAAGAGCCTAACTCTCTGATCTCATTGTAGAATAAAATACAACTGAACAGCTTGCTTTTGTGCTTTGTCTGCAGTGCTTCTGAATGGAATTATGTTGATCCCAAACAAAAACAGGCTCTGTTTAAGAAAGTAGAGGATGGAGAGTTTTGGTGAGAATTGTTCATTTAGCTTAATCTTTTGGACATTTTATGTGCGTGTTTGTTCTTTAAGCAGTACTTTTAGTTGGATGGAGAGAAACTGTCAGCACCAAGGGGGTTAATAATGGCATGTTTGTGGTGTTAGCCTCTTGTTTATCTCCCTTCCCATTCAAATACTACCTTTTATTAGAGCTTGCATAACTCAGTGCTTATCCAAAATGTAGAGACCAGATGGTAATAAAATTAATGAGGTGGCAAGAATGAACCTCAGCTGCTCTACATTTTGAGGTTTGGGGTTTTTTTCTCTTTGTTTTGGCTTGTTGTGTTTTTTTTTCCTAAATGCTGCACACTAATGAAAAAGTTTAGATTACCAGCTTGGGAAGAGTCTGTTTACCCAGACCTAATGGAAAGCCCATCCAGTTAGCTGATTATATGGATCAGTACTGAACCCATGTCACTCTGTCCTAGACTGGAAAGATAAATGGCTACTGTCTTCCAGCACAATCAGCAATATGGGCCATAAGGCACTGAGAAATGAGAACAGACCTCTGCTTGAGGCATGAAGTGATCAAGGTCTGTCATTCATGCAATCCTACTAGGAATGGTAAAAACAAACATCAAAGATAGAATTAAAGCAAAACACCAAACTGGGACTGTTGTACAGTGATACTTTCATAAAAGCCAACTCTTAACTCCCATTAGATGGCATCTCCCTGCACATTTTGTTCCACCAATTTTAGTGAATTTTCTTATGAAGCATGATCCATGAGGGACTGCCCAACATCTGGGGATGACAAAAAGTGATATGACTGAGCCCATAATGTGTAACAACTGTCGAGAACCACTGTCTCCAGGAGTTACAGATCATTCGGGGAGTGGGAAATTTTGTTTCCCAAAAACAAGTTCCAAGTTTCAGAGTTCAAGTAAATGGGACTTTGGGCAGCTTTGTAGTACTGTTTTTTTGCTGCCCTGATGGGAGAGACATACATTTGCAGTCGCCTCGACTGTTGCAGGCTGATGGACTAACGCTAATCTTTTTGTGTGCCAGGATGGCATTTTCGGATTTTCAAAGGCAGTTCACCCGCCTTGAGATCTGCAACTTGACTCCGGATACACTGACAAGAAATGAGGTCAAAAAATGGGACCTGACCCTGTTTAATGGACAGTGGAGACGGGGTTCAACGGCTGGAGGCTGCCAGAACTACCAAGGTGGAGACCCAGCCAAGTGGACATTTGGTGAAATACCAAACAAACCAATCAAAAAATAAATGCTTGTAAACTGAAGGGGGCTTTGGTGGGAAGAGCTTGAAGACATAGCTCTGTCTGTGGAGTTTAGACAGTAAGCAAAAGCTTCACAGTCTAAACAAAGATCTAATTCACACATTTCCTTGTTGGGGATTAGCAACCCACTAAGCAGTTAATTCATGTTTTTTTTTTTTTTTTTTTTCTCTCTCTCTTCTTTTCCTGATTATAGAGCTTTTGCTACTGCCTGGAGTAATCCTCTGAAGGGCTGGGTAGGCCAGGAAAGTGTCACAGTTCAGTGGCAGTGTTGTTTCCCATTCATTTTCAGGTTAGACCTCTGGAGAGGCTGTCTGGCATTTGGTCCTCTTGCAACAATAGCAGCCTCGGCCAAGAACGTTTCCTGAAGATAAATGAGTGGCTGGAATTAACAATATCAGCTCCTCCCTGTTGGTCATTACTCCCCAGGAAATACCTTGGTGCTCTGATTTGCTATGGCTCCAATTGATATTTAGCATAGCTGTGAAAACATAAAACCCTGTAATGTAATGGAAAGGACTGGAAAAACTCCAGGGAAAAGTCCTCCCAAAGAGATATTCTCTGTAATTCTAGTGACAGCCATCTTGGCTACAATGACAGCAAAATCTCCTTTTTTGTCTCATCCTGGGAATTCTTAGCAACATACTGGACCAATCCCCAGTTCAAAATCCGGTTGGATGAACCAGATTATGACCATGAAGGGAGTTTGGATGAGTCGTGCTGTACTATACTGGTGGGCTTGATGCAGAAGAATCGCAGGAGACAGAAGAAAATGGGAGAAGGTCTGCTTTGTATTGGTTATTCGCTCTATCAGGTAAAGTTTGATGAAAGGCTTTATTCCCTGTTCTGTTACTCTGGAAAAAAATTAACAATGTGCTACGTCTTGACATTCAGCACTACACTGCAATAAGAACTGGATTTTGCAAGATGATTCAAATCCTTCTCTCATTTCTTCCTGACCCACATAATATGGGAAGATTCAGATAAATTTAGGCTCAATTTTTGTCCCACTTTAACAGGAGAGCAGTGTAAAGCTAGAGGCAATAATTTAGGAACAGTCTAACTGAGAGCCTTCTCTTACAAAATCTGAATGGGGGCAGGCTCAGGGTGCCTGGCAATTCCAGATAAGTGTTTCTGATTACAGCCTATCATTAGTGCTCAATAGTCACTTTCTTTTTTTCATTATTTTTCCCTTGCATGTGAAAATTGTTTTGATTCATTGTCTACCATGCTTATTGTTATGGTTCAGTAATTTATTTTTTTTTTTCTGATTCTCCCAGTGTTGCTTCTGTCTCTAAAAATATAATGTAGGGAAAAAATATACAGTGTCACCTCTAATTTCTGTGATGTGAAGGGAGAGAAGCAAATATAAATTTTTCTGACCAGTATTATCATTCCCAATATCCTATCTGGAGAAAAGCAATTAAATGTTGTATAGATTCCACTGGATGAAGATCATTAACCAGCACAGGTGGGAGCAGATGGGAATGTCTGGCTTTTGCTAATATATCTTGTGCAGGATGGTTCAAAACTAGGATAGGTTTTCCCTAGTGCCTAAGTGTCTGCATACACAAATCGTTCTCACTGAGCACATTTCTGAGTTGCCATCTGCGTGGTGCCAAGCACCCTGGCCTATTGGCATCCTGAATTTGCACATTAAGGATGTTTGTCTGCTCATATCACCGAGTACCACCCCGGAGAAGTGAGCAGAGCTTTTGTGCTTTACATCCATTTCATCCCATCTGCCTCTGTGATCTTTTTCATAGCAAGGTAGACTTGGTGACTCTTAAAAACATGAAGACTTTCTTTTGAAAGACATGGCTGCTAAATCATCTCAGGTAGATATCCAGCTATGACCCACGTTACTTGGGTCACACACTGTCATAAATTTACACCATTGCAGCTGATGCTGTGACTGAGGAGGTCCAGTTAGGACAGCATGGATGATGACCTAAAGCAGATCTCTGTGCAGGAGAAAGTGAAAAGGTGTATGCTCAAGTCTACCTGACCTGCAGAGCTTTTGTAAGTCATGTAGTTCAAACTGCCTACTGACAATGTGTGTCCGTCACTGAGTTCCTGGCCTTCTACTATGTTGGTTATAAGGAACAAGACCTGAGATCTCAAGGGGCCATCTCAGACCCCAGAATCATTGTACGGATGATATTTTCAAAAGCTCTTCTGGGACTTGGGAGGACATTCTCTTTGGCTCTCATTGGAATCTGTGCTCTCAAGACAACTAATTGCTTTTGGAAAAGCTACCTTATATTTTGAGGTGTGAATTAACATAGCAAGTTAGTTAACTTAGAAAGGACCAAATCTTGAAATTTGTTACTTGTTATAATTGCCTTACAACAATCTAATCATCCTCAGGCTGATTGCTAGTGATAGTAGCCTCATATTTTCATCACATTCCAGTAATAGTAGACTGGTAGATTTTAGGTCTGCTGTAAAAAAAATTGTCAGTTTGGTTTTGGTTAGCAAAGTGGGGTTAACTTGCTGATTTTGATGACTGAACAATTAAAGGCTTACCCACATATTTCTAGCCAATACTGTCATTCATGCCACCGTATCATGAGAAAAGCAATTAAATGTTTTATACAATCCTCTGGATGAAGATCCTGTTTTTCCTTTGGAACAGCTCTAGCACAAGCTAGAACTTCATGTATAACTGATACTACAATGTGTGGTTGTAAATGAAAATGAAAATAAAAGTGTCTGAAGGAGGCTTTATCTGATTTTTTTTTTTTTTCCCCTTACTGATGGATGTAGGTATGTGGTAACCCTTTAATATCAGCTCTTTTTCTTTCAGATTCCTCAGGAGGTATGTAATCTCTGCTGAAGACTTTTAGCCTCCAGATGTACTACCAGGAAGATGTCTTCCTTACTAATGACAGATTTTCTGGAGAGAGCTCTGTTCTTGCATCACTAGACCAATATCTCAAGTTCTGAATAGCCATTTCCAAGAAACTGGGCACAAGACATCCGAGTCCTGATCTTGACTTTATATATACTTGTTGAAATTTGGCTTCCACTAAGTTTGTATAACAGAGGTCAGAATTTGTCTATTTAGTACAGGTGAAGGCAGAACAGGGTCTCTGCACTCTAAAATTGAGAAAATGTAGCTAATGTTTACAAGAAATGCCAAACTCTGTGGATCCATTCCTTTTATAGTTCTGAGCTGGGGCTCCTGGTAATGAACAAACCCTGCTCAACCTTCCCTAATCCTCCCAGATGTCAATACTGAGGTAAAGAGACTTTTCATTCCTGAAGAAAGAGACCCCGGAGGTGTCTGGCAGTAGGAATAGCCTGTACTCATTACTGAGGTCCATCAGCCTGCACTGCCAATTTTCCCTCAGCTTTTCAGCCCTTTTCTTCTCTCTCAGTAAATGAATGTGTGGTCATGTAGCAATTAACTGTGTTCTTTTAACAGCTTTGCAGATGCAAAGGGAAAATGAACTTTATATGTTGAAAATATATGGATCTGGCTTCTTAATCTTTGCAGTCTCACTTAGTTTGAGTGAGGAGAAAGGATGAGGCTGTTGTATAAATACCAAATCCAATCTTAGTTTCAGAACACAAGAGGAAAAATATTTTTCTACAGTTTACAACAGAAAAACTGAATGATTATAAAAAAAGTTTGATAACATCTTTGTATGCTCTGATCTCAGACAGCCAGAAACCTTGTCCAAATGCAATGATCCCAGCCCGTGTCAACCACACTTTTTGCGGATCATTGAATCACACTTTCTGAGACACATCCCTGTGGAGCAAAGGTCATGAGTAGGAGGTTTATAGCAGAGATGTTCTTACACTACTGTTTCTTTTTACATCAGTGTTTTGTTTTATGAGCTATGCAATGTTTCACTTGCTCAAGAGTATATTGGTATTAAGTGTCCACATAATCCAAAGGAATATTCTTAGTATTACTAATAGAAGTTGAGTAGATCATCTAATATGGCTCCAGAAGTCTCACTCTTGTGACTACTACTTTGTCCTGTTTACTATCCTTTTCTGTCTGTTTAAAGAAATCAGAGTCTAGAATTCTTATGCAGTTAGGAGATTTATCCCATACCATAAGTTGCTCAAAAATATTCTGAAATTTAGATTTGTCCATAAACAGCCTGTGAAAGCAAAACCTGCTCAATACATGGACAACTTAAGTACCACAGGTACTAGTTTGACCAGATATGAGCACACATTAAGATCTTTTTATTTATTTCATACCAGAGGTTGTAAAGAGGCATGTGAAAAGATAATCTTTCTAGAGAAGGATCCTTGCCCCTTCTAATTATCTGCCTGACAGTTTCCCATGGCAGAATCCTGGTAGTTATTTTTTATGCCGTGACTCATGGATTTATTATTTGAAAAATGTGAGATGGCTTTAGAGCACTGAAACTGAAATAGAGTGGCTGGCTTACCAGTGAATTGTCAAATGGTTTCTAACAAAAAAACGTTTCCCACAGCTGGAAAATAACACCGATGTTCATACAAACCGTGCTTTCTTCGCAAGGAACAAACCAGTATTCCAGTCTGGTCATGTCAAGATGCGTGAAGTCTCCAGTCGCATAAAGTTGCCCCGGGGAGAGTACCTCATTGTGCCATCCACTTCTGAGCCTTACAAAAATGGAGAGTTCTGCCTGCGAGTTTTTTCTGAGAAACAGGCTAAAACGCAGTGCGTATCTTTTCTGTAAAGCCTCCTCTTCTGCTGGTGAAGCACAAAAAGGAAAAGGTCAGGTGTTGCACCCACCACCTGTGCTCTATCTTTTCCCTTAAACAGCAAAATAGGCCCATTTCTAGGACCAATTTTCTTACGTAGTCTACCATATGTGACACACTCATCCATGGTAGAGAGTCATGGCTCTTCAGGTGGCCTCCACCAAGCACTCAAGTGGTTACCAGATCGCTCATGTCTGTGAGATAAAAGTTCCCACAATATGAATGAAGGATTTTGGAGTATGGCAATAAGCAGATGATTTTAAAAAGGGTTGTATTAATAGCAGCCATTGAACGAAAAAACAGGAGTGTGGATACAAGACAAGAACAACAAGGCTGGATTTCCTGAGGAAAATATCTGCAAAGAGTGGGACAAATAGAGGTGGGATGGGGAGCATGGGAAGCAGGAAACCTGGGGGCTTGTTCTGTGCATTTATTAACACCTTATATTAAAACAGCTTGTTTTGCTAATTATTTTAAAGGCAAATGATAGACTCATCATTTCTGATTGATTGTGGGTTTTTTTCTTTTTTTCCTTAGGATGATTGGTGATGTGTTTTTTTTTTTTTTTTTTTTTTCCTAGCAGACTTTTTCTTCAGACATGGAGGCAAAACAAGGTCAAGATTTTTATTTCTCCCATGAGCTGGGATCACAGTATGCTTTTGTGCTCAGGAGACATATTTTTTGGTTGTGGGGATTCTTTACATATCTCCATGTCTTAGTTTCACATAGAATTTCATGTACCTGGGCCCATGGGGCACAGAAGCAGCACCCTTGTAGCTTATAATGTCCTTCCATCGAACACAGGTGGGGGGTCATGGAATGATCCCTTCCAGAGAAAGAAATAATCTTCCTAATGCCTGAGAAAATTGCAAAAGCAGCCTTCCAAGGAACGGCTGAATTGCTATGGCAGGGTGCAGCAATATTTTCACTGCAGCTATTCTATAAAAATACACTGGTAGCAGAAGAAAACTTTTTTGTCAGTCTTAGAAAGCATTTACTCCCAAATGAAGCCAATTCCTGTCGGGTCATGATTTAAGTAATGCTTCTGTTTTGCCATTGTTGCAGAGCAAGTGCTCATTTTCTGTTGTGGTAAATAGTACCCCGTAAAGCTGCTTTACAATATCCACAGCTAGTTTTCTAGAACCACCTTGTAAACCACATTCTTGGTCATCTCTTTCCTCTAGCCCCATGTCGATAACAAATATATAGATGATGAGTTCAAGACTCTGTTCCATAAGCTCTCTGGAGAGGTAAGTGGATTAAAGTGAAAAGAAAAAGACTGGGACCTCTCTGTTATGATTATGCAAATATTTGACTTGCCGATTCTTTTTACTGTCTGGTCTTCAAAAAACCAAGCAGTTCTCCCCTTTTATTAACTCACAGTTTCAGTTCAATTCATTTTACAACAGAGCAGTTTTACTACATTGTTCCTCTTATTGGTGCAAAATGTGATTTATTCTCTCAGTAATGCAGTGCATGGAATAACTTTGGAAATAGGGGTGATGGGAGTGAGGACTGTGAAAATATTATCCTACAGTGAAATAAATTACCTGTGGAGTTAGCGTGTAATTCTGACAATTGCCTAGTTGGCCAGTTCCTTCCTTTTTGTTCAGAAGCCCCAGGAACTGGAAAACTGTTGGCTGAACTTTCTCTCTATTTGTTTTATTTAGGAAACCTCTACAAAGCCCTGCTGCATTAGCCTGTGGCTGTCATGTCAGATCTTCTCTTAAAGAACAGGTGGCCACTGGCATTGGAGAGGGAAAACATTATGATAGTTAGGAAAACCTTTTTGAGATTTGAGAAGGCAATTTTAATATTGTTTGGTTATAGTTTCCATAAGCCTGGAAAATCTCAAATGCTCTCCTGAACCTCTTCATCTGAGGGAGAAGGCATTCACCCAATTCAATCAAACCTCTTAAAAATATTAATATTTATTGGGTCACATCACCATGGCACCTAACAAAACACTTCCCATTGAAAAGGCTAGAAATATTCATGGTTTCTGAGGATCTCCTCTATGTGATGTCTGATGGTAAAGTGTTAGAAAATATTTAAAGGTTTACATGCCTTAGGTATGGAAGGAAAATAGTCTCTGAATGTCTGACAGCAGATGTATATAGCTTGTTTCAAATAATTTTTGTGTTAACAGCTAAGGTATGTTTTGTTTTCTGTCCAGGACAGTGAAGTGACTGCAGTTGAACTCCAAAGTATCCTAAACCGGGTTTTGGCAAAGAGTAAGTAATGTTATGTAGTTGCCCTTGAATGGAGTTGAGAAGCTTGTGCTGAAATGGTGACGCACAAAGTTGCTATTAGGTCAGCAGGAATGTCTGTGCCTGGGTCTATCAGCACACAGATAGGATCTGTGCTAACAAAACCTGCCCTATCAGTAAAGGGTGATGAAAAACTGAGTTTGTGTGTTCCCTCAGCCGAGTTTTTCCTGGCTTGCCGAACCTTCTAATATGTAGGGGAAAAAGTACCACCTGGTGCTCCCCTTCTAAGCGCTGCCAGCTGATGTTCTGCAGAGGCACTATATTCCCTGTACTTTCTTGGGAGGAACATCATCGAAAGATACTATTATGCTGCTGCATAACTGCTCCAAAACCAGTAACATCCCCTGCCCCTGTGCCAAAAAAAGCCATGTTAATCAGCTGAAGGACAATAGTGGAAGGAATGGCAGTCCATTTACTTTGCTAATAAGATTTTAAGGTGGCTGACATTTCCAAGGGTGTCTGCAGAAAAAGACTTGTCTAAAAATATTTCTGACTTGGATTTTTACTTCCTTTTTGTACAGGAAAGGATATTAAAACTGATGGATTCAACATTAACACTTGCAGGGAGATGATCAGCCTTTTAGATGTATCCTTTGAATGTCATTTCATCACCTTTAAAGTTTCTGGATCTCCTTTGAAAAACTTCCCCATGAGGTGGGCTAAGTTTGCACTTCCATTGTCCAGACACATGGCTGGAGGCATAAAATTCAGCCAAGCGGCTCTATCAGCTCAGGGTGGCAGAAACCTGAACCATTTAATCATCGGCTGCTTCTCTAACCTGCTCTGCATCTCTCATCACTTAAACTTTCCCCTAAAAATAGCAGGGAGAAGAAGCAGGGACCTTCTGCCTGGATGCACCTGTGCAGTTTTGCATGCATACAGAGCGTGCTTGGCAGGAGGCAGGTTTTAAACACCACCTCAGCTGCCATCTCTAAGTCAGGTACTGCTTATAGAGCACAGAACGCAAAGCAGCAGAGACAGGCTGGAGAACCTGTTCAAAGTGGGAAGGATATAGGTACAGGCTGTGCCTCCCTCCCTTCTGCATACCTTGTAGGGCACATGGGAGCTGATAAACTCTGCCTAGCCAAGGGAAAAGGAGAGGTCAGCACAGCTGCCCAGTACTCCTTTGATGTGATGGGAAGGTAGCCGGTGCACTGGGAGGGTCATAAGCCATGTTGCCAGGATTATACTAATGTTGGTCTCATGACATGGTCATGTCGAGGTCAGCAGGGATTAGCTGTGGATCACTGGCTGTTAGGAGAAGTGATGCCTTTGCCCTACCCTCCACAGGCACCCCAGAACAGGGCAACTCAGTAAGTACAGTGTCATGGGGGCCAACTCCCTGTTTCTGCATAATTTTCCATAGGAAGGAATGTACCAGACCCTGAAGGACATGGGGGAGGACTGTGTAGTCTACTATTGATTTTCTCTGTTCACTGGCAGTTCCTGCCTCTGGTTTCTAACACCTGTCTGCTGAGAGGCCTGTCCTTTCTTTCCCTAAGGACTCTAATCTACAGTTAACTGTACAAAATGCGAGTGGACCTAATTGTGATTGTATATTTAGCAATCCCATATATCATTCCTTGAGAGTGCACATAGCCTAGAAATTCTTGGCATGCCTTTAGCTAAGCAAATGTAAAGCTGTGGGCATGTCTGTGTGAGATGGAGATGCATTACAAATCAGAACTAATATGGCATTAAGATGAAACTGTGATGGGTGATTTGTTTTTATCAGAACTGATTGGTGTCCAGTTTTTCTAAGGATACAGGAATCCTGATTTTTGAACCATGCCTTAACATCCCCAGACCAATGGGACCAGCACCTTGGGACTTGTGGAATTCAAGACACTTTGGATGAAGATTCAAAAGTATTTGGTAACAATATTTCTGACTGTCTCCCCTCTCATCTCTGAAGTTCAGATCCAAAACTGAGATAGGGTTAAGCCACCACAGGCAGATACACTTGAAACCTTCCGTCTTGTGGCTGGAGTTTGTTCCAGGGCTCACAAACACCTCTGATTTAAAGAGCACAAGCAGATCCTCTTTCACCTTGTCCCCACCACTCTCCCTAATATGCGATACCTTATGGAAAGCCAGATTAATCCTCTTTCACTGTTGGCAAAGAGAGGTCTCTCTGCTGTATTAAAACTCATATGAACATATCTCTGCTTTTGCAGTATGTTCCATTGCCAGCTGAGCACTAGCAAACACAAGAAACACATATTTTTAGAACCTACAAAAACCTGGCTTTGTGATTTTTAAATCTTGTAGAAGTGTTGAATTATTTTCTGGCAGGGGATTTAATATCCCAGGAAGTTCACCCAGAATCAAGGAGTCTAAAGGAAGGTCAAATTTGGACCTGCTTTGTTTGACATCCCTTTCAGGCAAGCCCGCTGCTCCCATACGTGATGGTGGTCAACACAGAGCATCCGTCCTGGAGGCTCATAAAGAGGTGTTGGGTTCATGAAGCATCAGCTCTGTCCTAGGGCTGGTGTCAGCAGAGAAAGCCCTGAGAGCCATTTCCATTCTGAGCTGTAGGTCTGGGTGGCATCTATTTCTGGATAATAAACCTGCTGGCAGTAGGAAGCATCTGTCATCATGTCTGAAATATTAAGCAAAATGGACTTTGCCTGTTGCAGTGTTTGCCAGATGATAGGATATTTTCCTAAATGGCCTGTCTGTCACCATGTAACATGAAGGCAGGCAGTCTGCCAGCCCATGGGAATGTATTTCCCAGTCTGCCTTGCTTGCCAGTAGCTACTTGAAACATTTCCCTTGGTCAGGAATGGTTCAAAGAGTAGGAGACAGGGCTAGTAGGGGCAGCCCCTGTCCCAGGCATCAGAAACCTGAGGCTGTATCTGCACAGCAGAGTGATAGTGTGGACACAGCAGAGGTTGGCACGATTGTCCTGGCATTAATCTAGCTACACGAGGAGGGAGGAAGGCAGGGCACGGGCTTCAGAGTGGACTAGCAAACAGAGGTTAAACCCTAAAGGACAGATGATTATTTTATTCTGGCTGCTAACCCCTGGTGAGCCTTGTGTTACCATGTCTCCACTACTGCTGTTACCCAGCTGTGCAAGCCAAAGCCTGCCCGCCTGTGCTCACACCACCACATTGTTGCGCGGGTACACAGTGAAAGGCGATCTTCCCCTTTCCCTTGTTCCCCTCTGCTGCAGGAAATCTATAAGAAAGTGGACAGGGACTACTCCGGTACCATTGACTCCCATGAGATGCGAAATGCCCTCAGAGAGGCGGGTGAGTACACTGCTCAGGGACACGTATCGGATCGCTGAACATCAGAAGAACAGTGGAGCATTTTAATGGCTTTGCTTCCCTTCCGTCTGCTAGATCAAGCATTGCCAGTGCCATTCTCCCTGACTGTCACATACTGATACATCCTTTTGCTGTTATATACATCAAAACCCATCCTCTGTTCTGCATTATGAACCACTGATATTTTCGTCCATGCTGTGACCATTGCTTATCCATCTGGCTATTGCTTGCTCTATTTTTGGCCTCATTATTTCCCAATCTAATTGTCCTTTTTCAGACCTATGTCCAAATCCTCTTTTTCCTTCATTTCCTCCTATCACCTTTCTCTACAGTAGAGAAGGTGCAAGCCTGATCAAGGCATGCCCCAATGATGTCCTCTCTGATGTGTGCTATTCACTTTTGGAGGAGTGCTTGCCAGCTCAGGGGCATCTAGAGGAGCACTGTTATTTTGATCTGTCTTGTGCTTGGTGGAGTTTATGTGAATGATCCAGAGACAGAAATAGCACTAATATGGGCCTGAATAGAGCCCAATGTGTTATGTGAGCAATTGGCTCTACTGCAATCACTGCTATTCAGCTGCAGCGCCAAGACTCACTAATTAGGGGTTTATCTGGGGAACATAGGACTGGTTATACTGTGAAACAATGTGAAATATACAGTCTGAAAAAATGCTGTGGGAGAACTTTATGCCTCTCTTCACCCAGCACAATGGGCTTTGGAAAGGACCCACTGCAGAGGTGGGTGATGGAGTCCAACAGACCTTCTGGGAAGAATAGTCCTCAGTCTTTTACCCAGGTCTGCCTGCAGCTGCAGCAGTCCATGGGCGAGTCACATCAAAGACAGCATGTTAACCTGCTGTGTCAGTGATTCGTGTGCTTCCCGTGCCTTCAGGTTTCACGCTCAATGATCAGATGCAACACAGCATTGTCCTCCGCTACGCCTGCAGCAAGCTGACGATTGATTTCGATGGCTTTGTGGCCTGTATGATCCACTTAGAGATCCTGTTCAGTAAGTGCCTCTGTTCAGCAGCCAAGGGGAATTCTGAAAACTTTGGGATTTCATTAAGTATTTGCTACTTTCACAGTATTTAACTGTGAATGTAGCAAATTGCATGGAAATGTGAGGGTGCCAGCAAAAGCCTGTCTGTTGAAGAAAGCACCAGAGAAATAGCAAAAGCCTTTCTGTCTCAATGACTATGGTGAGTGGGGAACATGTTTTCATAGCCTACTGTGCTCTTCTGCTGTACTTTATGGTCGGTGCTCTGGCCCCCAAGTTGTCCCAGATCCTGTAAACGGTACCATTTATCATTTACAGCCCTTACTCGGACCTGATTTACAGGTTTGTCCCTGGATCATACCAGATGGTACCACATCAGATTTTATAACTGTCCTGCTGCCAATTCTCAGTTTGCTGATGTAGATCTGACTATTCTGCCTCGTGAAACAGCTTAGAAATTACTTGTAAGAGAAAAGAAGAACAGCTGTAATATTATCTTACAGAACCAGTCTAGATTTCCAGTAGATCATGGCAAAAAGCCAGACCTCTACATTTTGTGAGACAGTATTTCTCTACATGCCAAACTCCATGGCTTATATCCAATTTTTTTTTTTCCTCCTCTTCTACTTTTCAGAAATGTTCCATCTCCTGGACAAAGACAAGAGTGGAGTCGTCCAGCTCTCTCTGGCTGAGGTGAGAGTTGTCAGACTGAAATACTGTCTGGTTAAACTACAGAAATGGACCGCACTAAAATACATTTATTTAAAATCACTATTATAAGTGGTAAACTCAGTAGTGGTTCAAAAGGAAAGCTTTTTATATGAAAAGGTTCTTCAGCTCAGAAGGCCTGTCTGAATTAGTAGAAGGAACATTATATGAGAAAAAAAAGTAAAGATACATTCAAAACCCCTAAGGTTGCTTGAGAAATGCTTACACAGTCTGTTTCACTATCTACTTTTAGAGGGCAGTGGTCAATTCATTAGAAAACACACAGCAGGGAACTGTTCTTGTCTGGCAGAGAATGTGCTGATCAACCTGACAGAATTAGAAGAGACCTTTTAAGATGCCAGGTCTTTTTTTCCCCACATTGTTTTTAATGCAAATTTCTCCTGTTGAAGCTGTAATAAAAGCAATCAGCTTGAGTCTTCTCTTTGCAGAATACAAATATATCTCAGGAAACAGCTGGAAGAGGCCCCAAGAGGTCCATCCAATTAGTTCTCTCAGCTGAAGCCTGGCTCGAAGGGAGGAGGATGGCTAGGGAGCCCTGTGACCCTCAGTCACAGCTAGTTAAATCTAGCTGAAATTGGACATTGCATACCCTGACCCTAGGATTTTTCAAAGCTTGCCCTAGAGAACTGGTCTTCCCTCAGAACAGACCCTACTTGCAACATCTGAGGCTCAACCTGGCAATAAATTTCCCCAAAGTTCCAGAGCAGGTGGATTCTACATGTACAGTAAATTAAAACACAGGTCCAGCCTTTCCCAGTTTGTTCTCCCAAGTGTGGTAGAGTGCCCTGGTGGTATCCTGTGGGCTTCCAGATGGTCTGACTCCTTGTTTTTGTTTCTTCCTCAGTGGCTGTGTTGCACACTGGTTTGAACCATGGTCAATGAATACAGCAGAGACCTTCTGAACATGGAACCACTCATTTGGCTGCTCCTTGCAGTGAAAAGCAGAGAGAGAAACTTGTTTTTATTACTGGCAAGTAATTTTAAAGCCCACTGAAATTGATTTCCTCTCAGTTATAAAATAAATGCACTCTTGAACAAAAAAAAAGATAAACAAATCAAACAAACAAACTCAATCTCCTTTACTTCTGCTGTCCATAGAGCATTTCTCTGTGTCATGCTGAAACGTCACAGATTTTGACTTACTACGTATGGTCCCAGGTGACTTTGGTTTGACTTCTGACTGTGCGTGGAAGTTCAGCATTGTTCAAAATCCTGGAAAGGATCTCCATTGCCTGCAACATCCAACGTATGTTTCACAGAGAGAAACCCATGCTCAGAGCATGGCTAAGGTTTGTGTTTCCGCTCTGGCTACCTCCCTTCCCAGCCAATTCTCTGCTTCGGCTGTGCCAAACACCCACAGAAGCTGGGGGTGAGGAGCTTGGAGCCAGACAATGAGCTGCTGGAAGCACAGGGAAACCGGACATGGACACAGCCCTGAGGGTGAACAGGGAATCAGGCAAACATGATGCCACTCTTGGGAATCCAGCAAACATGATGGCACTCCTCCAAGAGTCTTGGCTCAGTCTTTCAGGAAGAGGAGGGAGGATGGAAGGCCATAAGCAAGTTGCTGCAGTTGTTTTAGCTGAGATCTTCTCCTACGAGTGCTTGTCCATACGTGTATTTCAGTGTGGGAGTTTTAGGAGATGGCTGATTAGAGCTCAGAAGCTCCCGAAGGCAAGCGTGAGGGAAGGAACATAAAATGTGCATGTAGGGCATCTAGGAGGTTGAGTGTGCGAGGGACCTGCAGAAGTGGATTGTGATATAAAGAAGAAACTGAAGCTAATAGTCACTACCTAACAGTGTCATGGTTTCCTAAGATCTTATAAAAACTTTGTCCTTTAAAAAAATCTCTCTGCATTTAATTTCACAGTATTATAAACAGTAACTGCATAGCAATGCAGGCAACATAATCTTCTAGCAATCTTTTTTAGTAATCAGAAAATATTTCTGTAACTTGCAGTAATGATCTGACGAGATGACATGTCTTTGACACCTCTCTGCGGGAGTGAAAGGAGTGCAGGCAGAGATCTGTGTCCCCAAAGCAGATGTGGGGCCAAGGGTCCATCCGCCTCTTTCTTCAGCACTCTGTTTGAGAGGGGCCTTTCTCCATGCATGCTTGTTGCTAAGCACTTTTTTTAAGTAGGAAGAAAGCTGTTGCTCGGTTCTCATCTCCAAACACAGAATACCTCATGACAAACCCCAAGCCTCTGCTTGACATCTCCCAGTGTTTCTTCTTGGTGCTGATTGCAGCTGTCTGTTGCAGTGCATGGTCTGCCCTTCTAATAGATGGGATTCTCTGCTCTCATTGAGAGGTTCTCTCCCAGTAAAAGAGAAATAAATACTTAGTTCAGGTAGCAGAATAAAAACAGCCAGTGGGGGAACCACAGGCTTTACCCCGCTGTCCCTGTGCACGTGTCACTGGTCAGGACATCCATGCAGCTGTCTTAGGTTGCCACCAGTTTCCCATGGTGGATATTTGCCTGCTCACCAACAATACACATTTACGTATCTCTGCCTGCCTGGAAAACAGAGCTACCTGGGGCAAGCTGAGGTTTCCAAAACCTTGAGAATTTTCTAGTGAATGCTCTGCCTGTTCAGTAAGATGAATGTGTCCTTCCCTGCCTTATATCTTGAGTATGCAACATGTCTCCTTACTAACCATGCATCAGGGTGAGCTAACTGCTTGCAGCTTCCAATTTGCTTTCTGCTCACATGCGCTATTCATGAGTTCATTCCAATTATGATCACAGAGAGGCCTCTCTCCACAGGACTGGAAAAACTCAAATATATGCAGAAATCCACTGCATGCTCCCAGTTCTTCTCCCTTTACATCAAGCAAGATGCCCCCACCACAGTAATGCTTATAGTTATCTCAATGACTCTCACCCACCTGTACAGGATGGGCAGAGTGCTGCACTCCATCTTCCTTTATCTTTGGGGCGCAGGCAGCTCCAGAGGAGCCACCTCTTATTTCATTTGTTCTTTGAGCACAGCACTTTGCTATCAGGTCTCAGAGAACAACTGCTTAAAAATAAGCCTTTTCATGGGATTGAATGTGCTTCTCCTTTTTACTTGACGTACCTGCAAAGAGATGATTAATGTCCACCTTATTTTCATTCCCTGTGCTGCAAGCTGAACAGATGTCTGCACTCGTCAGTTCTTCCAGTTAGTCCTGATGGGGCTAAAATGCCTTTTGACTGAAACGCCTGCAGCAGCTCCTGTGGAAGCAGTGGGGCATGGTGGGCTGAGCCAGGGCTCGGGCATCTGGACTCTGCACTCTTATACCCTGCATGTTGGCCATGCTTCATTTTCAGAGCTGTGAAGCACTGCAGCTCCTGCTACATTTGAGTAGCTCAGTCATGGGGAATTATAATGCAGACAAGTCACAAAGGTTCATGAATTTGTGATATGTTCCCTGTCACTATGAAATCCATGCTGCATGGCATTCTCAACACTGTAAATAAGGCGGGGCAAAAGAGACTCCCCTGGAAACTCTGCAATGGTTATTCAGATCTTTCTTTTCTTTCTCCACTTTCCCATAAAAATGCTTTTATTTGCACTGCAATCTCGTGAACTGAAAATGTGAACTCTGTACATTAGTCTTGTAAAATGTAATTCACATTAGACCATGTTCAGAGTTCCAAAATCCGTGTGCACTGATTATCTTGTGGTGCCTATAGAGGAACTTCCTGTGGATGTAAGTCCTACCATGTCAGCATCTGACACCAGCTTTGCACCAGAGTAAATGTCTGCATGAGGTGCAAGACAATCACGGGGGTTTGGGATTCTGCCTATGAGCTAGAAGGATAAAAAGAAATAACCTCATACATGCAATTATCTGTCACCTGTTCATCCTCCCAGAATGGGAGATTTACAGAGGGATCTCTCCTTTCCATCACTGCAGGCTAATGATCAGATCCATGGCTTACAAGTAAGCACAGAAGGAGCAGTCCTTTTCAAACCCCTTTTCATTCTTTACTTCAGACAATCCCGCTGAACCTGACTCAACTGTATGTTTTAGTTCTTCATTTCCATACAGTTGAGACAACCTGGCAGGCCTGGAAGCTCTGAGATACTGTAAGCATGTTTTTCCTTTCCTTCTTATTCAGGATGCATCCAAAACTCCAGCCTGCTGCTGTTGTTATCCCAGTCTAAGCTTATAGACTCAAGATTCAAATAAAGTCCATAAAAAGAAGTGAGATTCTGGGTGCAAAAGGAACCCGAATTCCAAGTCTTTTGAAGTTTCTCCACCACTAATGATGTCCCCAGTGATAGTTAATCTTAAAGTAGTGCCCTGCTACTGCCTGACAAGCTTGTTGCCATGGTGTCTGTCTCTCTCTGTATAACTGGCACGTACAGCATAAAATCCGCTCTTTCTTTAATAGAGCAAATTACTTCACTTGTTACTGTTGGTCGCTCATTAACTCCTTCCTCTGTCTTTGCAATCTTTGATGCAGCTCTCACCTGAAGCGCAGGCCCCCATCAGCGCAGCATCACCTGCCTGTCTGGGTGAGAGGGCTTGGCCAGTGTGGTTCTTGGGGAGGATTGTGTTGGAAGAGAAAGAGCATGAAAGAGAAAATAATTGGTAGGAACAGATGTGGGAGATGGACTAAAGAAGCACCTGCACAAATGCTGGGATAACAGCCAGGAAGAAGCTAAATGAATCAGCTTTCCATCCATGCAGGAGCTGAACAAAGTCAGGAACTGGAGAAAATGGTATCTTCTTTGACTCTTGCTGCTTTCAGGGAAGAAGGAATGTGCACTCTCTCCATAAATCACTGTGCTTAGAAAAACAAATGATCTTCTCTTATTTGGAAAACTCTGTAAAACATTGCTGGTTTTGTCTATTCACTCACTTCCAAATGTGTAAAAACTACATTGTTGGCTCAAGGGGTGATTTATGTATTTCTTCTAACCCACTTCCCATTCATTAAAAAAACCCCAGCCAAAACCAATGATGCTTTCTTTAAATTCAAGCTAGCTGGTCTGCTTCTCAATACAATTCCTCACCTAATTAGATTTGCCTGGGCTAATTTAACTAGAGTAGCTTGATCTAGCTCTTATACGGAAGATAAAAGTGAGGGACTTCTTCCAATGTCTTAAAGCATTTCAGGCTTCCCTAAATTCCCACATCCTTTTTGGTATTTTCTCTCTTCTGGCTGTACAGACAGTCACATTTTTATCTCTACTTCTATATAGTCAGCTAATATGGTAAAATGTTTAAGTGTTCCTCTGTTATATATAAAAAACCACAAGCTGATTTTGAAGGGGGATCCCCATTATCCTCCTCGGTTGTTCACTCCCTCCCAGCCAAGACACAAGCCATACCCAGATAACAGGGTCTATACCGATGGTACATCACCATCAGTTGCTGAGCTGGAGCAGCAGGAATTAGCTACAATCACTGGCAAGGGGAGCATCACCCTGGTGTTCTGCTGAGGCCATGTATCACTTTAAAGCAGCTCACATAATGCAGGTATGTGGGGCACAGAGTCCCCAACAAAAACTGCTAGGCTATCCATGTAGAAAGCACCACAAATCTTTCCAAAGATTTGTCTTCCTTGCGTCATAAACACATGAGTACATTAAACACATTTCAGTGTGAGTGGGTGTTTTCTCCGTGTCTTTGCTCAACCCTGTAGCTCTATGGGGCCACCACTGAGTGTCTCACCATGAATGTCATGGCCTTGGCAGCGGCATCAGACTATGAAGAGAAAAATAAGTAACCATCCTCTGAGCCACTGAGGGTCTGTATTTAGACACAAAAGCAAAGAAACTGATTTTTTACTAGGTACCCATAACTCTCATTGCCTTTCACACCTCCTAAAGAAGTCAGGCTACTTCTTTGTCGATGCTTTCAATGGAAAAAGAGAGTAGACCAGGGCAGTGTGACATTGCTTTAATTATAAAATCATCAGTGTTCTCTTTAATAATGAATGGAATCCTTTCACCACAGCTTAGCTACAGATAGCACAGGATTTGGGACTTTCAGAGATTTTTCATTTCTGTGTCTTATTTTCTCTGCATACCTTAACTGCCTAATTAGCTAGCACTCCTAGGCCAGTTCTTGGGCACAGCTCTCTAGATACCTGGACTTTCATGTCATCCATCTTTAATGTCATCCATGTAGGCTTGACCAGGAAAGAAGATACTTCCTTTTATTTTTTTTTTTATTTTTTTAATAATTGGTATCAGTAAGATATCTGGAACAGTCACTAAGCTAGCTAACTTAAAAACTCTATGTAAAATTGTATAAGTTTTCCCAAGCTGTAATCACACTTAGACTGCTGTGTAAATTTACCCAGCACACATGCTGAAGCAGGTATGATCTCTTGGGAGTTTAAACAGGCTTTGTGATCAACACAGTTTATGGCAAATTGTGTTCTGCTACATTTTAAAAGCTCGTCATATTTGATCATTAATTTGCAGGGAGGTGGAGCTCAGGAAATGTGGTGCTTGTCAAGAACAGGCCTGATTACTGACAGTGGCTGGCATCATTGCAGGCAGCAGGGCATCCCACAGGGTCTCTGTGCTGGGGGGCCGCGTCATCTCCGGGGACTGTTCCAGTGTTCATGTTGTGTCACATGAAGGATGTTTGCCTTGGGTGGCACCTTCTGCCAGGGAAACCTTGCCTGGGGGATGGTAATTGTGAATACAGACAAGTAGGAAAATACTTTCAATTTCAGAAAGAATCAGCATGGAATTAATTAAACAGAAGAAAGAAGAATAAAGGAAAAATGAGAAAATTATAAAGCACCAACCTGACCTCTAATTTGTAAAGCACCTTTAGTCAAAAACCTGAGAGAAGCAGCTATCTGAAGCAGCAGTTGTGAACTTAATAATAACAAAATTGATTCCAGCACAGAGTGCCAGCCTTCTACATAGTAATTTAATTTGAACTCATCTCAGTTTTGGGTTGGGATTTTTTCCTCTGTGTGTGCTTCTATACATGCTGATAATGTTTGAATTTCAGACCTGCTGGTCTGATGCATGAAAGCTTGAACAAGAAATTATCTAACCATATTTTAGTGACCAAGCTGACTAGACCAGAAACAATGAACAAGCTTTATGGAGAGAGAAAATAAAATTAATTTCACCGTTCATGCCTTGCATTGTAAGGTGGTAGCAGTAACAGGAGTAACAAGAAAAAAATCATGACTTTAAAAATGATGTGGGTCACACCAGGGGTTTCCTGTGTGTTCTGTCCTGTTAGTAGAAAGGTTAAGTGCAGTCTTTTGAATTAGGAGCTTAAGGTTCAGTTCTCTTTGCTTGTGACTTTCAGGGTATCCTTTGGGTATTCACTTAAACCACACCCCACCTGCATTTAGACCTCGAGTCCAGAGCTGCACTGCTCAGACTTGCCTGTGTTTGGTTGCTGCCTGCCTAGGGAGATACCTCAACTCAGACGTGCTACAGATTTGATACTGGAGCTGCTGAGGTCCCTGAAAGCTGTGTTTCTCTATATGTGCTGAAGCATTTCAGTTTTGACAGTTTTCAGGTTTTGGCATCTAGCTCAGACTCAAGGCTAACTGGGTTTCAAGCAAGATGTTTCTCTAAGAAGAGTCCTCTGAGAGACTCAGTCCAAGAGGCATCTCTGAGGATGCCTAAGGCATCTCAGGAGGATCCAGTTCTTTTTGAAATAGAGTGATAGCACTGCTTTAATCTGAAATATGTCCACGGAGGAGTTGTTTCCCTGCCACTTTCACTCTCCTCCCATACATTGTGATAGTAGTGGTTTGAGCACTTAACTAAGATGGATGTGAGAAGCTCTGCTTCAAGCCCCTATTCTCTTTAGATGATGCAAGTCAGCATCTCTTGTCCCCAGAAGAGGCTTTACCACCTAGACCATGGGTGATATTGGAGGAGAGGTGACACTCCATTCTTCCTCTAGAAGTTATGCCCCTATACAAAATAAATTCAAATATTTACATGCCAGGAATACAGAAATTCTGGGTGAGACGGAGCACTCTGAGAGGTAGATCTCCTCCATGGAGCCTGAGGTCTGATCCTCAGAAGTGCTGCTCATGCGTGGCAGATCAACACAGATGACTCATTGACAAAGGTCTATGACTCCTGCCTCCCTGGGGGTCCCAGTGATTCTGGCACCAACAGACTTAATTTTGCCTGTCCTCATAGGAATCCTTGATCTAAATCTGTCCATAGGACTGCCAGTATTATTCTAGTTTAAATAATATCTCTCTTCAGTACCTGATGTCCTATCACCATTCTGTGGTGTAATGGAGCTATGTGACAGTGATGTCCTATTGCCAATAGGGATGTGTGTTTTTTTTAAGACAAAGTGCATTCTGGCAACAGCAGTTACATGAGCATGTCTTGAAAAATCATGGTATTTGCCAAATCAGGATATTTCTTCTCTGAATTCCTACACATAGAACAAACGAAATTTCATCAAATACCGGGAGTATGATTTTTTTTTGTTTAAACTTTATTTTATTCTGAATGAAGACTTCTGGTTTGGAATTCCTGGGAAAAAAAAAAAAAAAAGTAAGTAAAATACTGTTGGTCATGTCTCCTTTATTTCATTTATAAATAGCTGGCAACATGGTGATAATTGGCTTGAGGCTACTTGATGAGGAAATGTTTCCATCCCTAAATTCAAGATCATTGCAAGGATAGATGGAGACAGCTAAATCAGAATTTAGCTAGAAGATGAATGAACCTGACTGGACCAAAGAGGTTCATTGTATTGAGCAAAAAGTGAACAGCATGTTTTGGTTTTAGTTTTGGTATGCTCCGTGTCACTGGAGTGGTCAATAGAGAAGTCTGGGAATACAGCTCATTCAGAGACACTGTAAAGCCAATTATACCATCAGCAGATCTCAGAAGTACCACAGAGCTAGACAAGACCATGCTGTAACATGCCTTCAACCTGCACTCCCTAAACGTTTACTTCTAATTAATTTTCTTAATTGCATAACAGTGCACTTCCTAATTACACTGGGGAACCACTCTTGGATTGTAACAGAGTCTTTATCTATTGCTCAGATTATTCTAGCTGTCGCTCTATCAGCATACTCCCTGGCCTAATTTCGTGCTAGCCCTTATGTCTATGAGCACAGACTGCTCGGGGAATGCTTGACAGATCCTTCAACTGATGCAGCTACATCTCCAAGGACCAGATGGATACTCTTATTCACATTGAGTTACTACTTGAGTAGCACCACTGAAATCAATGGGACTACTGTGGAGACACTTACTGCTTGATGCAAGAGTTTTGTTAAGAGCTTCTATAAACAACAGCCAGAGGAAGTAATTTGCTGTGCACATCCAGTTTTATTGGTCCTACAATACCCAGGAGCTAGACTCTGTGTTGCTGAGTGCCATCTAATTTGGGGAGTAACTAAGTCCTTATCAACAGATGGCGTGCTCCTGAAACAAGGAGCACAATCAGCCCCCAAATTAGCCTTTTTCACATGATGCTGACAGAAATGAGGAACCCATAATCTCAGATACCACCATTTATTCCGTCATTGTAACTGGCATACACAGTGGTAAAGCAGGTATATAATAAAACCATGCAAGAGTAATTACAATCAAGCAGCAAAAAGACAGGCAAACCAAAATCCCAGTGCGAGGACTCTGGTTTTGAAGGAACACACATCTCAACTCTGCCAAATAAATCTGCCAGGCAGTAGTGCACTTTTTGTTTCACTCAGCTATACACATGACTGAGGTTAAATACCTGAAGTGTATTTTTGTAGAGCATCAGTGTGCTTTAACACAGCACCAGTGCCTCTGGGTTTCCACCACTACTGGGAAGTAGCTGAAGGCTGGATCTTTTTTGCTCATATTTTGCTGAAACCAACCAGAAAATTAATAATAATGCTTGGTAGATTTTGTATCTCTTTTTTTCCTTTGTTTTCAAATGTCATAAGCTTCTTAGCCAATGGGTTTACCAGGAGCTCTTCCAAAAAACATCTGCTTCACCCCAGGAGAAGATGTTCAATATAATATCAAAGTAATACATTTAAACCTGATCAAAGGAAATATATTTTACAAAATGCTGACTAAATTGTGGAGCTTATTGTCACTGGATGCTCTTGGTCTACAGTATTTGGCAAGATGAGAAAAAGGATGAGACATCCCTTTCCCTATTGTTGTATGGATAAAAAGGGTAACCAGTGTTTTAATAATTATTGCTAAAAGATCTTTTGGACAATTATGAAACCTCATAATTTCAGGCTTTGAGCCGACCTCTAATATTAAAGATAGAGAGCAAACCTGCTGTGAAGTCCAAGATATCCCTCCACCTGTGTGACTACTCTGAAACACTCGATCTCGGACACTTTGAGACAGAATGGGCCACTGAATGGACCACAGATCACTTCCAGGAGACCAGTGTTTGCTTCATGTTATATCAAATAGACTTGTACTCATTTGTTGTGCAGTTACCACTGGCGCTTTGTACTTCATCCCTCTGCATTGCCAGGAGCCTAATGTCAGCTTCTGCTTTGCTGAGCAGAGAGGAGTTGACGTGTCACAGAAAAGAAGGAGCTTGTGCCCTCTCACGAAGATTTCACTCCTCCTCCTCCTTCCTTTGCTGCTTTTACTTCATCATAAATGAAACTAGCTGAGTGGTAAGATTTATGGTTATTCTTTATTTATAGAAAGGCATTGGAGACTGTGAAAAGTATTTGCAAAACACAGTTCTGGCCAGTTATTGAATTGGCTGAAATATGTTTGAACAGTAACAATTACTCTAAAATAGAGGACAACATATTAAACTGTAATTGTATTTTTCTATAAAAATAACTTACAATGTGTGGACTTGAGGGCACTAAGACATGTATTAAAAGTATTTCACATAATCCTGGTCTCTGCCAATTGTGAAAATCCTCTCTGGGTCCCTAGGGCTCCCTCAGGAAGCACAACATGGGGACAACCCATGGCTCTGATTTCCAAATCTGATGATAATGTGACTATAGTCCCTGGATCACTGAAAACATTACTTCATAATTCCTGTTTTCTAACATGCTAGAAAATTATTTATGGGATTGAATAAAAACCCACTAGAATTTAAAATAGCTGTCCTGATAGAGATCAGTCCCCAAAGGGGGAAGCATCTGGGTACCCAAAGGGACAAATATTTCTGTCTACAAACATACTTCTTAGTGATGATGATATGCAAGCTGTAATGCTTCTTTTTCATCTAGCCCTTTTAACACAATCACAGCAACACATGGCTTCAGCCTGAGTTGTTCCCTGTCATCCATTCCAGCAACCAAGGTCTGTGAGACAGATCTGCTTCCAAATTGGATAAGACATGTACCAGGTGCCGCATCCATGAGCACTGCACAAACAATGAAATCCTAAAATTGCCTTTCAGCACAGCCTGATTAGAACCGGTATAAAACAGCAGCAAGAGCTGCCGGAGCCTCAGGATCCATCTTACTGCTTGCCCTCTGCACTGCACTTCAGACTGCACTGCTGGTGGCTTTCCCACCCTTGTGCTTTCTAAGAGTGTAAATGAAGGATGGCAGGCTGTGAAAGCAAAGTATGGTTATGCAGTTGCTGTTAGACTGGGACTTGGGAGATTTGGGTTGGACTCTCAGTTGTGTTGCAAATGACTTGCATGATTTTGAGAAAGTAATTTCGTCTCTTGGTGTCTCCATTTCCCATATTTTCTCTCCTTTCCTCAACAGGCTGGCTCTCCAATCTACATGAACAAGACATAAACAGCTGCTCTAGCACCGTGATTCAATCATCATGTTGGGATCTCTCTCTACATGTGACAGTTTGCTATACTGGAGGAAACGAAGCACCATGCCAACTGTGCAAGTACTCTTTTAAAAACGAAGTTTCTCTGCATGCGGTCTGGCAGAGCCCTGTGTCTTCTGTCACCCATGATACTCATACAAAATTACATGCTCAGTTTCAAAGCAAAAGAGTTGTTAACTTTCTCAGTGACACCCATCAACCTGGGCAGATGTCCCAGACCATCATCATGAATACAGGTTCCACCAAACAAAATAGGCCCTGATATTTTTTTCAGCCTGGGCCCTGAATGGCATCTTTGCTTTAAGTGAATTCGCAAAGTATACATGCTTGGGAACTCAGTACATGATTCCCCTGGTGTTATAGAAGGGAAATAAAATGTGGACCACACTTTTCAGGGTTTATAGTAGTAACAGGAATAAAAGGCAATAAAATGTGAGTTATCACTGTGGTCACAAGTCTGACTCTAATACAAGCAAAGGTCAGATCAGCTAATAAAACAGTTCATTCTTTTCAGTTCAGAGTAGGAGGGTGCTTTAATCTTCAAAACATCCTTGTTGAATATACTCACATATGCCAGAGCCTGTGGCTAGCTCTAAAAATAATCATGATTCATTTCAAATTTGGACATGAGTTGAACTATGAGGATCATGACTCACTACATGTGGAACAGTCAAGGGGATCTCACCAGTTCGTACTCAAATGAAGGAGTTAGTATCACTTGTTTTCAAAAGCAATTTCAAGTCTGGAATTGTTTAACTGCAGAATTCCAGCAAGTACATGCACATGGCAGGACTATTGAAATGATAAGGTGCCAGTTCCTTTTGGCAGGGCCTGGACATTTTTGAGCAGAGATTTTCTGGAAGTTTTCTGTCTATCTCAGTTGCTCACAAGCAGACGAAAACTTCAGCTTCCCTCAGGCTCTGCTGTAACATGCTGCTGGATGCTCTTGGCTGGTACATGGTGGCACTGGAGAGATACAGGCTGCCTTGGAGTTCAGAACAAGCTGTATCAGAGGAGAATCAAGGTGAAAGACATTTACAGGAATATCCACCCCATTTTTAAAGGTCCTCTGCTGAGAAATCTGTTTAAGAAACATGGCCAGAACGAGGCAAAGATGAATGATAGAGAGGTGTTGCAAGTATCTTCTCTCCCAGACAGACTTCTGAGTGACTATTCTGATCTGTCCTTGCTGAAATGGATCTGTTTTGGTTGTTTAATGATCTCTGTTTTTTTACATGTGGAATTTATTATGTCCATTTCTATCCTGAATGTAGTATTTTCTGTCTCTAAGGAGACATGGACAGATTGCAGAAGCTACTAGGTATTGATTTTATTGACACTGAACTTGAAATTAGAGCTAATTTCTGAGCACATGTAAAGAATGTTGTGGATTTGTTTTAAAAAAGAACTCCATTGAAACATACTAAAATTGGTAGGTACCATTTAAAATAATAACATAAACCATAGGATAACCAAATTCAAATATTATAAAGATGCATATCTATTCCTCTTATTAAAAAAAATATTAAAAAATACAATCACAGGGGGATCAATGATACCTAAAAAGTCAACTAGAATAAAACATTGCCCCTGGCTTTCCAGGTGACTATATCCTTTAGTTCTAGTTAGAAAGGGGTGCCCCTAACTTTGTATTCAATACAGCTGTGCTGCCAGTGACTTCTACCCGTGCCTGCCCACTGGAACTGCCTTACAGAGACACTTCAGTGCAGAATCAAACTGTCAGCATAGGACTGATCCCAAGCTTGAGCCCAGTCCCAATTTACCTCAATGGCTCTGATGCAAACCTGTGCCCAGGCACAGGCTTTGGGTGAGCCCTGGCGCATGGCTGGGGGAGAGGAAGCAAGGACTGACCCTGCCTGTCCTCTTGCCTGTGGTGTGGTCAATCGGTCCTCCAGCTGGGTCCTCCAGCTCTGCACCCCGTGGCAGGGAGCCAGAGTCTGAGAGATGTGTCAGCCAAGGTCCTTGGAAGGACCTGCTGTCCTATGGGGCAAGGTAGCGTGGAGCATGAAGATAAACGAGCCACTAGAAATTCAGACATTCAGGGTGAGGGAGTACCAAGCAGTATCATTAGACTAACTCTTAGGATTGCAGTATTGTTTTTTATCAGCAGCTGAATGTCACTATGAAAAATGTTTACATTTTAAAGAATAAACAGAATCTTTTTTAATGCTGATTTGAATCCCTCCCTATGCCTTTGCAGTGCCCCAAGGCTGACATTTCATGTCCTTATCATATTAATTTCTTAGTCTGTTTTTATTTTGGGTTGGTTTGGTTTTTTTTTTTTTTTTTTTGGCTTATTTGATAAATATTTTGTGTACGTGACCTGAACAGTGCAAGATAAAGTTCAGCTGGGTAATTTTAATGAAATCTGGGAGTTTCGGAGAGAAAATCAGGAGGTGTTTGAAGCAAGTGCTTGTATTTCACACTGTGCTGCAGCAGCTGAAATTAAATTCTGATTAATATTTTTCACAACCAGTAGTAAGTGACTGTACTGGCCTTTGATTGTCAGTAGGTTTTTAATACATGTCAGAGGTCAAACAAGTAAAAGTCCAGGGAGGTATGGCCAGGGGCATGGTGGGGAGAAAACAGGGTGATATGTGTGGCATGTACATGACTGCTATTCAACTACAGTTCATTCTTACTTCATTCCCCCAGGCAGCCTGAAGCTAATAACCCTGTCATCTGGAGAGATAACACAACACTGATCATCACAATTTCACTAAATAAGTAATTAATTATATCACACCCTAATAAGACCAGCTCTGAGTGACTCCTCGGTTATCTTGAATTACTTTGTCAAAACTGAATATATTAATTTTACAGATAAAGCTGTGTGTGCTTGCACACCAGCTGATGCTATGTCTCTCTGTGTCACCTACTATCTGCACCTCTCTGACCTCCTGAAATCCTGATGAACAACACTCACTGGGCAGGGAAAGCCAGAGAATTTTTCCCTTCTCACTTAGCACTGCATGATGCTATCCCACAGCTGCACATGCCTGCCAATGAGGTTGTTATTACAGTCACCTTGGCTTAGGCCAGTTTATCTCAAGGCATAAAGGACTGCAATCCAAATGCAAGCCTGGAGATGGTGACTCAGCTCTCCTACACTTAACTATGCTACAAAGCAGCTCCCTTGACCATTTTGATAAGCTCAGAATCTGCCAGTTGATAAAATAGCCCCTTTATTTTGATATCTCAATGATATGAATGGCACTGACAAGCTGCAGAGAGGAGGGTTAGAGTACTGGGCAGGTAGCAGAGTGGGTAGAGGGAGATCTTGGAAAGCTCTTAGCCTGCCTCTGTAACAGCTACTTGAGAAACATTTCATCAAAATGCTCTTTTTTTTCAGAAAGTGCCTCTGTGTTGAAACAAATCAGGTCTACTGCATTTTCAGTCTCAGAGCAGAGCTGAAGCAGGATGGGAATATCAATGAATTGATGCGCCTTTTTTTTTTTCCTTAAAAAACTGAATTTACAGGAAAAACGCTTGAAATCAAAACATTGACATAATTGAAATATCATCTTCAAGAAAAAAAAAAAAAAAAGTAATGATTTTGGCTTTTAAACCTTCATTTAGAACAAAGGAGAAGAGGGGATATTCAGAGTAATGGTAATGGTAATTCTCTTGAAGCAGTAAAAAATTCACCACCAGTTATGACCTAGCATGCTACAAACTGGACACAAATTTCAATTTTGGAACTAGTTTCAGTAGTCTAGTTGAATATTCACCTTAGAGATCTTCCTGGTCTGTGAAAGGCCCAGCCTTCAGAAACTTCTGAGTTAAAGGCATGTGACCTCCTCTGCGGCGGGCGGAGGAAGCAAGCAGCTGATTCAATGTGAATGATAGAGCAAGCTTCAACTTTATTGAAAGAAATCACACCTTATATAAGCACTCTACAATAATCATGCATACTACTCACAAATCTATTGGATAGATGTAAAAAGCTACATTATAATATCCCAGCCCCCTGTGGTATTTCAGGTATGCATAACATCTTCCTTCTTCTGGCCTGCTTCTTTCCCAGGGCTGTTTTTTAGTCACCCCCAAGACCATAATGTGCCACAACTTCTCTCTTTGTTATCATAACAGTCCTTGTTAGCATCACTGTATGCTGGGTTTTTTTCCTCTGTTTACCTCAAGTGGCTGCGACCAGCTCCTGCAGGGAGCTATGGCCTTGCTCTCTGCAAGCCGTACTCCAACAATTCCCCCTTTTTCTTTTTGTGCAGGCTGCACAAGCATAAATTTACTAATATTTCTCATTATAAAACTATATGCTATTTTAATAATTACTACAATCAATAATACTATTCCTAATCACTGCAATAAACTGTTAAAGGTACCCTATCAAGTACAAAGCATCCCATATTACCTATATTCAAGGGATATGACTAAATACTACAAAATAAACAGTAAGGAAAATATGGAATAGCACACTTAATTAATAGAAGTACTAACATTCAGATCCGCAATTGTTAGGGAACCCTGGATACAGCGAGAATTTAGAGTGCCCTTCCTCACAAACTGGAAACCCTACGTGATGCGTCCATCCGTAGGTGAGGCATCCAAAGTCGCTGCAAGCTGGTCCAGCCTTTAAATCAACAGGCCAAAATAACTGGCAACTTCCTTTGAGCGGAAACATCTGATTTCATCCTCCTGTTGGGTTCCACCTGGAGCCTGGCCACCACTCCAGGAGGAAAACCAAGGGAGTTTCTAAATAAGGTTAAATACTTGAGCTCTTAATTCTTAATATTACTAAACAAAGAAAGTTGAATACACACATTCTTACAGCATCTTATTCTTATTAATAACTATATTTTATCTAAAGTACATCTTGCATAAGTGACTATTAAGCTTATATATGTCATTAAGAAGTTACAATTACTGTTAGCATTTTCTCTTAAAAGAATTGGCAACTGTAGTGTAGTTTATTCTGTTGCAGTAGCAAACATTACTCAGACATTCTGCTTGAATGATCAGTTGAAGAGAACACAAACTGTCAGCACAGGGGCACCCACAGCACCCACAGCTGGATCCTGAGTGCTGGCTGCCTCTCACGCCTCAGGTGTGGTTGCACACACCTTGCTGGTGACCATTGGAGATGAGACCTGTGGAGACACAAGCATAACCTCTTCCCCAGGTTATTAAAGAAAATGGTCCTTCCCAGTTACCCCTTTCTAGGTTTTTGTTAACACCTGATCTTTGCTTTGGACTTCTTGCTGATCTGGTATCTGTGATGAAAGACGACACAATACTGGTGGCACCTGTGAGAGAGGGGAAATGTTTAAATGTTCATGACATATAATGCCTTATTTAGCCTTTTGTGAGGTGTAGATTGGTATCCTGCCTCTTGCCCCTTTGTTGTTGTTGCTGTTGTAATAGACGCTTTAGCTGCTAGATGTATGCTTCACAGTGGCCTGACCAGCCGGTGAATGGGGAATGCAGGTCAGATGCTTGACTCCCCGCTGTATGACAGGATGCAAACAGTGCTCCAGGAAAGGTATTAACAGACACATGTACATATTTTAACATTTGAAATGCAGCTGAGTGACAACAGATTGCTATAATTCTGAGGAGATGAGTCCCCAAGAGTTGACACCACTTCCCAGTTGAAGAGATGGAGTCTGTCTGGTATTCAGGGCAAGTTGCAGTGATGTCTTTAGCTTGATGCCTTGATAAAGAAAACTGTTTTTGTATTGCTCTGGCATTTTGGTGGAAAAAATGCATGCGTTTTACAGCAGAGCAAATGGTTGACCTAGAGCCAAGATCTCTCCCCACTTTTGTTTTTGCAAAAGCACTTTCAAGGTTTAGCATGTTCTTTCTATGATGGTTTGTCCTGTGGGGGAATACAGTATACTTGCGATGCTTGTCTGTTTGAGATGGTGTTGGCTATGTGGTGAAGAACTTGTTTTGACTTCTTTGTAAGTACTTTGGGTGATATCAGTGAAGGATCTTTTCATAAAACATCAAACAAGCTATGCATCATGAGTTAGGCCCACGATGGCTGTATCTAACTTATGGTTCCTAACAGTGTCTGTAAATCTTTTAAAGTCTTAATAACAGTTTTAAATTGTTGCAGGACAATACACACAGGTGATTTGGTTTACAAGGTTAGTGTCAGGGTGGGTTTCAGGGTGGGTTGTGCTACAGTGGTGATTAAGACAAATTTGATCCAGTTTGAGTTCCTCATTGAGTCATACAGTTACGACCCCAAAATGCAATAGGGGTTTTCTAATATAAATGGATGAATATTTGTTACCCATTATTCTGGGCCTCTTACATGAATGAGATCCTTGCTTTAAATTGTTACAGCATGACCACCAACCCTGAAAAGCATCTGAGGTACCAGAGATAACAGCCAATCTGCTCACAGATATTATGGTTACATCTGCACCAGTATCTAAAGTGCCTGTCAGCTCAACAGATTTTTTAGCTTTAACGAGAGTGCATTTTACCAGAAGTTAACCTTGTGTCACGTTTAAGTCCAAAAGTATTTAAGGAGTACCTGCTGAACCAAATCCTGAGTAATTGCGGCTTCTTGGCATAACATTAAAGGGAGCCCCAGTAAAATTAACAAGCTGAATAATTTTTTTTATCCTTTTGTTACTGAACACAGGGGTACAGACCATAATTTTGATTTTTCTCTTCATAATCAGCATCTACGACCCCTGGTAAAACAAACAACCCCTGTAAGGTTGCAGATATTTTTTTTTTCTTTTAAACAATATTTCCATTAGGCAGATGGTTCAGAGGTGCACTCTCCCCACAGAGTATGCACCTAAATTCAAAACAACAATCAACACAGAATTACTGCCTCCCGTTAGAGGAGGTATTTTACCTGTAACAGAACACTGAGCCCAAACCAACCGCAGCACCGATGACCCAGCGGGCGGGCACTAGGACCCTGTAGTTTCTCTCCGACCGCTCCACTGGCCGGAGAACTCCGCAGCTGCAGCGGGCCGCGTCTCACACACACACAATCACACAACTACACAAAGGAGCTCCTGACACTTGTTACTCACAACATAAAGTGACAAATATTACCAATACGAAAACTCCATTAAGAACCTATAAAGCCTGTGCTGCATAACCCTGCCGCTTTTGGCGAGGGGTGGTGGGGGGGTGGTGGTGCCGAGAGCGCAGTGCCGGGCTCAGCCGCAGGCGGCCGCTTCACGGTGGGGGGGCTCGGGGAGACCCTGGGCCGCCACCGCCAGCTCCGAATGTTAAGCACAGAGATCTACACCTCGGTTTTCCAGGTAGAGTGCTGTGCTGGCGTGAATGCCATTTTTTTCTTAAAAGTGTTAGCCTATTTTTATGGGGCCAGTTGATATCTCTGAGCCATCGCCTCCGGTACAGCTGTTGTAATCTGAGATTTTGCAGCCCGTCCTTATTAATGCTTTTCTCTAAATCTTTAATAACAGAAAAATGCCGTTCTTCCCAACGTGGCTGATGACTTGGCTCATAGCTTACAGGAGTAAGAATTTTTCTTGCCATGTCCATATTCCCTTGCGCCAAGATTTTTTCGCCTCACTTTTACGTTTTTACGCCTCACTTTTATCTACGGATCATCCCCAATTAAGGGAGGACACAGACCAGACAGTCCAGATTATTTTTCAGGATTTACAGCATCAGAGTATAAAAGATTATCACACCATTCTGCTTCTTCAAACAATAAATTTGGCTCTTTAAAGTGTCCCTTAGCCTTGCCCAGATCAATCAGCGCGGCTAAATTTTTTATCGGACTTACTCCCCACTTTTCTAAAAAGCAAAAAGCCTAAGGACTACCTCTCGTTCAAATATTCCTGCCCAGGCGAAAATTCCTTAAATTCCTTAAATTCCTTAAAATGCTGGACCGCGTAGCTTAACGACCTTCTTTAACATCCGATCAGGCAGCTCACGACCAGTTTCCTCAATTCCTCAATTCCTCAGTTCCTCAGTTCCTCAATAAGTCCTCAATTCCTCAATTCTTAATTCCTTAATTCCTTAATTCCTTGGCCTTTCCTGGGTAAATCCCCTATTGCGGCCTTTCCGGGGTAGCCCTTATCGGAGTGAACACCTGCAGCTGGTGCTGAGGAGGTGGCAGCCTTGCCTTTCCTACTCCGAGTCCATTCCGCCGCTTCCCGGGTTCCGTTTGGTGAAAAAAGCAGAGTTCGGGTAACCCTGTTCGGTGCACCACTTGCGGCGGGCGGAGGAAGCAAGCAGCTGATTCAATGTGAATGATAGAGCAAGCTTCAACTTTATTGAAAGAAATCACACCTTATATAAGCACTCTACAATAATCATGCATACTACTCACAAATCTATTGGATAGATGTAAAAAGCTACATTATAATATCCCATCCCCTTGTGGTATTTCAGGTATGCATAACATCTTCCTTCTTCTGGCCTGCTTCTTTCCCAGGGCTATTTTTTAGTCACCTCCAAGGCCATAATGTGCCACAACTTCTCTCTTTGTTATCATAACAGTCCTTGTTAGCATCACTGTACGCTGGGTTTTTTTCCTCTGTTTACCTCAGGTGGCTGCGACCAGCTCCTGCAGGTAACTATGGCCTTGCTCTCTGCAAGCTGTTCTCCAACACTCCTCCAGCCTGGTTCAGCTCTGCTCTATTTTCTAGAATGAAGCACTACAATACAGACATCCAGGGTGAGGGAAAGGGAGAGGGAATGGAGGTGCAGAGTGTTACTGCATTCCCAGTGCATCTATGCAATGTTCTTTTTAATGTCATCATGCATCAGTGAGTGATAACAAATGGTGGTGCCTAAATAGTGGGTTTTGCTAAAGAAGAGACTCACAAGAGACTAAGCCATGCTTTTGTTGAAACCACTAGCAAATATTTCAAAGAAAATGTGTTCAGGGACTTATATGGCAGATCAAGGTGCCACCTGTGAAGGAGTAGTTTAGTAAGACCTGGTGGGAATGATACTTAAGAGGATGAATCTGGTATTACTGTGCTGCAAATTTCACTCCACATTTTTAGTCAACCTGTGTTTGTGAAGATGAAAGGCAGGTAAATAAGAAGCTGGGTTCCTGAGAAGGAAAAAGGCAAATTTATGAAGTCAGGCACAAGAAAGCAAAAATCTGGACTGAAAATCCACAACTGAGGGAGCTGAGGAACATGTGTAACAGCATGTCATACTCCCACAGGTGATCTAACCAGGCTGCCACAGCTAAGCCTCTCCAGTTAGACAAGTGCTTGCCTTCTCTGCAGGAACTACAGACTGCCAGTCACCAACAGACACCGTATGCAGGATTTTTTCCCCAGTATGTGGTGTTCTCTAAGGCAGTGTGTCCTGCATGCATTCAAGAAAAAAATGCTCTGTGAGGTGCATGTGAAAAAAAAAAGATCAGTCTTAAGCTAGTGTTGAAACTATACCTGTAAGTACAAATGGGGACAAGTAGATGCCATCACAAACTGTATGAGACGCTACATTACAGTGACCCTTCAAGTCATTCTTTGGACCTATGCTAAGAAGGATTTTCTCTCTTCAGACCATTAATCACACTTGACAATGGACTCTGAGAGAAACACAAGGTTAACTAACGCCCCTTTTTGTAGATGTTTTTTCTTTGAAGAGAGTGGCAAATCTCGAGACACAGTACTTCAGAATGAGCTACAGGAATCACACCCAAATTCCTCAGATTTTGTAATCTCCCAGCAGTCATATCTTCACCTTAGGAAAATAAACATTGCCCGATATTTTGTCACTTGTAGTATAAGAGATCTCCTCTCTCAACAGCTGTTTACAGTTTTCCCTGTAAAATTTGCATCTATTTAAGATAACTGAGCCAAATGACTTAATTGGCAACCGCTATTAGATGTTCTCAAAAAGTCTGATCTGAATTCAAGGTTGATAGTAGCAGGAGTGACCTATAGGCTTGAGTCTCTAGTTGAAGGAAACAGGTTTCAGTGTCTCCCCAGAAGGAATTTGGTTATGATTAATGTGATCAGGGCCATACAACAGTTGATGAGAGATAAGACTGCTTATGGGAGGGGGAAATTGTTATTTGCCATCAGAATTAAATTGCTATCTTTATTGCTGAGATCAAGTATAAAAACTCTGTGTCTTACACAGATGTAGTAGAGAGATACACGCTGTCCCATGATAGGGAAGTGGTGGCAAAAGGAAGTGTTTGCTTTTGGGTTTCTTTTCAATAAGACCAACTTTCTCCAGGCAATGTCACTTTACACTTATTTCACCTCTGTGTATTGCCTTAGTTGAGACACATTCACAGAGGCGTTGCACAGTTGGCTAAGCCTACACTGTAATAAAGAATACTTTTACTTCAAGGTTGGAGAAATATTAAGATAACATGCTTTTACCAAAGCCCCTGAAGTTATGCAAATCAACAAACTCTCAACACCACATTGATTTTTGAATTCATGGTAGGTCTGAACAGTCCAAAATGGAAACTGAAGCAGTGCTAGGAGCTGCTCTAACTTGTGTTCTAGCTCATATAAATGCACAGGCTTTCTGCATCCAGAAAAGAACTGAAAAAGATGCTGTGACCCCCAGCTCTGACTACTCTCTAGTTGCTAACATATCCTTGGGACATTAGACAAATGGCTCTTTTACAGAGTGCATTGAGGAACATGTGTCCAGGCTGATGCTCTGTGTCCTGTGCAGTGGGATCGAACAAGAACCACACATTTACCAAGGGTCTACTTTAAAAGGTATGGTTTTTCTCAGCCACTTCACACAGGCACAGTGATCTTGTCTGTAGCATTATGGAGGGCCTTTCTCAATCTTCTACTCCCCGGACCACATAGTTTTCATGTGCACATGATATGGGATTTTTGCCATATCCTTGGCTGAGACAGGTCTACCCAAGAAAACAGAGACAGTTTCAGTCTTGCAGTTTGGGTCTGGATTCTGTATTCAAATCTCCTTAGTCTTACGAAGGGTCTGAGGGTAAGACATGCACCACTCTTGGCTCTGGACTATCACTGATGGCACAGTGAGACTCAAAGCACCTTACAGTTAATGTCTGCATCTTTGGGGTTTTTTTCAGCAAAATGTTTTTGTTTTGTTTTGGTTTTTTCCCCACTGTGTACCAGACTGTTAAGCTAGCCCCAGGTACTCCTTGGGAAGTCCTATTATGCTGGAGAGGACTGTGGCATGCCACAGAGCCTTGTGTATGGGACTGACGTCAACCTACCCCCAAGCTAAACAACACACAGGTGAAGGAGGCTGTCTGTTTTGATGGTTGTGTACAAAATGCTGCATACAACCACTTAGGGTTCATGAGCTTGTCTGAAAATAGTACCTATATTGGGATTGTCTCAAAGAGAGGCAGTTGTGGCTAGATTAAGGAAGTGTGTGCTCCTGAACCTCAGTGGAATTTACTTTGGGAGTATTGCTCAGAAGAGACATCCTGGCTGCTCAGAGGTGGATAGTGTTACAAATAAATGGCAGTTAAATTGAAAAGGAGAAAGAGGAGATGAGAAAGTGTAAGGAATAATAACCAGAAGTTGAAATCCCTGAGGAATATATAAACTATAGTATATCTGAAGTATGGTGCAATGTTTAAAGTCAGAGTAATTCTATCTTCAAGCCACATCATTGCAAATATTATGAACAAAAAGAAGGGATAACATAAATAGTCTTGACACTGTGTTTTAATTTCAGACTTGGTATAAACACTTGCAGTATCACTGTCATTCAAGTCCCCTCTGTTTAGGTCAGATACACCTTTTAAAATTTTTTCTGTGCTTTTGCCTTTTCCACCACACCAGCCTACTCTGACCTTGAGCAAGTTTTCCCCTGTATCCCTGTTCCCTTTCTGTAAATGTAGGTGATGGTACAGCAAGCCTGCAAGGAAAAAAATACCCTGGGTGAATATAGTGGGTGCTCTGGACACAGCATAAGGAAATATGCTCTCAAACGCAAGGTGAATTCAGGTTTAAATTGGTTACAATGATAGGTTCATCTAAAATTTCAGTTCCAGTTGCCCTTGACTTTTGGGGATGTTTCAGAATCAGATTCCAATGAAGGACACTGCATCAATAGGCAATTCAATGTGTCTGAGGGCTCACACACGCTGGCTCACATCAGTGCCCTTTGGTATGTAGGGTTCGCTGTCAGTCAAAGGCTCCTTTAATCCAAGCTCAAATTCATTCAGCATATCGTTCATATCATTCAGCAATGCCTGCTCCTGCATGCATCTGCTGCTGTTGTAGATGGAAATATTAACATGGTAATGATTTAGCAGCAAATCAAGGTTTATTAATGACTAGCAGCACTTAATCATTAACCAGTTTAAGAATTTACAAAATAATTCAGTAAAATACGTTATGATTAAAATAGTGCCTTAACTAGAAAATAAAAAATGACAAGATTCACACTAACTTGCTATAAAATATCCTAAATCTATGTGTAATATGTATATTCAGAAACACAAGATGTACAAATGCACAGACAGACAAAAGTATTTGTATCCAATGAAATATGCATGTACCCACACTCATGAAAATAACTGTGTATACCCAAACACATCAGTAAGCAGAGAGAGCGGGTAAAAGAGAAGCTAACTCAAAGTTAAAATTTCCCTCTTCTCTTGTTTAGAGTAAGAACTCACTATGCATTGGCATTCCTCAATGGGTGATAACTGAGACTTGAGGGGGTCAACTTCACCCTGGCCCTTTGTCGGCTTTGATAGCAGACAGTACCTTGAGGAATTGATACCTGAGAGGCATCCCAGCTCAGGGAAGATGCTGGTCACAGGCCTGCTGCGATACAGGATAGCTCAGAGGGTCTCAGGGTCACTATTTACACGGTCCAAGATAATCGAATTTTGTCAGGAACTTTTCCACTCTGGCCCAACTCTAGTGATAAAATATTCTGGTGTTTTCCACCAGTTTTCTGGCACAGGCCCAGAACTTGCTGGATGTGTGATTGTTATTGCCCTCTCTTGGCCACGTCCCAGGTGCAGATGTACCAGGCTGTCAGGAGGTAATAGACTGTTATTACCACTCACTCCCAAGTGATGGAGAGAGCAGGAGCCAGGCATGTCAAGGGGGTACCTTAACGCTTTGGTCAACAGCCATTTGGAATCTATAACTGCCCTAGGTTAGTATGTGGCCCAGGAGGGGGACTGGAACCACACCAAGCACTGAGCAGTCTAGCAAGGAGGGTGGGAATTATACCACCACAGTTGCTTCTCCCCTCTTGTTCAGACTAATGAGGACAAAGCCTTGTTAAATATTTACTACAGTGCTCACAGTCACATTCTTGGAGAGGCTTAAAAAAACGCCCACCTAAATCAAGGCCAAACACACAAGCATTTTCATAACATTTTTACATATGACCAGGAACCCTGAATGTATATTTGGTAAGAAAAGGGGATTCTATATTCATGGAGGTGCTGGGAATGCCACAGCATATCCTGGAAACATAAGGGATACGAATGTGATTGGAACTAGGAGTCAGCATGGATTCAGCAAAGGAAACCCTGCTTGCCCTACCTAATAACCTTGTATGGTGAAATGACTGGCCTGGGAGATGAGAGGAGTGCAGTGGCCACTGTCCACCTAGACTTCAGGAAGGTTTTCCCCACTGTCTGCCAGAGTAGCCCCATGAAGAAGCTGAAGAAGCATGGGCTTGATGAGGAGAAAGGGAGGTGGATTGAAAACTGGCTGAAGTCCAAACCCAGAGGGTGATGAGCGGTGACACCAAGTCTGAGTTACAGAATCAGAGAATCACAGAATCATCTAGGTTGGAAAAGACAATGATCTTGAAAAAAAGATGATCTTAAAGATCATCTAGTCCAACCATTAACCTAACACTGACAGTTCCCAACTACACCATATCCCTAAGCACTATGTCGACCCTAGAGTTAAACACCTCCAGGGCTGGGAACTTCAACACTGCCCTGGGCAGCTCATTCCAACACCTAACAACCCGTTCTGCAAAGAAATACTTCCTAATATCCAGTCTAAACCTTCCCTGGTGCAACTTGAGGCCATTCCCTCCTGTTCTATTGCTTAATTACTTGGTTAAAGAGACTCATCCCCAGCTCTCTGCAACCTCCTTTCAGGGAGCTGTAGAGGGCGATGAGGTCTCCCCTCAGCCTCCTCTTCTCCAGACTAAACACCCCCAGTTCCCTCAGCCGCTCCCCGTACGACCTGTGCTCCAGACCCTGCACCAGCTCCGTTGCCCTTCTCTGGACACGCTCGAGTCATTCAATGTCCTTTTTGTAGTGAGGGGCCCAAAACTGAACACAGGAATTGAGGGGCGGCCTCACCAGTGCCGAGTACAGGAGTAAGATCCCTTCCCTGTCCCTGCTGGCCACGCTATTGCTGACACAAGCCAGGATGTCATTGGCCTTCTTGGCCACCTGGGCACACTGCTGGCTCCTGTTCAGCCGGCTGTCAATCAACACCCCCAGGTTCCTCTCTGACTGGCAGCTCTCCAGCCACTCCTCCCCAAGCTTGTAGCGCTGCTGGGGGTTGTTGTGGCCCAAGGGCAGCCCCCGGCATTTGGCCTTATGGAAACTCCTCCAGATGGCCTCAGCCCATGGCTCCAATCTGTCCATTTGTCAGAGGACCTTCCTTGAGATCAGCCTGCAAGAAGCAGGACGAGATTAGAGAGCATACCCACAGCAGAAAAGGCCA
>NW_020799097.1:105062620-105092605 GCF_003259725.1 Athene cunicularia | reverse complement strand
TCTAGCTGCTGAGCCAAAGGCTAAAACTCACAGGTGTCTGTTGAACTCAGTGGGCTATTGATTGAATTCACCATGTTCCAAATAAAACAGGTACAGAAGAAAGGCATAATCTATCTTGACTGCTACCATGCATGTTGTAGGAGGTGTTGTAATAAACTATTGTAACTAATTTGTTATGTTGGGCAGGGCGGGTACGATACACTTGTATGATCTGTAAATGTTAACCCATCAAAATGTGAAGTGTGCCATTCGGATTGGAACAATGTAACCGTGTCTCAGAAACCCCACCTAGAGCTAATATGTAACTGCTGTTTGAAGAAAAGCCCCCCAAAAAGATGGGATCATGAGGCTTTTAAAAGATCCAATAGGAGAAAAGCGCGCCAGCAGACCAAGGCTTCGAGACTTTCGAAAGACCCAATAGGAGGAGGACACGCACCCGAGCGACTCAAATGACCCAATGGAAAAGAGCAGGACAACACCCTGACGGGAGGAGATTGGTTAAAGACGACGGCACAAGAGTCTAAAAACCCGCTGCTTTTTGGAGCTCGGGGTGCGTGTGGCAGAGGTGTGGCTCTCCTCGCACCCAGCGCTGCTTTGCCTATTGCTTCCCACCCTCAATCGATTGAACCCAAATAAAGCGATATATATTTATAAAAATCGGCTTTGTCTGATTATAACAGTGTAAAGGGAAACCCTCCATGCCCCTCCACCCACTCCCTTCTAAGAGAAAGGACGAGAGAAAAAAGATGCAACTTCTAGAGCAGTGGGGCTTTTAATAGCCAAGGAAATTTCCCTCTATCACGCCCTTTCCATGAGCTACTTTGTCTGACACTCTGCCTTGCTCGCTACCAGCATAAGCCTCTTCCCAGAATCATTAAACAAACAAAAAAATTGCTGTACAGCCAGTTCCCTTTGTCAGGCTATGGAAGGTGTAGAATTTGTCTTTGATTCCTCCACAACTTTCCACCCACAACCAAAACCGTAGTGAAGTTTTCCTCCATTTCAAATGCACGCTGATGGCTCTTCCCCAGGGAGCGTCTTTCCTCTGTCACTCTGTGGGCATAGCAAGGCCAGCCCCGAGCCTCACACACCATCCGGGGCCACCACCCTCCTCCTGTGTCCATGAGCAAATCTCAAACTCCTTTTCCCCTGCAGGAGAAGAGTTGTTAATAGAAATGGATGCACATGGCACAGTCTGTTCCAGAACAGTCGCAGCTGTTCAAAGCTGTCCGTGCCCTGGGCCGGTGCTTTTCAGGACCAGCTCCTGGGTCAGCTTGCACCCAGGCTGGCGACAGCTATATTTCATGCAGGTAACTCAGGTTTAACCCTTTGTCCCCGAGCATCCGCACAGGTCCAGCAGCAGAGCAAGGCCCAGTGGGCTGCGCTGGAGCAACCTGCTCCGCTGGACTTGTGGCGAATGTCTGCATCCCTGCCCTTCTGTTCTCCCTGCAGGGTCCTGCTCAATACAACGAGCTGTTCTCCCTGGAAATGACCATCGTGGCGAAAGGCAGACTCCACTGTGAGCCATGACCTTCACCCACCGAGCAGCCAGCACAGCCAGGGACACGCTTGTGCAAAAGGCCCTCCCCATGGCAAAGAGGGGATCCGTGGTCAGCTTTGGACACCGTGTGTCTGCTGTGCCTGTTGATACTGTGCAGTGCCTCGGTTAAAATAGAAGCGATGAAGAGAACTAAAAAAAATGCCCTTTGCAGGAGAAATGCAGGAAATCAGAGTGAGTCTTTGCAGGAAAAGTGCAGGACATGGGCATCTTCTGGCTATTTTACACTCCAACAAGAATGATTGTGGGCCCGTGTTTTGCTGATCAGGGATACCAATTAAACTCAGACACCAGAGTGAAGAGAGCAATTGTATTTTACTGGAAATAACTAAACAATGTAACCGAATAATACAGAAAACATACACAGTAAGAAAAGACAGAATCGTGCACTTAAACAAAGAGGAAAATCCAGGGTAATGCGTCAAATCGTTACTACCTGAGAGAGACAATAGTGATTAAGAAAGATCCATCACCACTCGCATACGCTACCATCATCCAGACCCGCAGATGCTGGGCAGCCCCGGTGACAGCGAGGGTTTGGAGAGCCTTTCCCGGCAGGGGGGAAATCCTACGCGGTGCGTCCACCCGTAGGTGAGGCGTCCAAAGTTGCTGTGAGCGGGTCCAGCCTTACACACCCCCAAAACAGCAAGCCAGCATAGCTGGCACCTCTGTATGAGGCGGAACTATCTGGTGTCACTCTCGCATTAGATTCCCCCAGAGCCTGGCCAGGGCTCAAGGGAGAAGCTAAGGGAGTTTCCCTCCTTATCTGATTTATTTATGTTCTCTTGAGAACAAGGCCACCCGTCTGGTCCCAAAGCCGGACAGCCGGCTTCATGGTCTTCTTACCTTGCCTCTACACAAAGAAGAAGAAAGATACATCCAGGATAGACGTGTTTTCATGACATTCACCGTCAGTAACGAGCATGTGATATCTAAGCTACATCTTTCATTAATTCCTTAGTACATCATTTCCTTAATGACTACACACTAAGTTAGCAGCTTGGGCTCGGGGCCTGTTGTGCAGGCTTCAGTAACACTTTAGCACTTTTTACATCAGTATAGGTGGTTTGTTATAACCTAGCATGATGCCTACTAGCACGATGCTTATCAGTTTCCAAAGACACAGGATTCATCTCTAGGTCAGGTCTGGCCTGGGCCTATTGTCCAAGCCTTAGCCCTTCAGCCCGGTGCTTAACGCTTTAAGGGAAGTTCAGCACGCTGGGAAAAGGGATATAAGACCACTCTTCTGGACACTGTCTGGACAGAGCTAGGCTGGGGTTGGAGAGCCTGGGAGGGTCTCCGGGGTCCCAGCTCTCCCGCAGTGCTGACTGCGGTGGCTGCTGCCTGTTCTTTCCTGCAATGCTGACTGCACCCACCTGGTGGGGCTGTCCTTGGGAAGGGCCCCAGGGCTGGAAAAGCCCCTGGAAGAGAGGCGAGGACAAGCTCTTCTCCAGAGGTTTGCCAGAAACTCTGCAGAGCATCCCTTTTCCCGCCCATGAGATGCTCTGTGTGGCAAGGGAAGGTGCCCACTACTCCACAGTCCTGGGCAACCTGGTCTAGGTGACCCTGCGTGAGCAGGCAGGCTGGACCAGAGGACCTCCACAGGCGCCTCCCAGCCTCAGCTGTTCTATGGGATTCTGTGCTTTCGTTTGACTCCTCAAGCAAACCGAACTCAGCCCCGATGCCTGCTGGAAAGGATTCTGCCGCAAGGGAGGATGATCCCAAACTCCTCCACTAGGATTCATCCCAAAAAACAACTTCTACCTAGTCCAGAATATCGTAGTGCACACGCAGAGAAGAGGGGAGAAAATGTCCTTTAATTGTGGACATCGGGAGCCCAGGAGTCACAGGGGTTCAGTCAGTAACAGGAAATCAGCACCTGCAACGACAGAGCCAGAAAGCACTGGTAAAGCCACAAAGGCAGGAGCAGGCATGGCTTGGTTCCCCTTTCTTTGGGAAACACAGTTGACAAGTCATTTTTTAATTGTCTCTACCACCTTGGTCTGCCAGCTCTTGCAATATGGTGCTGCAGGTATTGTAGGGCTGGGCAGGCTCCAGGAGCGCTGGCCTGGCGGTTCCCACTGTTGGGCTCTTGCTCTCTTCCTTTGCAGCGGGAGGGAGTGGCGACAGCAGCAGCAGCAGCAGCAGCAGTAGGAGGGGTCTGCCCTGACCCTTTGCTCTGCGGCGGAGCCCGGCCGCTGCCCCAGCGCCAGGGCAGGCAGGCTCCGGCTGCAGCAGGGCGCTCTTTGGGCAGCCCCTGGCAGCCCTCTGCGGAGAGGCCGGCACACTGCCCCGGCCCATCCAGGTAGGCCAGCCTGGACAGGTGGGCCCCAAACATCTTTTCTTTTTGTCCATAGAGGCAGTGGTTGACCCTAGTATCTGTGGACATGGGGGATTATGGATTTCACCCCCATCACAGAGCTAGTTCTGAGGCAGAGCTCTGGCCACTGCCTTTGGAAATCAGCTCCTCAGCCAACCTATTTTCCTCCTGTTTCTCCTGCAGGCGCTGCTGGCTGTCTTGCAGCAGGGAAGTCTGTTAATGCAGGGATATTTTGCAGAGCTGCCAGTGGGAGAGCACTTAGTGATCTGAGGGAGCCTCTGGACTAAGGTGAAGAGATTGACCTTGGAAGCCAGCCTATACTGCTGCTCGTCATCATCTTGACCTGCAGCCGGAGGAGCTCCTGTCTGGCCTGAAGTGTTCAAAGGCTCACCTGGAATCCTTGGCCTTGCAGGACATCCTCTGAAGCATCCCCTCAAGGTCCTCATGACCGACCTCTATGAGGACTGGATGGCAGCAATGCAGCAGACCAGCACGGAGACAATCTTGGAGATGAGAGCCTAAGTGTGGGCAGCAGCCTGCCTGTTTAGCAGGAGCACTGACTGCTGGATGAAGGCTTCTGGAAAGCTGTGCAACATAGCCACTGGCTTCCACCTGCCTTGGGCACGTCTGGGGGATGTCTGTGGGCAACATCTGCTTTATTATAATTGTGTTTCTGTTCCTTCAGAGTGGAAAAGAAGTTGCCTGAGGTCAATCTCCTCCTCCTGTAGCAGCTACCATCCCTTCTCCAGCACAATGGCCACAATGCAGCCACCAGCAGGATGAGCTGCAGCAATGTGACCATCTCCGTTGGGCCAAAGCCACTAAGCCCAGACAACGAGAACCTGCTCCTGCTGTAGGCTATGCTGCAGGTGACTGACAAGGTACACTGTATTGACCTGTCATCTGCGGCCTTCCCAGCACATCATAGCTGGGTTCTGCAGAAGTCTCCAAATGCCTTCTCCCTTGAGCAAATGCCGGTGGAGTGGCTGCCTGGAAGATCAGCCCCACAGCCACAGCCTTCTGTACAGAAGCAAGGGTCAGCAGCGGGAAAGGCTGCTTGGTCCATTTTCAGGCAGCATGCTTCAGACCAAGCGGTTGATGTGTTTGATGTGTGAAGCTGAACATGTTGGTGGAGTTTCTGATGGAGAATTGCAGGAACAGTTTGGGGAGGAGTCAACTGGCCTTTCCCATCCACCAGTCAAAGAGTTACCAGCCTCACTGGAGAGGTTCACATGCAAGAGGAGGGACTGAAGGTTTTCCCAGGCTGGGGCTTGGAACTCCAGAAACCTCAGCATCGTTTCTGGCTGGACATCAAGTGTTGTCCTCTCAGCACCGCTTGTTCCATGTCATCTTTTTGGCCACTGCTCTTGGGACATGAATGTTTTACTCTTCAAGATGAGCTGAAGCCTGTAGACAGGGCCTCTAAGGGTTGAAAATATAAGTGTTGGTCTTCGGGTGGTTTTGCTTTCCAAGAAGTCACTTTGCTGCACATGCTTTTGCTTTCCAGATCTGTGTTTGGAAGACAAAAGTGACCATAGCAGACACCAAGCATCAGGCAGAAGCCTTGCTGCATGTACCCTCATCTCTGCTCAGTGTCCTCACAGAATCTGGGGGAGATATGGTGATGGAGTCTGGAATGGGAGACGTATGTCAGCTCCCTAAATACAATGAAAATGTGTCTGGTATAGGAGGGTAGTTTCTAATGAGACCAAGTTGCTGCTGTGCCTCTGTCTGGCAGTAGAGCTTGTGTGTGTTTGGGTTATTCCTCCACTCCTTGGGATGACACATAGTAAGGGAAACTGGCAAGATTGTGTCTCAAATGAATTAAGATTGTGCTTAACCAAACCATATGACCACAAAATACATACAAAAAAGAAAGAGGGAAGTAGCTGTCAACTTCAGAGGGGTTTTGCTCAGGACCTACTTTATCAGAGCTTCCTCGGGTCTATTTTGTGGGGGCAGGAGGACTGTCCAAAATGTGGCTGATGCAAATCAGCCAAAGGGATCTCTTCTGCAGAGCTGAGGTGGTAATTTGGCCAAATAGTCACTTACCTCTCCAGGTCGTCTCTTGCCATCAGTTAATTTCAACCTTTCCAGTTTAGGTACCTCCAGCTTTGCCTTCAGCCACTCTCAAGAATGTGGCAAACTCACTGGGGCATCCAGAAAACTGTCGAGGCTTTCAGAGGAAAGAAGGCAAAATGAGCTCACATTGGTTTAAAACAGAACTGTCTCCAAGAATAGTGGTTGTCCCTGTCTAATCCCACTGTGGGATGAAAAGGTTTGCAGGCTTTCCCCAGGACAAGGAGAAAAAATAAACTAAAAAAGAAGAGGCATGGGGAGAGGAGAGTGAAATCTGCATGGAAAAGAAGAGGAGCAAGAGAGAAGAAGTTTTGGAGATGGACCAATGAAAAGATGCAGGAAGGTCCAGCAGGTCAGGAACCCCAGGCTTTGCTGCCCATCTTTCATGACTCTCAGCACTCCTCTAAGTTAGTTCAACTCGCTGGCAAGGGATGGCGAGGGATAGCGCTGCTCAGAGTCTGGAAATAACCCCATGGCAGAGCTGCAGGGGCTCCCAACCAAGACCTGCTGCATGGTATGGGGGCACTGTGCATCTCTGCACATTTTTAGGGCACTAAGGGCATTACCCATGGGGATAAGGTGCCAGAGCCACTCCGTAGCCAATGCCAACAATAGCTCTCTCTTCTGGGCCATAAGCAATTCCTCATAAATGGTGTTCTCCAAAGAGAGGCAACAAAACCTTGCCTCTTCTGCCTTTATGGGTTTATCAAAGCTTTCTGATTCTATTGTTGAAGGTGCTGGTTCATTTTCACCATCGTGATTCTGGGGCCCCTGCAGTTGGTGTTTACAATAAAACAAACTTTTCTCTCTTCTGACTGAGTCTGCCACAGGGTATTCTGCAGTGGGGAGCTGTTGTTTTGTGATGAATCCTCGAGGAGGAGTTTTGGATTGTCCCTTGTCCCAGCATTCTTTCCAGCAGTCATCAGGGCTGAGTTGAGGTGCTTTAGGAGTGAAATCGGCAGAGTCAAATGGGAGGGTGGAGATTGGAAGAGGCCTGTAGAGGTCATCTGGTCCGACATCTGCTCAAGCAGTATCACCTAGAGCACGTTGCCCAGCACCATGTCCTGGTGAGTTTTGGGTATCTCCAAGGAGCTGCACCATGAGGTCAGAGTGAGGGCAATACGTAGGCAGGGCATGGTGTCCAGGAAGGGCTGAAGGTCCTTATGCAGCCACTGTCACCTGCAGCCATTAACCTTGCACACTGATTGCTGGGGATTTTATTCAGAATTCCCTCACTCATGGCAACTAGCACTCTAGGCGGTATAAATACTCTCCTCAAATGATGCACCCCCTATTGATCACATAGAGCTGCAACAGGAAGATTTCATCCAGTTTGCACAGAATGACTCAACTAAACGTTCCGTGACACATGACAGAAATGTCATTTTTAAAAGGAGGTTAAAAAAAACTGAGGTCTTGGGAACTGCACTCCATTCTTTCCCCTTGGCAAGAACAGGAATGCTCTACACTTGAAGTGAACCACTGTCAGGGTGTGCATACTTTTTAGTTGTCCCAGACACTGGCAATAGGAAGTGATGCACAGTAAATATCACTTTTTTCCTGCCTTTGAGAACTTACAGTCAAATTAAGACATGGCAAGGAGAAATAATATGTAACTGAAACAAAGCTATAAGGGTGCTGAGAACTCAAGCTAGTGCTGGGTGAATACAAAAGACAGGTGTTCTGATTGTCTGTCATTTCATACCCATTGTGCATTTTGTATGAGGGGCTTCAAAACAAGAGTCAAGGGAGAGATTCTCTAGCATGAAGGCAGAGAACTGATGTATGAATATGACTTTCCCCTGAGAAAGGAAAAATGACTGTTGCCCTTGGCAAGCAATCAGGAGGATGCATCTGGTACATTATTAGAAGATGGGTACATGGTATAAAATGAGACTAGATATATGTGAGACTTTGAATAAGATGGAGAAGCCAATCGTGGGTGGAGCAGTTGCAGAGGAAGACCTTCATAGAACCCGTTTGCACAATGTTATGTGTAAAGACAAGGAGGAGGGTGGGACAGGGCTGATTTCCTGTTAGATCCAAGATTTTGGGGCTCTTTTTGGTCTTCACATCTGGGAGTCTGCTGAAACCTCTGTCATGTGAATATGGAGAGATTTTTCATTGAAATGCTGTACCTTTGAAGGCAACCCAAAGCATAGCCTTATACTTACAGATATGGTACAAAGCATAGAAATAACAGACTTTGAGAATGGCCATAGTAACCAGACAAGATACAAAGAGTTTCTAAATCCCAGTAGCCCAATGGATAATAATGCTGGAAGCGGGTTCATGCTGTAGTTTGCATTCAAAGCCTGAACACTACAGAGACACAATTCACAGTATCTGGAATTCAGAACAGACCCACTATAAAGATAAGGCTGGAGATTAACAAATAGATGTGATCTCTTATCACCTTAATATTTCAGATAAGTTAGTTCAAGGTTTAATTTTTTCCCAATAATACACAGCACTCTATGGGAGGAAGCGAAAACTGCAAAAAAAGAGTAGGGAAAGACTGTTCACTCTTTCTTATAACACAGGAATTAGCAGGCAACACATGAAATTATTAATCACAATAAAGGAAAGGAAGAACATCTGCACACAATACATAATTAAACTGTGCACCTCCTTGCCACAGGATGTTTTGGATACCACAAGTATAAATGGGTTGAAGAAGCAATTAGACAGAATCAGGGAATAAAGGTCTCTTATGGGACACTAAGCTCTGGGAAGCAGGAACAGCCTCTTGAATCCCTGAACTAGTCAGTAGATATAGGGTACAGCAGGGAAAGAAGCATCCCATTTCTTACGCTTTTTTCCTACACATCTTTCACTGTTCAGACTCAGAGACAGGAAGCTGAGCTAAACGAACCTTTGGTGTGACCCCGTGTGGCTATTCTCATGAATTATACAATACACAGTTTCATACATGCTATGGATGCAATTCACATTCATGCAGAGCGTCGGCTTATGGCCTTGTATATTCTGCAGAATATTTACAGTGAGAATTTAAGCAGAACCTAAGTGGCTGAGTTCATGCATTCACATGATCCCATTTCACCCTATCTGAATTATATACTGCCTCTTCTGTGGCTGGCTTTTGGCTTGGGTGCAATTTGATATGCAATTAGTCAAACATCTTCTCCTGCGATCTGTCCTGTTGTGAACAATTAGCGTTGCATAAGGGAATATGTTCTGAGGCTTGAATCCCAGGGATTCCTGTCAATTTGCATTGACAGCATGCTTACAAGAAAGGAGCTGACAGGTCCAGCTGGAATTGAGTGTTAGCAGCCACAGAGGCAGACACACACCAGCCCACAGATGGTCCACCTCTTGTTCACATTGTTTAGCTTAGCCTGCCTTGAGCATCCTTTTGTTTCTATATTAATTTTATGCAAGCTATTGAATATGTTTGAATGTCCAGAAATACACTTCTTAATGTTTCAGCTATGGGCCCAGGCCACAAACAGAGTTCTTAGATATTTTAATGTGCAACCTGTGGGAAGAAAATTATATAGTCCTTAGTTATACACAGGACAGTTTCTTCTTGTCAGAGAAGAGAGGACCAGCTGGTAGGAGGCTGACCTGATGCTGTTCCCAAGGTGGCCAGATTGCCTGAGAACAAACTACACTTGAAGAAGGGACAACTTGACTTTGCAGGGAAGATCAGTTTGCTTCAAACAGTGGTTCTCAAAAAAATCTTCATTCATAGTGATGAGTTTTTCTCCACATTAAAGCCTGCTCTGAGTAACTGAGTATCTGACAAGCCCTTGCAGAAATAATTTATTAAAAAAAAATAAAATAAAAAAAAAAAAAAAGCAAAACCCCTCCCAAATCTGTCCTCATCTAGAACCAAATTTTCTGGGGGAGAGCAAGAGGTTGTTTTTTAGTGATCAGAGCTCATGTGTTGGAAAAGCTATCAGATGTTGTCTTTTCTTGGCTTTGTAAAGCCATTTAGTTGTGTTCTGGAAGTAATTGGCTTTTAGTACTCTGGCTAATCAGATCCTTTCTTGGTTTACCCTGAACTAATTAACTCTCTTCAAATTATTCCCAGTGCAGCTGATCACCTGAAGACCTCTCATCCCTGTGCAGCAGCTGCAGTCCATCACTGATAAGGGGAGACATTATCCATCACAAGATGTCTTCCCAAACAGAACTAGATCAAAATGTTAAGCAACATCATAATATTGTACCAAATAACAGCCTTTTCTCTACCTGTAATTTTTTCCTCTCCAGGGGACATTGCCTACAGTTCTGGATGCTGTTTTTCTATTATAAGGCTGCAATGTGTTACCAGGAAACACGACTCCATGCACATGTGACAGCTCTGCTTGATCGAGCATCTTTGCCCTTCAGTGGCTGATCTGTGTGTGGTAAAAGACTACAGCCCTACATGGGTTATAGGGTGCAGAACGCAGTATCATTTTCCAAGTATGCATAGCATCCTAGGGTTATATGTCATTGTGCTCCTCTGTACCTCTTAGGCAATGGCTTGGATGTTAAGAAATTAGTTGAGGTTGTAAGAGGAAGCCAAAGCCACACACCAGTATTAAAGCACAGGATTTGTTGATTCTAAGACCTTTACAAATGCCAGGCACAAGCAAACACCAGTTATTTATTACTGAAAGATACAATGAAGTGGGATGTTCTCTGGAACAGAGCGAGCTGAGACAATCAAAGGAGTTTGAGCTAAGCATGCTTATGAATGTCATTGCAGGGGTTATGTATTCCCAGTGTCATAGCTGTGAACATATCACCAGCAATTCCCTCAAAACATTCAAAAGAGTCACAAAGAAGCTATAAAAGTTCACTGTCCAGGAAGCTTTTACTAATCTTTTTGTCTCTGATGCTAAAGGAGAAGCTGTAACCTGCCCGTGTTATTACTTGTACCTGAATTCTAAGCCTGAGGCTCAACATCATGTAAGAGAATATGTTTAGCAAATATTGGCTGAAGCTGTTTGCTTGTCAAAGTGGCCTCGGGTGGTGTCCGTCCAGGAGACTCAGTTTCTCTCTCCACACAGATGGTCACGGAAAATCACTTGTTATCCTTTCATGTTACTGTTGGTTATTATTTACATGTCCAGCATTAGAGTTATCAACATTAGTGTCTCCAGCACTGGAATCAGTCCCTGTTAAAGCCTTGACACTGAACCCAAACTTTCAGGAGGGGCCCTTTCTTTCTCTGTGAACCATCCCAAAATGCAGATCTGAACAGCTGCTGCAATCAGAAGTGTGTGAAATTCATCTTTGGATCTGCATGTTGCAGCATGAGCTGCAAATCTGTCCGTTATTAACCTTCCAGATGGCAAGCTGAGGAGACATCCTTCAATAGATGGGTGTACAGTGAAGTTTTAGTTAACAGTCACTGACCTTTAGGAGTGAGGCACAGCGATCTATGTACTATGCCAGACATCACAGATATCTTAGGAAACTGCTGGAGCATTGGAAAATACCTTCTTCTGAGGTATTTTAAGGTAATTCTAATTAGAGGTAATTATAATTAGATTTCAGCAATCTACCTCAGATTTGAACTGTTGCTTACCTGCCTCCCTCTCAAGGATCTTAAACACCTTCTCAGACCTTCAGCAGACCACATCAGGGTGCTTGGGTGGTTCTCCAGTGTAGATTGCTCAGAGTCTCCAAATCTGTCCTTTAGACTTACTAAAGGATTCCTCTAGACCTGCTAAACTGTCTCAGAACACCCATAAGAAGATAATCAACTAATTATGGTTAAACAGAGAGGAATCTGAGGATAGAGCTAAGTGCGAGGAAGTTTTTAATCTTATGTTTTGCTTTTCTTGCTCACATGCTTCCATTTTGTGTCATCTAAAATTTCAGTCACAAAAATTACTCTGCACTGAGCTTCATGAAGCCATTAGGTTTGAATGATGATCTTGCTAATACTCTACTGTTTCCATATTCCTGTGTATCTTGGCTATGAAAACAAAATGACTTTGCAGACAAAGGTAGTAAGCAACCCCTTCAGCTCCTCTCCTGCAGATATTTATATCATTTTGTCATGATCTCTTGTCATTACATGTCTAGGTGAAGAGCAGTTCTCAACTTCTTCTTGAGTCAGACTTGTAGTGAAACCCCAGATGCCCAGGAAACTACCAGTGATTTCTGTGGTAAATAAGTGGGTTGGCTCAAGGTCCTTGTTCAGAGGGAGCTAGCATTTTCATCATGTTTGATGCGGCCAGAGTGTGTCTACTTGTTCTTGTGTGGGTGAGTATGAAATAACTAGTCTGGTGTCCAGACTTGTCTGAAGCCTGGGCTAATTAAATAGGCCTGTATTATTAAATTCTGCTGAGAGATAACACCACGTATCTATGCTAGCTTGGATAATGAATAGAGTGGGTTTACTCCTGCCTAAGTGAAGACTTCGAAGACATATGGTACAGACCTCTCCCAGTACACCACAGCATTCTCCATAGCTGCTGGTGATCCACTCTGCTGTGTCAGAGCCAGCATCCAGGCTGCTGGGCTGAATGATGTGACCCAAGACTCTCACCTTTAGAAACAGCCATGTGTCTTCTTGAGTAGGCCAACATGGTAAAGGGTAGTTCAGAGGATGCTTTAATTGATTTTATTCTCAGATTCTATTCAAAGCTGCCTCTTACTCCACACTTTCCACACCTGTCAACCACAGGCTCTGGTTTCTCAAGGTCAGTGATTCTTTTTCTTAGGGTTTTGCTAATAGAAGTGCCCAGACAGCAAGGAATCCATTGGGAGTACATCAGTCTTGCTATAAGTGCTGGGTTGCATGCCAGGTCTGCTGATCAATGCCAAAGAGAGAGGAGCGAGAATTTCTGCTCATGAATCTGATCCCACTTTTTGAACACCCACAGGAGGCATGAGCACTTTGAAGTATTTGGTTTACTGTGCTCGGCTCCACTGATGTAATTTACCTTGCATGTTAGCTATGTGGCCCTTGAAGATGCAGCCACACTAATTTGACAGTTTTAAGTACATGACTCCTCTTGGCTGCAAATTTCTTGGATAAAGCAGATGTAATTTGCAGGATGCCATGATGTAAAAAGGATATCTGTTCAGATTACATCTAGTTACTTTGAAATTGCAGGAGATAATGTGAAAACTGGAGTTTGGAACCATTACTTGATCCCTAGAGCAGTAACTAGCTAGAAGCATCTGAATGGATAAGATTTCTGCTGTCATTTAGTCATATTCACCAACCTTTGCCCAGAGAGACTTTTGATCTATGGCGAAGGCCAGGGGATAATCGAATTTCTGCTTGCTCAACTTTTGAATTGTTATGACTCAGCATGGCCAGTTCATCTGAACAGAGTTCCCCTGCTCTTTAGGGATTCGACTAAAGAAAACTTAAGCGTATTATATAAAGGCAAAGTAAAGTACATTATCAATTGATATACCAGTCTTTTTCACCATGAAAAGGAATTAATAACATGGAAGTTCATCCAGTTATCTTTCTACTGAAATGGTTGTAACAAACAACGTCCCTGTTATAAATACAAATTCATGTCACCATACCACTGTGGCATTCTCTGTTTAATCTATTTAAATATAAAACATTTGTTCTGTGTCATATAACTCAGTCATACAGATTTTGAAAGGAAGTGAATGGTCTGAGTACTCAGCTATTTGGATTCCCTTCTACAACACAGAAAAGCATTCATGTACACAGTGAGTATCCTCATAGCAATGGGAACAGTGATACACACCACAAGAAGCTGGAAACTTATCTCCCAGTCCAGCAAATCTACAGGACATTATCTAGCAAAAGACCAAGATCTCAGCACTAGGGGAGGATTTTTTTACTTATTTACTGTAGACAAAATATTAAAGATGAAGAGGGAAGAAGTTAAAATTTTCCAAGATGCCTGATGACCCTGTATGGATTTAAATTTTGAATATTCTGTCCAAGAAAATACTTCATTCTCTTAAAGCCCAACTAGGTAAGATTGTTGACATACATATTGAAGCAACCTTTTTACTCTTTGTACTGGAATCAGAGTAGAATGTGGGGCAGCATTTTCAGAAGTTATTTCAATAAGTGTTAGTGAACTGCACATGCATAATGGCCTTCTTTTGTGCCTGCATGTGACTAATGATTTATTTTTTATGTGTGTTCTGCTTTAGGCTTTTTAGTGCTGCTGGATATGACAGCTTGTAAGGTTTAAAACAAATCCTTATTTAAGTTAAATGTAGAACTATACATGTGTCTTGTTTAGCTCTGGGGTTTGAGTTGTGGGTCTTTTTCTATTATGTGTTTTAGACAGCGGGGAGACAGTCAAGAGAGAATCAGCAGCTTGCTGGCTTCTCTCTCACAATAAATGCATGTCAGACTGCTTCACAGAAGATGACATATCCACTTTGCCGTGATAGATCAAATTCTTCAGTGACTGCACCCCAAACAAGACATAAACCCAAATATTGCTGCAAAAGAACACCATTCTGTATTTTGTTGAGTTTTCAGTATCAAACTTACCATTCCATAATTGAGTTTGTTCATTTTCCTAAGAGAATAAAGCACTTTCAGACTTATCTCAAGACTTAGTTATTTGTAGAAGAAAATTAATGTAGTGAGCTGATGTCAGAACTGGTGTCTTTCAAGCACGCTTCTGTGTTGTTTTCATCAGAGACTGGTGGATCATTTCTATGAAAATGAGCACATAATCATTCCTCCCACAGCTTTCCTTCTCATCAGAGTCAAACTTTATAGAGAGCAAGACATTTATGCAAGACATAAGCATAAACACTATAATGTGATTTGTTTTTAATGTATTTCCTCCTTCTGCAGTTTGAACGGGATGGCAGATTAGTTCTCCTACAAATACTGTACAGTGGTCAAGTATTTCGTCTGTTATGTATAGAAGCTTTTACTCTACTGGTGGCTATGCACAGCCTTTTTCATTCCAATTTGTAATACTAGGCAACTGAGCATGGCATGAAGCCTTGGTTTTTAGATGCACTTTACATGGAAATGCCCACTCATGGATTCTCTGGACAGGCAGCTGACTCTCAGACTTCCTTGGTGCCCACAATGGCAATGCCCACTGGGGTTCTGCTTTTCGCTTCACAGATGGAGTCTTCCCTCAAATCCTTAAATAGGTTAATCCATTGTCACAGGAAAGCAATAGGAAATTAATTATTGCAGTCTCTGATAAACAAAACTAGCAGCAAACTTTCCAGTGGAGAGCAGGGCCAGTCTAAATACCAAGAGAATTCAGCCAGAAGGAGAGACACAGTCTCAGGGCATTAATCAGTTTAGCTTCTCAAAGTGCAGGAACTTACTTTTCTTGTTTAGAATTATTGACAAAAATTGCACCTGAAAAATAAGAAATAAGAGCGTATGATGACTCCAGAATTATTATCACAGGTGGATATGTAATGTATCAGCCAGAGGTGACAGAGATACTGCAGAGGCTGAAAAGGAAGCTTAGATCAGAAGGCCTATGATGCTGTCTTTCAGAAACGTGCTTAGGACCATGCTTCCTACAAAGGCAGCCACACCTAGTAGGATACACTGGCATTTTGCTTTCAAGTTTCTGTGTTCAGCTTCTCACACCAGAGTTCAAACAGATCTAAAGTGACTGGCGAGAGCTTAGAAGGCGCCAAAGATAATGATCAAAGATCAAAGATCTAGAAAAAAATATATATAAGAAAATACTGAAGGAACCAGGGATGTTATTCTGGAGAAGACTGAAGTAAGACATACATAGGGAGCATGTACTGTATTCAGTACTGTATTCACTGTACATAGGGAGCAGTTGCACAGATGGCGGGAATGATCTGTTTTCCACATCCACAGTGAATGGCATGAGCTTCTGTGGGTGACCATGGAATCACAGATCAACAATGCATAAACATTGCAGAGGGCCTCTTGGGGTTCATTCCAGGCCTATTTTATAGGATTGATAGGACCAATACGCAGGTGTGTGAGATCATCCTCTTTCCCATCAATAGTGTGCAATTAGCTACTATTTCCCATTTTAGGAGTTGGCTTAATGGTAGTTTTCCAGTGAAGTAACTCTAATCACTTCTGGGGAGGTTCCCGATTTGCTCTGCTATTAGAAAGATCAGAAGCAACTTTGTATTTCTCCTTCCTTAAAGCCATTCAGGACATTGCTTGATCAGAACTGAAGTTAAATTAGTGCTAATGTGAGTGAGCAGCACTATGGATGCTGCTTAAGAAAATGCTAGGACTGTGAACATCTTTTTTCTTGAAGAACCAAAGGAAAGGCCAAATTCAGCAGCAGCTAAAACCTTGCCATTGTACAGTTGAAATTACAGATCTGTGGGTAGTGTTGCATGGAGGTGTCATTCCTCAACAGTTTTAAGCAACAGTCATGGCAGTGATGAGATGAGGCAGATATGGGTAGCTGTCTAGGAACTAAATCTGCTCTGATCTACTTGAGTAGATTCAAGAAGATTGAGTAGGTACTTCAGCTGCATAGCTCCAGAGAGTGAGTCCAGGGCGAGAAACCAGAATTTTGCCCCACTGTACTCCCTTTTTGATGTTGTGTTTTGTTTCCTTACAATTTGTAACCTTGTAGACACAGCAGAGCACAGATAGGGCGAAACTGTAAATTGTACATTCTCAGCCGGGACTTTTCTGTTTGCAATGCTTGTATGTGTACTTACCTCTGATCAGACATAGGAGGTATAATCATCAATATGACCTGTGCAAGTACGAACAGGGGCAAGCAGAGAGCCTAAAGATTTCAATAACGATCCTTTAACTACTGGGGTCAAAGGCAAATCCCCATGAATTACAAAGGACCTGTGATCTTGGTTTCCAGCAGATGCCTAAAGCTGTCATGGCAAACCTGCCTTTGCTTGGATAGCAGTGACAATAAAGACACTTCTGAAGGCATCAGGAAAAGAAAGCCTCTCTCTATCAGGACAATTAACCAGTTGTTTCTTCTTTTGTGCACGCTGGTTTTACACATAGAAGCCTTTGTAGGTTTTGTGTGGCATCAGTGGCAATGGCTGGGACATTTGTAGCTCTGCCCCAGCCACAGCCAGGGGCTGAAGAGGGAGGCAGAGAGAGATGGGATGCCTGGGGTGGGAGGGGACTGGAGGGACATGGAAACAACATCAGTCCCCCTGCTCACAGAACTACTTGTCAGATAATTATAATAATCATTTGGGATGTATTCTGAGTAGCCCATAAATTCTTATGAATGAAATTGCCCTAGTCAGCACCGCAGCATGTTGGCATTAAATCACCATGGTATATAATCCAGAAGGTAAAACCTCTAAATCTTTTGAAAGGTTTGTTCTTCTGACTAGTAATTTAACAATCTTGTAAGAAGCTGAGATATAAGAGCTTTCTGGCAGAGAAATAAAGAAGAGGCAATGAAAAAAGTGTCATGTACTCTTCTGAATCAATTGTAGTGTCTAGCTTACGTTTCTAATGAATTATGAAAGGTGAGATGACTTCTCTTTTTCCTTTAAGCTAACTTGGGACCAGACACTGTGATTAAATCTGTAAAAAGCCCTGCTCCCTTACATGTACTTTTTTGTGTGATATGCAGGGGGTTTGATGGGATAAAATATATATAAAATCAGGATTTTCATGTAATGCATGTGCTTTGTTGCATTTGTTTTCCATGTCCTGAGCGTTCTCATAGAGATTACTGAATGATTATCAGTATCTGATGAGCAACTTACTTTCAATGCTCCCTTACATATCTCTCAGACTTTGCCCAGTTTGGGTTTCTCACTATTTTTGCAGATCATAACCTAAAAGTTTGACCCAAAGCCCAAAGAAATAAATAAGCATATTTCTTTGACCCTGAATTACTGAAGGACTAGACAACAGGCTAACTCAGTACAGCTCCTGGGTCAGGCAGCTTCTAGTTTTCCTTTTCCTATGCTGATATTTTTCCTCGGGGAATTCAGTAAATGTTGCCTAGAAACACCTGTGCCTCAGGAAAATCTGAAGCACAGCACAAGAACCATAGAATCAGGTATGTAAAGAAGACCATCTGCTCCCACCAAACTGAATTTGGGAAGACAATTCCCATAAATACATTTGTACTAATCAAAATGCTGTTCAGCCATTTTTCTCCTCAAAGCTTTTAAACTGCAGCTTGCATCACCCACAAATTTACTAGTCAACCTTAAAAATTTAATAAGCGCAGTGCATTAGTATAATATTCTGCTTGCTCCTGTATCAGTATAAGTAAAGGTTTTAATTACTAAAATTATGCAGTTATAAAAATAATTTAATGGAATTATTCTTCCCATTTGCATTCATGGGCTGCTTGTATTCAGGCATTATGAGACGTGGTAAATTGCACTGAACTGTGGTGGAATAATTCTCAGCACTGTAACTCTGCCTGAGGACTGTGCACCTTAATGGTTTCAATTCCTAGCAAAATCAAACCGCAGGGAAGTGCACTCAGTATATTGTAAGGAGGATTAAACATAACGTATGGCTTTTGAAATCACTATCCTTTGTCTTTTGTTGATGGACCTATGACCTACACACAGGTAAAATTATTCCACTGTCATAACCTAAGAGGACTGGTTTCCGCTTTCAGTGAAGTCCTTTGCATAACATCTTCTACCATCACTAGTGCAGAATGCGTGCCTTGCAGGGGAAGGTTCCTGGATGATGCCTTAATTAAAGTGCATCCTCTCTAATCTGAAATGATGTCTGTTTATTTCAAAACTAATTACTTCATTATGCTTTCCTCAGCTAAAAATCTTTGGTGGCTGAATGAGACTGCAAACTCTTTGGGGCACAGACCACATGTTATGAGATAATGTTATGTTTGCTAAATAATACATTAGGAAGGAAGCTTGTGAATAAAATATAGGCTGAAGTTTTGTGCTTCAATTTTGGATATAGGTAAAATTTTACAATTTATCCCACATTTCCAGTCATAAATCATCTTTTTCCTCAGATTCATAAATAAATCATCAGCTGAAATACAATCTGCTACCCAGTCTCAGATGCTAGGAAAATAATTTCTGACTCGACTATGATGGACCGAACAAGAACTCCTGGATTCAAATCAATTGCAAAAAAAAATCACATATACAATTCCTCTTTTCTTCACAAGCTTTGTGCATGGAAGGAACTGCAATATCCTCTGAGATTATTTTGAAGGCATTTTTTCTAAAAGTTACAAAGGTAACTTCCTAACCTAGAACACCCACCCCTCACCAAATCTATTCCTGACCGTTCTGTGACAGGTAAAGCTAAATGGTCAACCAGGAAAATGTATTTACTGCTTGGTAATATTCAAAATGGGCAGAAGAGAACTGATTTTTACACATTTTTAGTGTTTCAGAAGGACTAGTTTCCCAAAGCTGAAGAAAAAACGATGAGACTGATAGTGAGAAAAAAAAAAAAAAATCAGAAGGAGCAAATGTGATGGAGAACTGTGAGCTCTTTCAAGAAGAGCTCATTAAATAGCCAAAAAGCTGTGATTCCAGTGCAGGAAAGATGACAGCATTGCCTGAAAGGGCATCCAGACTCTGAAGAAAATGAAAGCAGAAATTAGGAATAAACAGTGATGTACAATCAATAAAAAATGGTAAGATATAACAATCAATTATAGATGAGAACTTGTGAAGTGTGGGGAATGAAGAGGGGACAGAAAGGCATGGCCTTCTGGCTGGGCATAAGGCAGTTTGGGCTTTTCATTAGGAGCTTTGTAGGGAGCTACTGCTGTGCAGGACAGTGATAGCTTCCTACAAAGCCAGCATTGGGGTTGGTGGCTGTCATCACCCAGCATGGAGTAAATCCTTTGAAAAGGGTTATGGGCTACTACAAGCTTCACAACACTGAAAGCAAGCCTGAACGTTGTTGCTCCAAAGAAGAGAAGGAACCATCTTCCAAGAGAGGACTGTCCATTTCTCCCTGCCCTTTCTCACAGGCCTGAGCAAAGACTTTTCCACCCCAGCATAGGCTTCTCCCTCCCTTTGCAGAGGAGCTCAGCGGAACTGAGCTGGTGGCAGTGGCTAGCAAAAGTGGAGACTCAAAAGCCCCCATCTCCTTTCTGCTTGCAGGGTAGGAAGAAACTCAGTCAAGACCATTTCTGCCCAGCGGTGCTTTTCCCTTACTACCCCAACAGTGGGGAGCACAGTGGTGGCTTGAGCAGGTCCAGATCACATGGACCACCATCTCAGGCAGCTAGGACCAGGCAGCCTGTCCCTGTCATCTGGGGGTCCTGCCCCTGCTCAGTCTCTACATGTGCCAGCTGGCCCTGGAGCTGCTGTTCAGCACTCTTGGAGTGAGAAACATAGAGAGCTCTGTCTGCTGATCTTACCTTACAGAATCTCGTGAAGTGGTTCAAATGTGGTATTGAAGTATTTCCATGGGAAAAAGTACAGCTACAAAGGGACTCAAGTCCAAATGAAAAAGGCTCTGAGAAATCATTGTTTGGACCTGAAGTTGACAAATTCAAGTTGCATGGTTGAGGTTCTTATTTTCACATGAAAAGTAACCAATGGTTTGAATAAACTGCCACAAGACAAATGGGTGCCCTTCTTGAAACTTAGGTTTAACCAGACACTAATACACTTCAGCATACAGAGTATAATGGGGCAACTGAGAGAAATATAATGGTGAGGGACACATAGAAGTTCTGATCAGATTAAGATTTTAGCACTAAATTTTGAAAGTTTGTCATCTGAAGCTCTTGACATCATCACCACCATATGTGGCTCCATCCATGTATATAATACCTGATGTTTTATGCACCAAAAATGTGTTGACATTGCTACACCAGAAAAATTAGTTTTTGTTTCAGCTTGTGTTCTACACTTTAAAGAAAGCAATTACTTCATATACATAATATAACCTTAACATCTAATTACAAAGAAGGGCAAAGCTTTCAAATGGCACTAAACTTAATAAAAAGGAATAATTAATATTACGACAATTAACCTGTGGATGAAGACTAGACCTGGATGGATTCACTTTTCATTAGCAAGCATGAAGAATTAGACAGCTTCCATGGGGATCCAAATATCTGAAAGTCATCTTACTCAGAAGAAAGACAACTCCTTCCTCTGCGTAACTAAGTAGGGTTTCAGCTCTTGCTCTGAGAAGCTGTTTTCTGTGAAGGGTGCAGTAGACCTTCTGTGTAGAAAGCAAGAACATGAAGAGAGGAAGGCAGCATCATTTCAGAGGCTTTTCTAAACCATGCTGTTGCCACATGCTAAGTGTCATTGGCAGACTGCTGCCCTCTCCTCCTCCAGACTCTCTCATGTCTCCTGGTTCCAAACAGATTGTCACAGGGTAACTCACCTCAGTTCCAACCATGCCCTTATTTCTCATCCCCCTCTCCTGCCTTCAGTTGGCCAATGGCTCTTGACCCACAGATTCACAGAGAGGTTGTGGATACCTCTCCCTGGCAGTGTTCAAGGCCAGGTTGGATTAGGCTTTGAGTAACCTAATCTAGTGGAAGGTGTCCCTGCCCATAGCAGGGGGGTTGGAAGTAGGTGATCTTTAAGATCTCTTCTAATCCAAATCATTCCATGATTCCATGATTCCCCTCCTTGGACTACAGAGGGGAGGGACTGCTACGCATCCTGATACATACCAGAGGGCTGACATGGATTTATCCTGACTTTATTTAAGGTCCCTTCCAACCCAAACCATTCTATGATTCTATGATTCTATGATTCTTGCACCCACTCTTTTAAGAACTATTGATGTTATTTTTTATTTATTGATTGATTTGTTTTGTTTAGGAGTTCTTTTGCTAAAGGAGAATAGCTAATCCAACCTAATCTAGTTTAGTTTTCCCTTTAAAATAATCCTGTTGAATTTCAGGGTGGCAACAGTATGCAGTAATGGTGGTTATGGTTCTTCTAGACAGCTTTAGATTTGTTATCTCACCTGATAAGAGCTGACAGATATTCAACTACAAAAATGCAGCACCAAAATGAAGAAGGATAACATGCAGGGAGAAACCTGAACAAACCCGAAATGTTGCCTGTACTGAGAGCCAAATGAACAGCTGATACAATTGGCACAACTCAGTGGTAATATGGCGATAGCTGAATCGAGTTATTTTTGTGACTACATGAAAAAAACAGAAAATAAACATGGAAATTAAAGATGAGAACAGCTCAGATCCAAATCTCTGCTTCTTCAAATTCTGCTAATGCCGATCACTGTCTAGTAGGATTTTTTCTGGTCCCCTTCTTTTGACTACACTAATTCACACTATATGGCTGTGGCTTTACATTGTGGATTTTTCTAAAAGTTTTGCAACCTGATACACGGTGGATTTTCATGTGTGCATCAGAACAGATGCCCAAGAATGTTACAGAAATCCTAGTGTAACAATGACATAACTATATTTTTGTAGTTCTTGCATGGATTTGCTACAAAATGAACTTAAACCAAAATGCTTTATCTCTATCAAGAAACATAAAAATGTGTAGATATGGAATATATAAGATGCATGTAAATCAGTTCTTACCAAATTCATATTTGATCATGCATTATTAATGCATTCTGGCATGGCATTTCATTAGGACTCAATGTAAAAAGTCTCAGCAACTTAGAAAGCCATTACATAGTGCTATAAAATGGTGACATTTTGCCTTTTTCTGTTTTTCTGCTTTCAGTATTGTAAAGGTACAGGTGTTTGCACTGGAAGGGTTCTCAAACAGCAGCTCTCTTCATGCCACAGCCTTTCAAAGAATGTGTGTGAACACATGCTCCAGCTCTTTCATTCTCCTCTCTCACGGGGACTCCACTCTGATTCCTCCTTCTTCTTTCCTTGTGTCCTGAAGGAATATATAAAGCTGCTCTTTATGCGAGGAAAAAGGTAGAGCACATTTTTTTTTGCTTTTCTGCATATTTAGTTAAATGCTTCTAGCCAAACACACGGTGTCTATACACACCCTGCAGAGACATGAGACCCAAGGGCCTGAATGACCCTGGGCTGTGGATTTCTTCTGTACCTGGGTGGAAAGCTCAGCTGCTCAGTTTGGACAAGGAAAGGCACATCCCTTCTGGTCTGAAAGACACCCTTCTTATCAGAAGCATCTTGCTAGCTTATGCACTCCTGTCAATCCAGCACACGGAGGTACACCGCTTCCTAGGCAAGCGCAAGATCCCTGCTGTGGAGGCTGAGCTCACAGCCTGAAACGCAACCCCAAACCCCTGGGAATTTTTGCTAAGAAATAGTGAAGTGCCTTTGAGTTAAATTGCAGCTGAGCAGGTGTCTGGAGATTGCAGTTTTGAATTTAAGTACCCTTTGGGGGAGCTGAATCCAAGGGACTTGCTTGTAGCTGTAAAATCAGGCAGTGGCAGGAAGGAATTTGTGTGTTGATGTCCCTGTCAGGTTCCCTATGTAATGGGCTGTGCCGCCCACCCCAAAGGTGCGTAGCACTCAGATGTGTGCTTCCTCATGCCGCTCTTGGCTGCCTCTGCCCAACTGGTGAAAAGGGCTGGAAGGTGTGTGATTTGGAAACTTTTCCAGTGGGAAAATGGATGGGGCTGAGCACTTTAATTTACACAGAACAACCTTCAGTGAGTAATGAATTTGTGAGCTGGAGGTGAAAGACACTGGGTCCTCTTATGTAGAACTTCAGGTATTATAATACAAAGAAAATTAACTGTGTTGAGTGTGCTGTGGGCATAGAAAAATTAATCGTGAGTTTATACTTAAAGTTGACGAATACCATTCATACTTAGAACAGTGTTACAAATCAAACACTGCATATTGTATTTTGTATTTGCTAGCCTCTTCTTACCCAGGGGGATGAAAAGAAGAGCACTCATAACCGATTTAAATTGTTTCAGGTCCTGGAATTGTTTCACTTCACATTCTTCTGCTGGAAATTACTGTTTAATGGAAAGCAAGGGCCAAATGTAGTCACAGGACTAGCTGCAAGTACAATTTGGCTATAATCAGAAAAATACAAATATCTCCATGTGTTCAACTGAAGAACGGACCTTCCAGTAAGTGCGATGTAGTCCAGTTCCCCAGTTAGCTATGTGTGATTTTTTTCTGTAATCTCCTCTAAACTATATTGGAGGAGATAAAAACGAAGTCTAGTTTTCTGTTAATTAAAACTTTTGATTACTTATGTAGGTCAGTAGGAAACAAAAAAAGTAGTTCAGACTCCACCCTCCCTATGCTGCCAGTTTTTCTAATGAAATGTAATTAGCACTAATTGGTAAAACTACACTGATGGCTGGTTATTAATGTTTATGTATTGGTCCCAGATGTGGTTTTATGGCTGTCAGTACTAATGGCTCAGTGAAGGAAAAAGAATTCTCCTTTCATATTCCTGTTATTTTTTTCAGGTTGCCTCCCCTCCCTTCGATCAAGAGGGGTTATGTTTAGGGAAGGGAAAGCCTCTTCTTAAATCCTGAATTTGTGAGAAACTGAATGCCTTCAACTCCCATTTGAATTTGGTAGGAGCTGAAAGCAGCCAGCACTTAGCATCTGCAGAATCAGGACTCAACAATTTTAGGGCTGCTTTTATTGAGCCATCATAATTGTTAGTGGTTCAGAATTTATCAAAATAATTATCCTCCTAATTGCATACCTGTTCTTGAAAGCACACTTATGAGGCAAGCCTCTCTTCTAAGCAATCACCTTAAAGTATTCTGTTTAGAATAATTGCTTTCCTGCAGTCCCTGCAATTACCGAGTGGACGGCAATCACCTTCTTCAGGCAGACGTAGGTGAGAAAGCTGGCCTTTTTAGACAGGGATGAAACGAAGTGAAGAAATCAAGATTTCAAATACAAATCTACCCAGAGAGGTGTGGGGGGTAGCCTCTTGCAGAGACAAGCAAAGGCAGTATCATGATGAAGAGGAAGATCTCCAGGCATGCTCTGATACAGACCAGAACACATTTGGAAATAGATTGGAAAATACTCAGGAACTCATTCACTCCTGAATATTAACAGTAAGACATCAACATTAACACTTAAGAAAATAAAAACCTCTCTTTGAAAAAGCATCTGTGTATTCTTACATGGTTTAATAATTATGACTCCCCAGGTCATCCATGCACACCTTATTTTTATGAAATTCTGGCTCATTAATATTTCTAAGTTAAAATAGAAATACAGCATACTCCAGGTATGAAGAAATTTCCTGAATGTGTTATCTGATTTTTTCAGGGGGTTTAATAAACAAGTAAAATCAGCAGTCACATGTTTATTTGAAAGTGCTTGAAAATTTGAGCCTGTTAAGAATATAAGAAATGCCACATATCTTAGGCTATTATCGACCATAAGGACATGACAAGGTTCCTATTAAATCTTAGCCCTTAATAGTTTTGTGCCTTACAAAACATTCAGAATTCACTTTAGCACCCCCCTGCATTTTGTTGGATGATGCTTGAATTATTTTTCTTAATTTTACACAGAATTGTGTTTAACAACATGATACCTACGGGTTGAGGGGCTGGGAAGCAATAGTTCTTCCTTGTGGCCGATGAACAAGGAAGCTGGTCTGCAGCCAGGAGGTCTGGAGGATGTATCACAAAGCCTGGAATGATATTCTGCCAGCAAATCTCAATGCTAGTCACTGGCATTTTATATCTTAAAATAATTAATTTCAGACTTCTGTGTTAAGCTGTTCTTTTCCCCATGGACTGACCACCCTCATACTCATTCAACTGCAGCTAACCTGCCCTGGTGTCTTTTTACAGTCTCACACTGCCACAAATAAATTCTCTCGTTAACCTCAGCTACAATCATAGCTACATCCTTTTCACCCTTGCTGGAATCTAACTAAAGGATGAAACCTATCTACCCAACAGCCACATCACTAGGACAATTCCTTCTGACCTTGTTTTCGAGCAGGTGAAATATGGAGAAGGAACATCTCAATGAGATAAATAAAAAACCCCAAACACTTAATCACACAAAGGCACAGTACCCAACATTTTGGGTTACATTTTTGCTAGCAAATGAAATGTGCCCCTGACCACTCTCATGCACTGAGGCCAGCCGGAGTGTTAGGTAGCCCACGTTAATTCTGTCATAACAATTTAGCGATACAGAAAAATGAGATTTGGTGTCCTAGAACTGTTTAATGTACTTATGTAGATGTAGCTTCAGTGTCTACAGTGTCTGTACACTGACAAAAATACAGGTTTGAGCTCCTTCAGGCAAGGGAATTTGGTTTCCTATCTCCTAGATAAGAGCTCTAACTGTTAAGGTGTCCAGCAGATGTGGGCAGAACCACACTACTCTGACCTAGTTGGCAGAGTTTGCTCCATGGAAAGCCAGAGTCGGCTGGCATCAAGAAGTGGCCCAATGGGGCAGGTCACTCACAGCCCCATGTGTGTCTCCTGGACCTGGGCAGGCTCAGGCGCTTGAGCTGCTGAGCATGGGACACTGCTGGAATAACTGCAATAGTGGGTGCTTCAGGTAAAAAGGCAAGAACCAAATGAATTTTGGCATAACCCAGGCTAAGGAATAGCTGTTTCAGTTATGGGAGGAGACATGTATTGCAAATTTGGACTTGAAAGCCTCCCTTCCATCTGACTCCTGCCTTAGATACTGAGCAGCTCTTTGTGTGTGTGTGTGCCCTATTTTCACTCACAGGTCTTGGTTCTACATTGTCCACTCTGCACTCATCTTAATTCACTCTTTTTTGGAGTGAATGGATTTGTTCCCTTTGAAACAACACCTTTCCACAGTTCTGGAAATAATTTAGTACAGACACACTCCCAATAAGCAGTGTGAAGGAGACTACACCAGGTTTGACTTCTGTTGTTCCCTTTTTGTCCTGGCTTTGCATCCTTAAGCATCCTCAAGCACTTTCCCGTGCTGCGGTACCAGCCATGCAACACCGACCATCAGGTTCACACTGCAAGAGCAGCACTCGGAGTAGCAATAACACGGACTCTCGCATTGCCTTCGATGCTTTGGATGGCACTTCCTACATCTGCACACCAAGAGAAAATGATTATATTGTATTAAGGACCCAGAGTATAACGCTGTGTGGAGTGGGTATGGTCTTCATGTTCTCTTGTCCTGAGCAGAGTCAATGTTACTGCTCTTGTCACCTGGCTTGGAGCAAGGGACCACTTTTTGGGTTGCTTGCATTTAGCTGCATTTTTCAACCCAGCCTTTTATCCAGCATAGATCTCAGAATAAGATAATCAAATAAATGAGTGCGCATGGGAAGGTAAAAATAAGAGAATGAAATAGATGGTTGTGTATGGCAAGATAAAAATAAAATTTTGTAACTTCATATAGAAGCACAATGTTTTAAATGTGAAGAAGATTATGAAGAGAAGGTCCCACAAACAGCCAGAAACAGCCCTCAGACAGACAGAATCTAGCTGGGATGAGCACCCTACACTCGCTAGAAGCAGCCAGGAGCCTGCTGTGTGCACCAGCTGGAGGGGAGCTGAAGCCCTCTCCCTCTGACAAGGGTGAAGCCGGCCAGAAATGCCTCTTGCCACATGGCAGCACCCATGACCCACTGCGAGGAAGTGGAGACCTCCCTCTGCTACCGGCACCACCTTGATGTTTATGTGCCAGAACAACAGCAACCTGCTTCTGGTGGACGCAGATGAGTGCTGGCACTTTTCGTCTTCGTTCTGGGGGACGGCTGCTAACAAGAGGCATTTTTAGCTACAGTGGCAGTGCAGGGAGATGGAGGCAGCTCTGTGAGGACATATGGAGAAAAAAAATGTCAAGTCATCTCTCTGAGCTGTTTCCAACCCATCTGCACCAGTGCTGGTGAGGGGTTATTCCCACTTGAGGCAATGCAGGATTAGTCCCTACAGGTTTGAGGCATGGCTGTAAACTTGCTTAAAGTAAATAGTGGAGGGGCAACCAAGAGTGGGAAGGCACAAAAATCACAAAATCTGTGGCTGCGAAACACTGAGGGGGATTGTCAAGGGACAAACCCTCCTGTATTTTACAGTCTGTGCTGTGTAACGGCAGCTCAGAGCTTCTGGTCCAGTCTGCTGATCACTGCTCTGTCCCCACTTCAGCTCAGGAGGATGCACAAAAACTGATTACAGATGTCAGTTTTGGTCGCTGAGCTGTTGTATCCCTTCAGGCAATCCACCCCTTCCAGAAATGAAATCCAAGCCAAAGCAGAGCAGCTCCTTCCTCTCTGCCTCTCTGCGGTCAGGCTTGCCTCAGGCTCCATCCTCCTCCACTTCTTGCCTCTCCTCACTCTGTCTGGCCTTCCCGGGGCTGCAGGAGCCCTTCCCTGCTCTTGGCTGACAAGGATGCCCGCCAAACTCTTTCACCCACCGGGGGCCAGCCCCTCCAGCCCTTCAGCCACCATCACCATCTTGCATCCTATATCCCCATGTTGCTTGGCAAGAGGTGAATTTTTACAATTCATTAAGATTTTGAAGAAGAGCCGCTGCACAAGTGAACATTGATTTCCCGATGCTGTTTGGAGCAGTGGCACTCCCACTCGCCTGGGGTGGCTGACAGATGCCCAGAGCCCTTGGTTGTCCTTCCTCAGGCTGAATGGCATCAGGAACACAGCCACACACACATGGGGATAGGAGCAAATGGCAGAATCAAGGGTTAAGTAGTACCAGTCAACACTGACAGACATTACTTCATTTGTCTCTTCCTCCTTGGAAGGCCAGTATATATCCAGATGTATTGCCCCCATCATCCATGCTGAAGGCAGGCTTTGCATCCAGTGCTTTGCATTTTAATCGCTGCAAAACAGGAATAGCACTAGCTTGCTAGGGACGTTATCTTTTGTTATTTTGATTTCAAAAATTAAAGCTATCAAAGCTAAAAATGAAGATCCTTCTATTACAGATAATAGGAATTGCTGCATTATTTCGCTGTCCTGCCACTTGTAGTAGCCGACAGCTTATTGCCTCTAAAGAATCATCTCTATCATGTAACTGTGCCTGTGTTTTATTTACTTGGCTTAAGAGAGCTATTACTAACCTGAACTCCCTCTTTGGGCTGGCTTGGGAGGTGAAATCTCACCTGGTCAGGAAATGATGCTTGGGTGAAAAGGCTCTATAGCTTCCAAATTTTCCTGTTTAAAAGGAGCAGCAAAGGTATCTCAGAGATAAAACACTCTCTTAGCTGAAAATTGGCCACATACTTTTCCTTTCTTAATGGAAGACCTGTATTACACTATGAGATACCCATTTCCTCCAGGGGAGAGTAAAGAGATAAAGAACTACACTTCTTACATTGCTCTTTGAACTGATACATGATGCACTGATTTGAGCTAAAATCCCTCTTGAATAGCCTTAAGTTTTAACTCAGAGGAGACAGCATCAGGTAGCTGAGGCACTTGAAAGCATCTCCAACTGCACATATACCTTTACCAATATTGACTGTGAACTTCGAAGCACCAGGATGTGCTATTTCCACACACACTGTTCGCAGGAGACCCTGTACCTTTGGGTAAAGGTTTGCACTGAGCTCAGGTTTGTTTTTTCACAAATCCGTCTTCTCTTGTCCCTGGTTTACTTCCCCCTTGCTGTGTCCCAAGAGCGTGCCGCACCCCTTAATCTGCTTCACAAACACCAGCTCTGCAAACTCCTCAGCCAGCAGAGACCCTCTGCTGCCTCTGAGCAAGGGAAGGCCTGCAATGCCCAGCTGAGGGTAAAGGGGCAATACCCTGAAATCAGTGCACGGTGAGTGGCACCAGGACACACAGAGCTGTACACCAGCTGTTTAAACCATGAAGCAGTGCCTCCGATTAGGTGATTTGGGACAGTTAATGTCAGAGATTTACTAAATCCAGCTGGGCGCCGCTTTCCAATAGGCAAGTTGCCTCGGCCAGCAGACCCGGGCGTGCTGCCTTTGCCCACGGCAGCTGATGGGCGAGAGCGCTCTGTAATCTACCTGCTGACCCCCCCAAGCTGCGAACGGTGTGGCACTGCCACCAGCACTGATAAACCACCTCTCACATCTTGCCTTACACCCACCCGGGGAAGCATCGGGCGTCTTAAAGATGCTCCCTCAGAGCTGACCACCACGAAGCCCCTTTTGAAGTGACAACGATCAGAGCCCCCCAGGAGCGCGAGTCTCAACTCCGCCTTTCTCTGCCCTTGCAAGTGTTTGGGTGTCCCCGGTGCGGGGCCTGG
>NW_020799097.1:105038001-105062570 GCF_003259725.1 Athene cunicularia | reverse complement strand
GTGCCCGCAGCCTGCGGCCCCCCGCGTGGGGACCCCCGGGAGGAGGGAGCCTCACCCCGCGCCCTGCTAGGGAGCAGTAGCTCTGTGTAAGTACAGCACGGCTTCGAAACGGCGTGGGGTTTGTAATTGAAAAGAGGGGGAAAAATAAAATAAAAGAAAGCGGCGCCTTCCCCCGCCGCGCTCCACTCGGACATCTCTCCGGTGGCTCTTAGTGCTGAATCCCCGTGCAGCTGGGAGAAGCAGAAATCTGGGGAAGAAGCAGGCGATTTGGGGCTGAAAATGCAACGTCCTTCAGCACTCGCCTCGTGCAGGAGGGACCCAGCCTTATTTGGCCTTTTTCATTTTAATTACATTTTTACACTATCATTTTTAATTATTGAGCCTGTGAGATATTTTCAGCAGGTACGTTTAATTACAAAATTGCTCTAAATTGATTCCATAATTAGACTTGGATTGCTGGAAAAGTCTTAAAGTAAACTGCTTTGCTGTAAAATGAACTTAGCTGTGATAATGGGAGCAGCTTCACATTTCTACTCCGGCATGGCATTATGTATTTGTGTTGGGGGAATAAGCCATTTTATGATTGAATCACATCACTAATGGCAGACAGAGTCCAGTGTAAAAATTGCCCGGGCTTCTTCTCATGCCAGAGACTTATGCCAAAATTTCCTAACTTGAATGCCTAAGCCCAGGCAGCTCCGATCCAGATGTGTTTTCCATCACTGAACATAGACTTACAGAAATACGGCTGAAGAGGACCTCAAAAGGTCATCTTGTCCATCTTCCTCCTGATGTGATTCACTCCTGATTTTCTATCTGGAGACCATAATGCCATTTTCCAATAGAAATCCCGTGACTGCAAATGTGATTCCAGCTAAACAAGCTTTTAAACTGTTGCAGTCCCTAAGAATCCCTCTTTAGAAATCAATGGCTTTTTTTCCTGCAACTGCGTTACCCTTGGTTTCCTGGCCGGCTCGTGTTTCAGCGCGGTGGTGCCATTCTGCCTGTCCTGTGCCTTCCTCGCAATCGGAGTTGTGTGAGCCCCTGTCCTTCTCTAACCTCCTTCTTATGGCTCCATTCATAAAAATGAGACTGTTCCAAGGCCCCCTCCTCCCTGAGGCTGTTTGTGTCTTGCAGTTTGATTGTCGGCATTTATTTAGCTGATTAGTGCAAGAGGTTCTTCAAAATATGGTTTATGTCTCCCTTGAATGTAGTAGGTTTCATCGCAGCCTGCAATAAGTTCTTCTGTGATGTGGATTGTTACTAACACCGCTGTCTTTCACCTCGGTAGTGTAACTAATTCTGGATCAAATTCCATTTGTAAGGCATTTTAGGATCATCCAAGAATTATTTTTCTTGGGTGCAGAGTCTAGGAGAGGGCAGTATACTGAACGATTGTGCATGGGTAAAATAGCCAGTGAGAAGTATTCATTGCTGTTCTTAAGTTATTATTGCCGTTATTTTCCAGTGTGGTTGTACTTGGAAGTTAGGCACTATGTAAATACCGGTAAATGTACAGAACTTTCATGTGATAGAATGTATGGTGATTGGGGTTTTTTTTCACCCTGAGTCATTTGAGTGGTTAAAAATAATGAGCTTTGTAATTAGAACAGAGGACTGTAAATTAGGATGTCTCCTATTTTAGGCTCTGTCATAGCTGTGAGTGAGCTTACTGTGCTTACACAGCTTGCTGTGAAGGCTCAGCTTTTGGCTCCCCAGCCTGTGACCCAGAGTTTGAGAACTTGTAAGCAGCCTTTGACATCAACCAATGTTATACTTTCCTGGGACCTTTGAAAATCCCGTTTCTGTAGGACTCTATTTTATGGATTTGCGTATCCAGACAGAAGGCACCCAGCGTTACTGACTGCTTTGGAAAATGTAGCCCCAATCTCTTTCTATCTTCTCATTATCTGTTAAATAAGGATAATCATACTTCTCTCAGAGATTTGAAAAGAGCTTTGATGACATTTAATGAAAATACTATGGAGGTGGAAAGAATTTGTTTCAAAAGCTTTAGAAAAACAGCAGTGACAATATGCTGAAATAAAAACCATCTCATATTAAAAAATGAAAATGAATAGTTTAGGGTTATTTTTTTTCTGTAAAGCAATCCACGACTTACATTTTGGATCCCATTTATAGCTTCTTCCTTTCCTTAGCTGATAACAGGATTTGGCTCCTGTAATAATCCTGTCATGACTTGTGTGACTCCTTCTACTTTATATCTGACTAAGCTCTATTGATTGTCACGTTCTACCATTTCACCCCAAATCAATACTACTTATAACTCTTTTTTTCCTTGTCAATAACCCTACAGAGAATAACTCTGTTTATTACATTCTGACTTTCTCAAAAGTGGATCTAGAAGAAAATTTACTGTAGAAGTGAACTCAGATGAACAAACCTTTCAGCTATCAATATATCTCATTCCTCCCTGATGTATTTAACCCTGCTGATACCAAATCTCTCATACATCAGCTTGTGACTTTCATCTAATCATCTTTGTTTATCTTGCTTTTTGCTGTAATTCCATAGTGTAGGGGAAAAAAAAGAAAATATGAAAGTAGGGGTAGGGTGGGAAGGCTAGTAAGAGGAAAAATGAAATCCGCAAGTGAATGGTGCTGATGGCAAATTATTTTGGAGTTTTAAGGCATTGTACAGAGTTCGCTGTTAAACCTGTAGTATGGAGATAATAGCTGTAGGAATATATTTTTACATACATTTTGAATTTCTGGAATTATAATTTTGACAGAGAGGGGGAATTCTAAAAGGAGAGGGAGAAAAATATTTTGTTAAGATTCTGGTTTTGAGATTTGTTATGTGGCCTTAGAATTTGGTCATTGTACTGGTGTGTCTCCTGGGCGCGTGTCTGCTTTATTATCCTAGGTCAGCTGGGTGAGCTCTGTTCTTCCACAGTGTCCTCTGCATGGCCCCATGGACAGGCTCAGGGATGCAACACGTAGCTCCGTCGACTGTGGCCATGGGCTGTCACCTCGTCTTGCCTCCCAGCCTCAAGCAGGATCAGGTGTGCCCATGTTCTTCTTGCAAGACATTTGTTTAATCTTCTTCTTAGAAAGTCTCCACCTCCCTTTTAAGCACCCTCTGCCAGTGCTTCATCAGCCTTTACACTAGAAATTTCTTCCTAAGGTCTAACCTAAAGCATCCTTGCTGCTGTTGAAACCTGCTATTTCCCATCCTGTTCTTAGAAAACGTTCAGCAGAGCTGCTGCTCCTCAGATTTCTGGCTGTCTTTCCTGTTCTGTTCCATCTCTTTGGTCTTCTGCTGCAGAAATGCAGACCCCAGTTCCTCCAACGACTGGATGGCTCCAGCTTCTCCAAACTTTTCCTAAGTCTACATGTACTTTCTAGACTGCTGGTCATTCAGACGGTGAGCTTGCTCCCATGGAGCCATTTCTCTGCCGAGTACACTGCCCAGCAGCTTTGTCAGTGCTGAACAGAGCTGAGGAATAGCTGCCCATGCCTTAGAGGCTCTGCTGCTGCTCAGACATCCTGGGTACCTTTGCTGTCATTTTGTGACATATGGTTTATATTCAGCTTCCGATTCCCTGTAGGCTCCCAGGCTTGTTCCTGCAGGGCTGCTACCTGGCCGGTTGTTCCCATCCCACATTACTGCTTTTTTTGGTGTTGCAATCAATTTGCTGGGTTTCCCTGGTCTCATGTCCTGCAGGCAACATCCTTCACATCAGTGTGTGCCTTTAAGATGGGAAGTACTATACATCATGCAAGATGGTAAAGAAATCTGGCATGTTGTGAAGCCTTCAAACATTATATTGAATGTTAAGAGATACTATGCAGAATAGCGGTGTTGTTTTTTTGGGGTTTTTTTCCAGACCAAAGCTGAATTTTTACTGCTCTGAGATTTTATTGCATTTGATTGTAGTCTTGGTTATGCCTTGGTTATAGTATCTAACCACTGCCTTTGGATGTACTGGCTACCAAAACCACATCCCTCTGGTTTCTGAGGGTGGTGGACTTGTTTCCTTGGAGTAATATAAGTTTGTGTGTGTGCTGATGATGCAGGTCCACCACAGGGCTTACTTTTTGTCAGCTTCCAGTTGTTTTTGGCAAGAGAAGCCAGCCAGAGAGTCCCCCTAGCTGCCTTGCATGCACTTTTGAGATTATAAAAAAGGTTTTCTGAAAAATCAGAAAGGTTTTCCGATACCCTCTCAGTAAGTCTGTAGTTAATGTTAACTCACGCCCTCTCAGTGCGTCTGCTTTGCTTGTCAAGCAAAATAGACATTTCAGCCTCGAGTTCTCTGTATATTTGATGAAATCATCAGTTATTTTGCAAGATTGTTTTTAACCTCCAGTTTACTGGAGAAGCAGATTTTTTTCCCACTGTGACACGATTTTATTCTCAATCCCAGATCTGCCTCATACAACCTCCATTCTCATCTCTGCAGACTTAAGTTAGCAGTTAAGTACCATTTTGTAGCCGTTCTGATTGCAAGTGGCAAGGCCAGCGACATCGTAGGATGGCAGCTCATCATTTGTCTTAGTGACACATCCTTCTGCTTACAGCCTTGAGAGAGGTGGACGTATTTGATAGATTAATTTTAAAACGGTTTCTTAGCACCCTGCAAGAAGGAGCTTTATCCCTGATTTACCATGGGATTTGGAGACTGGGGTTAACTTCACTTCTCTGTTATGCTTCCTTACTCCCAGAATTACACTAATCTTTGATCTCTGTATTAGGGATGATTACAACTTTAGAAGAATTAATTAATTATGCTTTGCTTGATTTTCTCATCTGTAAAGCAGATAAGTGATGTATTTCATGGGCATGTTATGAGGTAGTTTGAGAACCTCCCAAAGAAATGTTACAGAAGTGAGAAATAGGGATTTTAACAAAGTATAAACTAAAGTTTACCAAAGTAGAAGGTTCTTTAACATCCATGATTTTTATTGTTGTTATGTGGATTAATAATTAAATATTCTTAACAGAATTAGGAAGATGTTATCTTCTTTGACTTTTACAGCTTCTTACGGATTTTTTTTACAGAATTGATCATGTACTCTGTTTTGTTTTTTTTCCCAAATATTGTCTAGTTCTGATTGTGATTCATTTTATTTACAACAAAATACATATTATTAAAAGTAGAAAACCTTGCAATTGTGCTGTGCATTTCAGTGAAGTTTTAGGCATGAAAAAGGTAACAAATTTTGGCCTGAATTAATATTTGCTGTATGCCAGTGCAAATGTGAATGAAGAACTGGGCTGCACTTAGTGGTGAACGTAACTTAGTCAGAAAATGAGCTCAAGGGATAAAGCGGTGTAGTGTGTACCATTTGATTCAATAAATGTAAAAATGTGCCTTGCTAGCATGTTAAGGGGACCAAAGGTGGATGTATATTACCAAATTCAGTAACTTACCTGTGAAACCAAAATCTCCTCACTTGGTTTTGCATCTTCTCAGCTACTTTCTTCGATGTGGCACAAGTATAGCATTATGGAAGCAATTACAGGCTGTACATCTACTAGATTTCACAGTGGAGTGGTTTATAGCAGCAGGTTTTAGTGTCCATGCTTACCTTCTGACTGTTGTAGCCCATTGCTTCTGTCAAGTTTGGCCGCCTGGTTTTCAGAGGGTGCTCCCAGTGGCTTTTCATGAACAGCTGGGTTGCTGATGGGATTTATCCAAATCTGGGTGTTTCTTTCTCCACGTACTGAAAACAGTGGAAGAGGCTGTTGGTGCCATCTGCGCTCACTGAGCTTCTGCGGGGAAAATGTGTCGGATGTGTTTTCACACTCATGATGGGTGACCCCTGAATCGTATCAACTTTTAAGTTGGGCAGTGTCCATTCTGGGTTGCTTTTCTGCTCATTATTAAGGGATTATACAAAGCTTTTGCTGTGTAGGGAAGTTCCAGAATTTATCAGGAACATTCTGTGTTAAACAAGCCTTGTTTTTGTCAGTGTGACTGACTTTAGAAAGTAGTATATGCTTTATATATGTAGGCTTTTTTATATGTATAGGCTTTCCTGCAAGTGTCACTACTTTTGATAAGCATATCTCATTAAACCCATAATTTGACAAATATTCTTGCTTGTGTTATGTTAATAGTAATGATAGTGATAAAAATGTGTTTTTTTTCATATAGCCCTTCTCATCCATAGAGTTCAAAGCACTTTATAAAGGAAAATAAGTTTTGTTATGTACCTTCATAGATGGGGAGGTTACTATTGAAAAATTAAATGACTTAAAGACACATTTTATGTAAGAAACAGATCTTGCCATAGACAGGGAAGAGATCCTCGGGATCTCTTCTCTGGAGGAAGTGCTCCAACCACACTGCCCAAGTCACAGAAGGCAAAGGCAGGGACTGGGAGAATGAAGAACCGCTCACTGTAGGAGAAGGTTGGGTTCAAGACCATCTAAGGAACCTTAAGGTGCAGAAGTCTATGGATGAGATGCATCCACAGATCCTGAGGAAACTGTCAGATGAAGTGGCTAAGCCACTATCCATCATACTTGAGAAGTTGTGGCAGTCCGGTGAAGTTCCCGCTGACTGGAAAAGGGGAAACATTACCCCCATTTTTAAAAAGGGAAAAATGGAAGACCCGGAGGACCACAGGCCAGCCAGTCTCACCTCTGTGCCTGGCAAGATCATAGGATCATTTTCCTTCTGAAATCGATGCTAAGGCAGATGGTAAATAAGGAGGTGATTGGTGACAGCCAACATGGCTTCACTAAGGGCAAATCATCCCTGTCAAGTTTGGTGGCCTTCTATGTCAGGGTTACAATGTTGGTAGATAAGGGAAGAGCAACTGGCATTATCTACCTGGACTTGTGCAAAGTGTTTGACACTGTCCTGCACAACATCCTTATCTCTGAATTGGAGAGACATGCATTTGACAAATGGACCACTTGTTGAATAAGGAATTGGCTGAATGCTCACACTCAGAGTTGTGGTCAACACTCCATGTCCAAGTGGAGAGCAGTGACAAGTGGTGTTCGTCAGGGACTGGTGTTGGTACCGGTGCTGTTTAACATCTCTGTTGGTGACATGGACAGTGGGATTGAGTGCACCCTCAGCACGTTTGCTGATGACACCAAGCTGTGTGGTGCGGCCAACACGCTGGAGGGAAGGGATGTGCCATCCAGAGGGACCTGGACAGGCTGGAGAGGTGGGACCCTGCAAACCTTGTGAAGTTCAACAAGGCCAAGTGCAAGGTCCTGCACATGGGTCGGGGCAATCCCAAGCACAAATACAGGCTGGGCGAGGAGTGGATTGAGAGCAGCCCTAAGGGGAAGGACTGGGGGGTATTAGTGGGTGGAAAACTGACTGTGAGCCAGCAATGTGTGCTTACAGCCTAGAAAGCCAACCGTATCCTGGGCTGCATCAAGACAAGTGTGGCCATCAGGTCGAGGGAGGGGATTCTCCCCCTCTATTCCCCTCTATTCTGCTCTTGTGAGACTCCACCTGCAGTGCTGTGTCCAGCTCTGGGGCCCCCAACATAAGAAGGACATGGACCTGTTGGAGTGGGTCCAGAGGAGGCCACAAAGATGACTTGGGGGCTGGAGCACCTCCCTTATGAGGACAGGCTGAGAGAGTTGGGCTTGGTCAGCCTGGAGGAGAGAAGGCTCCAGTGACACCTTATAGTGGTCTTCCAGTACTTAAAAGGGGGCTACAGGAAAGATGAGGTGGGACTCTTTATCAGGGAGTGTAGGGATAGGATGAGGGGTAACAGCTTTAAACTGAAAGAGGGTAAATTTAGATTAGATATAACAAGAAATTCTTCACTACGAAGGTGGTGAGACACTGGCACAGGTTGCCCAGAGCAGTGGTGGCTGCCCCCTCCCTGGCAGTGTTCAAGGCCAGGTTGGACGGGGCTTTGAGAAACCTGATCTAGTGGAACGTGTCCCTGCCCATGGCAGGGGGGTTGGAACTAGGTGATCTTTAAGGTCCCTTCCAACCCAAACCATTTTATGTTTCTATGTTTCTATGATCTTTGTCCAGCACTTTCTTCTGTAAATAGAATTTAGGGAAATTCCTAATCCCCATTTGTATGATGCAGCCTTTATAATAGGATTTTTTGGCTGTGTGTCTCTTCTAACTGAAATGAGCAGCAGATTTCCTATTCACATAAATTGTTACTTAAGCAAATCATAGGCAGTTTTTCCAGTGTGGTTTATTTGCCTTACTCCTTTATGTCTGAGATAGCACCAGCATTTTTCCAGACACTGAAAACATCTTCTTTGGAATAATAAAAAATAAGAAAATGTTATAAGTTAGTGTTGAGCACTGAGAAGTGGTATCATGCAGTTTCTCATAGTGCAAAGCGCTTATTAATAGGAATGATATTTCTGCCTTGCTCGATCATGTGGTTTGTGATCATAGTTTACATGGAAGGATAGCATTAGAAAAGCATTGCATGTGATTTTTAAATGATTCTAATATACTTACTTGATCAGTTAGAGAGAAGAGCCCTGCATGACCAGGTAACTGCATGCAGACTGTGGCATGAGTGCCATTGCCTTATACTGCCTGTTGCAGTTTAGAAATCAGTGGATATATACTGCACTCCTGTAAAAAAAATGAGTTCATCTTACACCTATTTGCTCGTGAAAACATAAGGTTCAATGTAAAGGACCTAGATGGATGAAATAAGTACAGTGCGTGGTACCTTGCTGTTTACTTGTTGCTTACTGCAGGTGGTGAAGCTGTGCAAAATGCAGAGCTGGGAAGCACACCAGGGCAAAGGGTGCAGCAGAGTTTCTTTGTAAAGCTAAATTCTGCACTTAGTAAACATTTACAAGATCTGAAAAAAAAAAAAAAAAAGTTTGCTTGGAGACCGAAAAGGAAAGACAGGACTTGCAATAGATTGAAGAAAAAAAATAGGTTAGGTTACTAAGGGTTAGATTATGTAGAAGTTGGGTTATCAAGGGTATCGTGAGACAGTGTCCTAAAAATAAACTCTCTTGTACACTGCTAAAGAAAAAGCAGGATACAGCATGCACATGAATCAGGGGAATTGTTATATCACTGGACTCCCATTCCGGAGACCTAGAGAATGTGCTAAAAAGAAGAGGTTGTCTTTGAAAATGCAGAGCCTTCAGATCTTCTCTTTTGGTACTGCAGAAAGGCAGCAGCACGCATAGTTGTTGATCTGTCAGGAGACTGGAGAGCACCATACAGATTCAAGAGAAAAGCTTCCATACATGCTAGGAGGGAGGAGAAGATGCTCAGAAGTGGAAGCCTGTAAACGTGGCATCCTGTTCTCTCTTCTGTCATTAGCACCAGTGAATGCATACACTAAAAAAAGTATGGAACAAAAAAATTGTTTCCGTCTTTCTGGAGGTAGGACAATAGACTTGAAAGCAGAGTCACAGAAATAGGACTGGAAGAGACCTCAGCAGCACCTGTAGTTCATCCTTCTGCCCAGAACAGGGCCCACATATGTACCTCAGGGAAGTTATCATTCGAGACTTCATGTTGGAAACTCTACAATATCCCTGAGTATCTGTTCCAGTGCTTCACTCTCTTAAGCACGAAATAGGTTTTCCTGAAGTCTAATTTGGATCTTCTTTGCTGTAACGTAGGACCTTCTGTGGTTTTACATCTCTAATGTGGGATTCCCAAGTGTTACTTCCTCCACTGTGCTGCCTGTGTGTGCAAATCCACCAGAGCTGTGTCTTCAGCCATCCTGACTGCTGCTACCACCTCCCTGGGTCAGGATGGGAAGAATCCTGACTGCTCCAACCCAGCAAAATATCTCTGAAAAGTTAGATATTAGTTAACAGTCTGGGAGCTAAGGTTTAGCTGTAACTGCCCTATTTTCATATGTTGCCACCAGCATAGAAGGAGCCATTGTGATTCTTCATGGTGGAACTTAGATTTTTTCCAGCTTAGTTAAGGTCACAGCTAAGTTTGTGTTTAACATGAGATCACAAATCTTACCAACAGCTATCAAAAAGATCAGCTTTGCCTTGCTAGTTTGGAAGGGCTCTCAAAGATTTTCTGAAGTCACAATTGGAAAGAATCAGGAATAAATCTCAGAGCCTTCCTGTTAAAGATGCTTGTTTACACAGTGTGTTCTCCTTTGGGATATTGGACCAACTCTTTGTACTTGATCATGATGTAAACAGTATGCTTATTGCTACACTAGATTGCACCCAAGTGAATTTGTATTTTACTTCTGTAGGCTGAGTGAAGCTGTATATACTGAATAGCCCATGGTAATAGATTAGATCCACACAAAAACCAGTCAGTAGCTTAAGACTTCCATGTGTGTCTGCGAATAAACAGTTTTAACTGGAATTTTTAGAAGCAGCTACTTAGAGCTGTCACCTCCAGTGCCTCAGTTCCCATTCCCAGTAAAATGGGTACTGGTGGTGGATATCCAGAAAGATTGTGTCATTCCGGAATCTGGATTGGCCCAGAGAGAGGTGGGGGATATGAGGGAGTGTGTGGGGAGGACTTGCTTTTTTAGGCTAAAAATGAAGTTTAAGAGGTTTAGAACAATGCAAAGAGCTGAATTAGCAAGAGGAGAACTGCAATGGTGTGAGGATTGAAGTCAACAGGACTACTTGCTTCAGTAAATCTTTTAGCTGTAAGCACTTCATGGTATAGAGTATGTCTTTTATCTATTTCTAATTCTCTGTGTAAGCCTACCATGCTATTCCTGTGTTTGTATAATAATGATTTGTATTCTGAAAGCCATGGGTACTTAGGAGACAAACAGTCATTTTTCTCTATCTCTGCACTTAGTTGACATTTTTAGGGATATTTTGTACACATCATATTACTCAGAGAAAACACAAATGATCCACTTAGAACTGAAAATAAATAATAAATAATTTGGTCTCCTGAAAATTGGACTTATAAAATAGCTTGATTGCAATTACCAGCTTTGCAGTAATCTTGAAGGAATTAAGATAAAATGGCATTATCATGAGCAATAACACAGACATTTGTCTTGGTCTTGTAAAATGCAGAACATCCTTCTTGCCTCTGAAGGGGAACAATGACCCCAAAAAAGTACAGCCACAGCCATTCTGGGGAAGCAACACACTGCTTCGACTGCACTAATACCCATTCTGTCCCTCCTGAGCTTCAGAGATAATAATCCTGGGCAGTTCTTCCCATCACTGACTCATAGAAACACATATTCTCTTTTTTGCCCTCCTTTTTTGCTCTCTTCTCTTTTTGCTCTCTATTCTTCTATGAGGCCGGGGGAGAAGTATGGAGGTTACAGCCTCTCTCTTCATTAGGTGTAACTCCAGGTTAATACCACCAGGAGTTACACGGGTGAGCTGGTTGTGACAGCACATCCCTCTCACCCCCCATGGCAGTAGCTAGCCCAGCTCCAGTCACCTGGTGTCCCTTTGAGCTCCTCAGCAAGTCCTTCAGTCACAGTGGCAGGCAAGAAACAAAACAAATAAGCCCTACTTCTGTCTAGAAGCATCAATGGTGTGGACCTATCAGAAGCAACAAAATCCTTGATTTCCAAACATTGTCCTGATTACACCCCTCTTGTGTTGCCCTATGTAAGTTATACTAATGTAGTCTGTCTGGTCTTTTGACAGAATTCAGATACCTCTCCCAGTGCAGTAACCACATTTTAAAACTCTCCCTCTCTCTGCTATATGATTCATGTCCCAAAGAGCAGGGTTGTTGTTTCAGGCTTTAGCCCCCTCTCTTTTTGAAGAATGACACCCATAAATGGTTGCCCAGATGGAAGAATCCACCTTTCAAATCTATCAGAGCTATTCACTGCTGATAGCCTGTGCATCATCTGTCACTGTTGCTCTTTATCCAGTGCATCTGTCTTGGAGACCAGCACGAGAAAGGTACACTCTAGGTCTGATTTTGTCAAGACTAGGCTAGTTTGCAGAGGCTAGGATTTTTTAGTCCAAAGGAAATATTGTAGCGAAAATACTCACCAAACAAAATGCGTGAATTATTGCAATGTATGCACAGATGAAGCCCAACTCCATTATATCTATGGTCTCTTGAAACTGGGTCATGATGGGACACACCACTGCACACCAACTGTAAGAGGTGCGGTGGAAGAAATTGCAGGAAAGGTCGTATGGACTAGCAGGGGCATCTGGTTATAAAGGAGGGAAGAAGGAGTGGTACATAACTGGCTTTGTATGCACCCATACACTAATGCACCTAAGCGTGTCCTTATTACTCTTAGAGAGAGAGAGATAGATAGATAGATAGATAGATAGATAGATAGATAGATAGATAGATAGATAATGTGCATATATGCTGGATAAGAGTAAGAAGCTAAAAAAAAAAACAGCAAAGAAATTCTGAAAAATATACTACTCTCATTGACAGTCATTTCAAGGTTCTTATGCTTGTTCTTAACAATTACAAGGTTGCTTTTTATGCTGCAAAATGAATAAATATGGATAAGCGTTGCCTCTTACACTTCTCTTTGGGTGCAAGAATGATACTGGATTCATGTGAGGCATGGCGAGCAGAATAGTGTTGGGTATATTTAGATTCTATTTCATTTTTATTTCATATACAGTAACATTACAGAAGAAGGACTCCATTCCTCATTTCAAAGAGAAATCCATTAGATAAATTACATTCACTGTGGGGAGATGAATTTTATCAAAACCAGGGTGAAAGATGCCTTTTTGCAGTAGCCTTGATGTGATAGGAGGTGTGTTGCCGGGAGGCTACTAATGAATACATTTTTTAACTCTGAGTTCTGCATGTGGCAGAGTTTTCTTGGTTCTTCAAACAGGCTGTCTAAGAAACCTTGTACTTGGGGCAAGTAGATGTGTGCAGTTCAGAAAGTTAGTATGTTGGCCAGGCCACGTTTACAGTGATCTAACTTGATAAAGCAGACTGAAAAGAATGGTAAATATTTTTCTAGAATGCTAGCATTAATAGAATATAAAAAAATACAAGGGGGGCACTCATTTAAAGTAGCTCAGGATTATGTCAGCTAAAAAGATTTTGCTGCAGTGCATTAGTATCGCAGATAAATGATTCATTACATTTGCCAGTCTGGCCTGTTTAAAGGTGTGATTTAAAAAAGCAGACTTCGAGAACAAATAGTTATAAATCTGATCTGAACTCTGATAATTATTTTTCCCAGCAAAACAATGTAACAGCTCCCAGTTGCAAATGTGTAGTCATTTTAGCATTTCCTGCTTACGGTCACTTTTTGCCATACTTAATTTAATTTTTCGGTTGTTTTGTTGGAGAGGAAAAAAGTCCTTTGATAGTGTATCTGTACATATAGTGTTAGAAAAAATGATTTGCCATATGCCATTTTTTTCTGTCTTTGCAGTCAAGTGATTCTGTTATCATAAAATCTCCTCTGAAGTACAAAACCAAAGCAGTACGGGGAGCTGCAGCAGCATTTCAGGAGCCAATGAGACTGGCATCTTACTGTGAATGTTAACACGATACTGCTATTTGTTAGCTTGGAAATACCATTTGCTGTTTTTTCCCTGATCCGAATGTCTTTGGAAATAGGATGATGCAGGGATTTTCCTACTCATCAGCTTTCCGTTTTTTCCTGTGAATTTCCTTTCTTGCTCTGAGGCAGTCATTCAGGCCATGGGGGCTCTGATTGCCAGCAGCGCATCCAAATTTCCTACAAGAGCAAATTTGGATGCTCTGTTTTATCTCCTACACTTGCCCTTGGGAATGAAGGAGATAGGGATGAGTGGGGATTGTATGAGATAAAGAGATTTGGCCTTATGAAACAGTTCTAAAACAACACCTCAGTTTACATGTAGGGGTGAAAAAAATCTCATCTTTCTAGAACACAAGATGATGCTGGTCCTTCAGGTTGAATATACAGCCTCTCCTTTCACGATCTGAAGACTACTCATTCTTGCTCCCTTACAGCCTTGTCAGTCTATACTTATCTTCTCCTCTGACCTATTTTCAAAAGTACTTACTTGAAAATAAAATGAACAGGTGAACTGATGCCTTTTCTGGGAGATTCTCTAGGAAGCTACAAGGCACTTTGTGCTTCTTTTGTAATATGGCTCTTGTGCAGCCTTCTACAGATCATCTGATCTATCTGTCTGGATCAGCTAGCTTTAAAAAAAATTCTTCACAAACACTTTATAATCATTTGCTTTGATCTGAAATAGCAAAAAAAAAAAAAAGATGGGGGAAAAAAAAAAGACAGGGATGTACAGATGGGAAAAAAAGGGATGGAGAGATGTGTTATTCAGAGGATTTATGTAGAGCCCTTTTCTTCCTAGCTGTAATGGTAATTTCAGTCTTGACTCTCTTACTGAACTTGGCTGTATTAGTGTTGTTTATTCCAGCTGTCCTACTGAGTTTTGAAACCAAGGGCTGGTTGGTGCCCAATTCCAGCATGCTCATGTCCTTACTATCATTTCATGGCCTGTGGTAGGCAGGGAATGATTCTGTGCATATAAGCCTAATGACCTGAATTTGTAAAGCTAAATAGCAACACTGCTACTGGCATCACTCACTACCATTTTTAGCTCTGAAGGGGAGATACTGGAGCAAAGGTTCATCTTTCCATACCAGATGTGTCTTTTGTTGAACAATCCAACATTGCTGAGGGGTTTTAACCTTCATGTTTCTGTTTTTAATCAGACTTCTGCAAGGTATTAGGCATCTGTTCAGTTTCTTTTCATAATGGGCTCACTCCTTGAGAGAATAGCACTCTGCTTTTCTTGTACGGTATGGGTCCTTGCTTATATTTCTAAGGATAGAGACTTTGCAACGTGGACTGTTGCTAGAAACAGCCAAACTAGAAAAGGTGACTGGTTTAACTGAAGCAGCAATACAGAAGTCTGGATTGGGTTTGTGCTAGTCAAAGCATAAATATTTTCTCCATTTCCCTTCAGAATATTAATTATTTTATATTAAAAGAATAATTTTCAGAGGTGAAACATTTGGTAGTAGTGATACAATAAAGGAAGAATCACATTTTCCTGTGGGTTAACTGATCCATATTCAAGCTGGAAAATTACACTGATTTCTGAAAGCTTTTGCTTCTGGTCTTGTAGAGTGCTGCAAAGCCTAGCAGGTTGCACAGCCTCTGCAGTCCTGCCAGTTACCTGGGAAATGAACTGGTCATTAAAATCCCCTGCAGCACCCAAGCAATACCAGTTTCTAACGCTGAATTTCTAAGTAAGGGTGAGTGGTGGCACTGTCAGATTTGAAAGAAAATAACATAGTTACATCGTTTAAAAAGCAGTTAAATTACTTTGGAAGTTAACTGTGTTAGAATTGGCATAGGCACTGAAGTAAACTCAAATAAAACTACAAACTTTCAGTGAAACAAAGGGCCCTGAGCTACTGTGAAGGTACAGGACAGACCACATAAGTGCTTCTGCCTCTGGGATACTTGCTAAGAGTATGACCAAAGCTAAAACCTGCATTCAGATTATATGGGGTTTAGGTTTTAGACTGTATCTAGAAATGGTGTTGCAGGATATTTGATAAGGAGATTACTGATTGTACATTAAGTTCAGAAAAGATTTTTTTTTTTTAATCACAGTGGGAAACTGCATATACAGAAACCTTTTCCTGGAAAAAACTTACCGGTATTATTTCTTAACTATTTCTTAAGAAGGACATGTAATGATGAACGTCAACTGAGTGATACTAGTATGTTCTCTGTAATTAAGCCTCAGTCTGCTACATATGGAAGATTTATCTGAGCCAAAAAGGGAAGTGAGGGCAGTGAATAAGGAATACGGGGGAAGAATGTGCCTTGCGTTATCAGGGGATTGCATACTCAGATAAAGTAAGACACAGACATTTTGTCAAAGAAGTCGAGTATGTAAGTTTAAAGCTTGCTTTAGGCAGTTTTAACTCAGCCAGCACTTCCCAGCAGCTTGATAACCTAAAGTGACGCTGACCTTGTCAGACGTACAAGGGTAAGCTTTGCACAGGGCTGAATTATTTCTTGATCAATTGCTCAGGTATATGAGGCATAGTCCAGCATTCCTCATATTGATTATGGATGTTTGTTTTATCCCAGAGCAAACATACTGATTGCAGATAGCGAAAGTAGAATCAGTCTCTCTGTATATTTGAGCTCTTCTGTATTCGTTATATGATATCCTGGGGCACAGTGATGCCACAGAGCTTATACTATGCCCCTCTCTCCTTGCTTTTTTAACTCATTCATTTTCAAAGCTGTAATGCATGAAATGGGAAATGCTGGTTTTGTTCAGTAACTACCTGCCCAGACAGGCTTTTTTGCCAGGTTATCTTTTTCCTGGCCTTGTTGTGTTCATGTCCGGGGGATGCTTCATGACCTTTGCTTGTGGACATGCAATTGCAATTGCACAGGAAGTTTTAAAGTATCATAAATGGCTGCTTTGAGGTTGTTGGTGTTTAGAGACACAGTGGAGGCAATTTAGCCACGTCATCACCATTTTTAATCCCTCCTCTGTGTAATGAATCACTGTACCTCTTTGCTAAATCTGTCAGGGTCCGTGGGTGTTAAATGCTGCTAGGATGTAAATCCTTTTCCTTGTGAGGAGCTACCCAGACTCAGGAAATAAAGGGCCACGGTGGGAACATTGCTCAGCTGCACCCTCCCCATGCTAATTGTAGTGGTTTCTATTAGCTCTGGAGTCACACCATAATCCAAGACATTTTCTTGATAGTCATAAATTGTGACCCAGTGAACAGAGACTTTTGGTTTGTTGGACTAGCAGAATGCTATCAATGCCAAAAGTCCCACAGATATTCTCATTTTAGGCTTAATATATTAAAATGCCTGTGATTAAAAAACAAAAACAAAAACAAAAAACAAAACCACACAACAAAAAACCAGCACCAAAAATGTTAGCTGATACCTCAGGGAATGTGACAGCTGAAGTGTCCCTTCTAGGTCTTCTGTTGAGTGACTTGCTGGGTTCAGAGATACTTTCACACATGCTACTTCGCCCATCTGTTCTCCCTGCTTCCTCAGATCCCCTGAGCAGGCAGAGAAGCAAAACTCGGAAGACTTCTGTTCTCTCTGCTCTTCAGAGAAAAGAAATTGTGTCAACTGTAATACACTGCTTGGACGCAAAAAACCTGAGCAGGCAGAAAAAAAAACAGATAGTATCCCTGACGTGTCAGGCTGGTTTCAGAAAGGCTCCCAGCCGCCTTGGTTTTAGTGGTGGTCACTGAGTTACAGACCTGGATGCTAACATTTTTGAACAGTTGCAATTTTGTTTGTTTCTCTGTTAGACATTTAAATAAAAGATTTAATACTATGGTGAGAAATGACTTAATTTATATATTTAACAGCATATGGCCTTTAAGGCAATAGCATGTTGTAAGAATCAAGCTTTTTGTGAGCTAAATCTCTGTTGACAACACATGATTGATTCAGTTTTGCAGATGGGGCAGATTTCCTTGTTGTGTCTCAACCTGTCTTTTGATTACTTGTACACAGACCTAGCCCCTGACAAACGAAAAATGTTAATATGGATGAATGCTCACACATACGCCTTACACATATGTGGACGCCCACTCCTTTATGCATTGCTTGAGTGAAAAATATAGTTGGACACAATAATCCTGTTCTTTATACATGTGTAATATAGTGCAGAGTTATGCAGCCAGGAATAGGAGCAGGGGTTTGAAAAGCTGACTTGTAAAAAAATCGAAAATTACTATTGAATGGTTCTATATTCAAGAGGGCTGAGTACAACAGGGATTTGCACTTGATCATCGATCCTTTTTCCTTCAATAGGTCATCACTTGTTAGCTCCAGATCTGAAGTTGCTTTCACCTGAAGGCCTTCTCTTACTGTACTCTTAAGGGATACCTATCTGTCTCAGAGTCCCAGGTCACTTGACACTAATTCCTAATAATTGCTGTCAGTTTTGAAGGAAAAGCCAGTATTGAACTGGCAAAGAGAGTGAATTGTTCTCCTGTCCCAGACAGTTTTACATTTAGCAGCCATTTGTTCATACAAGGCTGCTGCTGTGGCCTCTCCTATGTATTTTCTGTATGTCACTTGGTTCAGTGAAGAGCACAGGATTTATGCTCTGGATTGCATTAGAAGTAAAATGTCACAGTTGAGGAATTCAGTTTCCAAATTCTCCTTGTAGGATCATACTTCTAGAGATACTGTAGAGACACTGAAAGCATTTTAAAATAGAAAATTTATCTCACTTTCCATTTTCTTTATGCCAATTTAGAAATTGGTATTTCTGTTCAGTAGACTTCAGTTGTAGTAACCTAATGCCTACACAGCAAAATTTTTCTGCCCTACCTGACCTGTAACTTATAAAACTGGGGAGGGAAGACCCTTCTCTCTGAAGGCTATATTGTGACTGCAGTTTATTTGGACAACTGGTGGCTTGTATTTCTTTTAGGTTCCGGAGTTTGTCCTCTAAGCATTTATTTTCCCATTTAATGTAAAATCTTTGTCTGGGGCTGAGCCCTGACACATGAGGTGGCATCCCAAGATCAAATGTTATTAACATAAAAAGTATTGGAGACCACCGGTTTGATCAAAGGACTTCATTCTCAGAGGTAGTCTACCCCAAATTTTTAGTAAAAGTCCATGAAAGTTGTGATTTTATACCATCTTTCGAAACTGGACCCTGACCTAAGACAACTTAATCGTATGGCACCATTTGTGGGGAATGACTTCTAGCTGCTGTACTGAAATCTCTTTAAAATGTGACCATCTGCCCAGTGCTCTGCAAAGGCAGGAAATGTTAATTACAGAATATTCTGACAGCTCTGGATTTATAACAGAGCTGAATTTGGCCCATTATATTTATAAAATGAATGTTGATCAGAATTTATGTAGATGAAAAACTACATAGTTAAATAGTGCTTTGTTTTTGGAACTGTTTTGCCTTTGTATAAGAATATTAGACAAAAGGAATATCTTTTAAAAAAAACATTCAGTACAAATTTGCATGAAAATGGCACTGTTGCTACAGGGTTTATTATGAACTGTTACATAAATAATCTGCTTTTAAACAGACTTTAAATATCTATTTATGCAATGTAGCAGTTAGAAAAGTTAGTATGTATTTCAAGACTGACAGTAGCTTACTGTATTCAACATCTTTGGTTTGTACGGCAGAACATTTTTCACTTAACAACATATTTAAAAAAACAAAGCAAATAGCAAAAGACATACTGCATGCACGCACTGTATTTAAATAAAAAGTTCAAGTTGCATAATGAGTCAGATACAACCAGGGAAATATTAATCTGACAATTTGTTAACAAATGTTCTGTACCTATATGTTATAAAGGTTATTTGTCAATAGATAATGCTGTATACGCTACGAGTTGAATGAACTAAGACAGAAAGGTTTCTAAATGGATAAATTTTAAGAGCTGGAACCACACATCAGAGCTACAGTCTGATCCCCTTAGCCAGGCCCATGAAAGGACTCATCATTTCTTCAGCCATGATGTTTAGTTCTGCTTACTCTATCTGCAAAACTGCTCACAGACTTGGGTGCCTGCTGAACAAGGGCAGTGCCTGTATCGTCTTGCTCTTTTAACAGTAGTAGCTCTTAATGTTATCCTCTTGGTTCTGAGTCCAGCTACTAACTCTTGGCTTTGCCCTCTGGGTGCTGCCTCTGAACGGAGAACCTCTACCACAGCCTCTACATGAGGTCATGTACCCCTTGCTACTGAAAACAAATGTGCCATATGAGTGGATTCACCTCTTGTTAGACCACTAATGAATATTGCCCCAAATGTCAAGTTTAAAATTACAGGTTTTTAATATGCAGTGAAATAATCTTAACATTGTTTCAGGCTTGGGTTTGTGGGGTTTTCATGCAATGTACTTCTGGAATGGAGTGGAATATTGTATTCTACCTACTCATTGTTCAGTTCTTCATGTAAATATATACTCAACATTTGGTGGAGGCAATGATTTCTTAAATCAAACAATTTATATTTATTTAAGCGTGGACTCTGCCAGAGCAGGTGATAGTTCCTAAGACTGATTATTCAGGATGAACACCTCTCCCTTACTCAAAGCCTATATGAGTGTGTCTTCTGTACATGTAGGAAAGCATTCCCTCTCATTCTGAAGTGGTCACCACTCTTGCTCACAGATACTGTCCCTGCTGTGGCCTCACTGCCTGGATTCTTCAGGCACTGCTTGTGCCTACAGGTACCCTTGGAATCCGTAGCCGTAGTGTTGGCTTTGTCTTCTTCTACAGCTTGTATGACCACATTGAGAAGCTTCTGTGTGAAGTAAAGGCAATGCCTGTCCATAGTTCTACCTCAAATGAGCTGAGCCACTGTGATTCCACTGCATGTTGGACTTGTCATGCAGAAGGAGCTGAGATGTCTCCGTGCACCTCAGTTCACCAGGACACAGTGGTGAGAATGTCACCCATATGCCCCCTGTGGGGTGAGTTTATTTCAAGGGTGGAAAGCTGTGGCTTCATATTTGAAATCTGGAGGAATAAATAGCTGAAGTAATTGTTACCAAATTGTATTTCTTTTCAGTTTTGAAATGGATTTATGTTTTTTCAGTGATGGGCTATCATTGCCAGCTGGGAAGACTCCTTAGGCAACAGATCTGTCTCAAAATTCTAATGGTACAGAATAGATATGTAGAAGATGATAGATCCTTCTGGCATGTCTCTGTGTAGGCTGAAGAAATTAGTGGAGCCGGTCTCCTGCCTCAGTGTCCTTAATGCCCTGTATATATTTTGTACAACATTTTGGTTTTATAAACGATCATTCACACATCTAGTTTCTGTTCTGTTCTGTTTCTGACTCTGGAAAGTTCTGCCTTGTATAATGGGTCTGGAGTATATGAGGTATTAAAGTTTTAAAGATTTAAATTGTGAAACATCTGAAATAAAGCTCATTTTTCTTTAGAAACATCCTCAAGACTTAAAACTCAAGCTATTCTTTGTTTTGAGTGCCTCTTGAAGACTAATCCTGTCTATATCACTGTCTTCTAAATCTCCTGGAAGGAGGATCTGATCACCTGTAGCTTCCAGTCTGTCATTGTACTAGGTACAGTCCTTAGAGATGCATTGAGGTCATTGGTAATCAATCCTGCATTCATTTTCGAACAAAAGAATTAATCTGACTGATTTTCAGTAGAATTTTGCATTGAGAGAACTGCAGAAGTAATTTGAACCATGCACTTTGACTTTCACATTTTTTACCTCAGTTTGCCCCTGTGCATCTGTCTGATCTGTAACCATGTGCAATACTAGAGCTTTTTGGGAAAAAAAAGGTCAAAAAAGCAATGACTGACCATTTGTGTTCCCCCTTTCCTCTGTCTGCAGTGCATTAAGCAAGAGTGCAACATAGCTGATTTTTTTCTTTATATTTTTTCCACTTGTTCTCATTGAGAAAATTCCTATAGAAAAACCTAGATTGTGACATGAGTCTTTTGTTTCTTTCTGGTAACAGTTAAGTTTGGAGATCACAATCATATTCCATACATGAGAGCTCTGCAGAAGAGGTGAAATTCTGACACCCTTTGTCACCTCCATTTGTTGCAGTTGCAGGTCTTGTCTTTTGCACCTCAGCGTGATGAGCACTGAGAGATTACAGCTGCTGTGGCCATAAAGGGGCAGTTGCAGGTGAGGGTGGAACCTTCTCACTTTGAGATTTGGAAGATCAATTTGATTTGGGGTCCTGAAACAAATGTAGCATGCTGAGTCTGGGAATGTGTTGTTCTTTCCCTTAGTTATAAACTCTGGAGCTTCCTTGCCATCTCCATGTATAGTGTGATATGGTAGTTGAGCCAGAAGATGAGAAAGATGTAGCATGCTTGGGCCGTGACTTCAAGTCATAAGTTACTTAACAGTTAAAGAAGTATTTATTATTACAGAAGCCACGTGGATATTAAGTAAAGAATCCAGAAGACCCTCCAAACTGTAACAGACTACCTACCACTTGTCTTTGAAAGCAATATTCACAGTGTAGCAAAATCTTTAAAATACTTTCCTTTTCAGGTATTCCCTTCTTCCTTGGCCAGACCTGGGAATCAAGATAGTTCAGTGAAAGTTTCATCTGTATGTTCGAAATGATGGATGTACGATCGGTTGTGTTTCATAGAAGACATAAAACCTCATGGCGTTCACTGGAAATTTACCTTCTCTTGTTGTACAGGAGAGAATCGAATCTTATCAAACTACACCAGGGAGATGTTTTCAAAGCAGAAGACTAGCTGTCTGTTCTGATCCTGTGTGAATGTCTGAGAGGAACGTTTTAAGTCAGGGTAGTGCAAGCTGTGCTCTCCAAGTCTCATGTTTGACTCATCAACACTTCATAATCAGCTGTAAGAAATTCCACTGCCTGACCTAGTCTAAAGTACCCTTTTTTTTTTTTTTTTTTGCTATTTATGCATATACATCCAAGTCTGGTGTTATACAGACACACATTTTAAAGGAGAGTTCATTTTCAGATACTTACAAATCCTATTAGTCATCTTGGGACTGATGGGATGGAAAGCAGCTCTGCAGAGAAGCATCTTGGGGTCCTGGTGGACCACAGGCTGACCATGAGATGGCAGTGTGCCCTTCAGCAAAGACAACCACCAGCATCCTGGGCTGCATTAGGAAGAGAGAGAGTCTGGGGCATGTTTCATGTGAGGAGAGGCTAAAAGAGCTGAGACTGTTCAGCCTGGAGAAGAGAAGGCTCAGGGGAGGTCTTACTGATGTATAAAAATAACCTGACGGAAGAGGGTAAAGAAGACAGGGTCAGGCTCTTTTCAGTGGTGCCCAGTGGCAGCACAAAAGGCAACAAGCACAAACGGAAGTGCAGGAGGTTCCCTCTGAACATCAGGAAACACTTGTTCTTTGTGAGGGTGACCAAGCACTGGTTACCCAGAGAGGTGGTGGAATCTCTGTCTGTGGAGATATTCAAAACCTGACTGGATACAGTCCTGGGCAGCCTACTCTAGCTGATGCTGCTTTTGAGCTGAGGCATTGGACTAGATGATCAGAAGGTCCCTTCCAACCTCAATGGTTCCGTTGTTCTGTGACATACCACATACCAACACATATCAGAGGAAGCCTCCCTATCAGACTTGTCTATCAGTCCTGTCAAGGACACACTCTGCTGTGTAGACATTATATAGTTGTGGAATGACTGAACATGATGCGCAGGACTTGCAGCAAGTTGGGTGCAAGGCTGAGGTGTGTTCCTAATGTAAAGAAGCAGCTGAAGATCTGAGACCTGCTACTTGAATTTTTTAAGTGTATCCAACAAGATTTGCATGTATAATACACACATGGACATTTTTGCTCGTGTTCAAGAGCCTGAATGATTCCAGCCTGAAAATATGGCCTAAGAAATACTTAATTCTGGCAGCACGTAATCTACCATTCCTCCCCTTTCTTTCATATCTCTTCTAACTTTAGTCCAGAATAAGTGCACTTGATCAAGGTGAAACAATTTAGCAACTTTTTCAGTACAGAGTTAAAGGTCTATAGTGCAGTGTAAGTAAAGGGAATGACAATTAGAAAATAAATAAAAAAAACCCCTCTAGAGACATTATGTATGGCAGTGCTATTGTGGTCTGTTATTACTATTATCATCACTGTTACTGCTATTATGACTGACATAGTTGTTTTAAACATAGTCTGGCTACTATCCTCAGCTGACATGAGGAAGAGTTGGTTGTGTTGGTGTCTTTATGAACACACAACAGGACCGTATGCTGCCTTGGCGCAAGTAGGACCAAACTGCTAAGGCACAGCTCACATTCTTCAATGTCCTTGTGTTGTTGCTTTCATTATAGGAACAGATGGCTTAGCAGGAGTGTTCCCGGACTGGTTTAAACAAAGATGTAGAAGGTCATATGAACTGGCTTTTATTGGAATATGCTGGGTATTACAGTTAGGTGGTGTTTAACAATCAATCCTAAGTATTTCTCCTCCATTGCGGAGATAGGATCAAAGGTCTCTCCAGTGTGGAAAGCATATAGGACACACAAATTAAATGAATGGTTTTAAGAAGTAAGATGCAAAATGGCTGATTTCATAGACATATATGCATTTTGAGACATTTCTTCCCATATCTGAATGTGTAGAGACAACATTTTTGTTGTATAGCAATAAAATGACTGCTCTGTTGGCAGTCTCATAGTTGCTTACATAAAAGCCACAATGGCCTTGAAACCTTGAATCTGAACAGAGGGATAAAGAAACAGTTATATTTTAAGCTCCTATTTCAGTGTCCTTAGTTCAACAGTGACAAAGGGTTGCTGACGTCTAAATAGGTATTAAATGACCTCACAAATGTAAAATGGATTTTTCAGTTGCTCAGGTGTCTGCATCACACATAGTCTCCTCATGACCTTTCACAGTCTCAGCAGAGATGCCAGTTTTGGGTGAAATCTTGGAAGTTGAACTGTATTTGGTTGTAGAAGTTAACTACTTGGGGCTGGAGAGGTACTGCTGGAGCCATGGAAGAAATCTGCAATCCCCCTCTAACTAAGCATACTGTTATTTTACTTGCTAGCACTTTACATCCATGTCAAAAGGAAAATACTTTTAATGTATTTTAGACTATATTCACTGATGTTTTCTCACTGTATTTTGGCCTTTCTCACTGTATTTAGGCTAATCTGTGTCAACATGTGATTGATTGCTGTACTTGTTCCTGAAACTGG
>NW_020799097.1:104972212-105037951 GCF_003259725.1 Athene cunicularia | reverse complement strand
AATGTCCTTGTGGGGGGAATGCTAAGAACAGATCCACAAAGTGATTTTATCTCATTTCCTCCTTTATTGCTTTTGCGTTAGATTGATCTACATTATTTTCTTTGTTCTGACATGTATTTCTTGGTCTCTTAATTTTCTGCATAAAACTTAGTTACTCATTGATCCATGTATATATCAAAAGGTGAAAGAGGTCCATGAAGAGACAAATGACGAGAGAGAGGAAAGATGCTTTTGAAAATATGTTTCTAGTTTGATTAGATTTTGCTCCTTGTTCTAAATACAAGATCTTTGCAAACATTTTAACTCCTGCAACCTTGTTAGTTTGCATTCCCAATCAATTGAATCTTCTGGCCAGCGTGCCATTAAAGGGACATTTTCTAGTTCATAATTGTAGTAGAGACAGTACAGCAGACTTTGTGAGGAAGGCCTTGTGTGACTGTGAGATGGTCCATTTTTTATAATTATCTTAATTGGTCTAGCAAAATGTATTCTTTTCCCTACAAATGTTGCCTTGGTGTATCCTGAAGGCAATCACAGTTACAACAGTATTACTGCTGCTCTGAAAGTCACAGCTGAATATGTCAGTGGGAGTCAAAGTAAAAGGTGCAATAGAAATGTTATGAATTATTATTAAGATACATGAGAAAGCTCTGCAGGGAGGAACTGGAACATCTTGGGAAATGGTCTGCAGTCAGCCAGCTGGGAAAGCTGGAGACAGTATGTTAATAGAAATGTTGTTTTTAAAAATCACCATGACATCAACATTTATATCAAGTGCCTTGTGCTGGAGCTGGTTATATAACCATGATTATATTAGGTGTGATGAGCAGCTGTGTAGTGGAGAGGGGCTGGGCTGTGCTGAGGAAGGTGGAGTTGGAAGTGATGCCTGTAGCTAAAGCTGCTTCAGTAGGAATCCTTGTTTTCAGTGCCCTCTAACTTTATAACCATTTAGCTGAAATTCCCCGTGCTTGTTTTATCTCTGGCTTCATAGCTTTGGATTTCAGGAAATGTTAGAACAAGATTTTTAAACTACCTAATCGTGCCCAATGTGCTACGTTTTGCATTAATTAAATACCAGGGTTTGCAATGCTGAAAAGGCATTTAGGTGCTTGCAAAAGCATCTCAGTATTTCTATGCTGCATTTTACCCTGCCCCACGCATTTGGAGCTTCAGGTTGCAGGAGAAGGTGTAGCTTCCCCTTTGTAACCTAGGGGAAGGAGTAACTGGGCTTGAGTCTGAGGCAGAAGCTACCCTTTTGCTCAGAATAGTGTGGGTCAGAATGGAGCAACATGAAGGAAAGCATGAGTTTGCCTTCGTAAAGTCATATTCAGTTAAAGACATACTAGAAGAGGTTGAAAGGACACTGGACTGCAGAAACCCTCAGGTTACAGAACGCTAAAGTTAGGCTTGCTCGTATAGCCATTCTTCTAGTCCTCTTATGTCTGAGCCCACTATGGACATTTGTGGTCGTTCTCAAGATTATCACTTATTTTAACCCAGGTTGCCTGTGTAGAGTTATTTTGGATATGTGAAAGAAAGATACCTTCAAAGGATCAGTGTTACCAGTATGCCGTGCAGTAGGATATTTACTTAAGTTACAGAAAAAAATCCAGAACTGAAGTACCTTAGCATACAAGAGAAGCATCTTGAGAGAGTATGGCAAGTACCATGCATCATCTAGCAATGTCTGGTATTTGGTTACCAACATTCTCCTCTGTTAGTAGAAAGAGAAAAAGAAACATCCGAGTTCTAGTCTAAATAAACTAAAACATAAGCTCTTGCCATTGTGAAGTAAAACCCCTCTGGCTAAATTTATTGGTGAGAAGAATGATAGTTAAGAATAACAACATATAAAGGCTTTATATGGCAGGCATCTTCTCAAAAATGGCATAAGCAATTCAAAAGTAGTTTAGGGACAAGAACAAGTAATGAATACTTCAATAAATGAACTGTTGGAGATACCAAATTCAAGCATACTATATCCTTTCTCATTCTCTAAACAATATTGCTTTAAAGCAGATTTCTTCTGAAGAGCCATGGAAGGAATAGGATATAAACCACAGATGCTACTCTGCAGTAGCGTATTTTTAATATTTCATATTTTTAATGACATTTTGAAGGTCATCTGTCTAGGGATCATGAGAGGGATTGTGCAAGATGTTAAGAGGCCTGAGAAAACTTCTGTGTTTTCTGAAGAACTGCTTTCATCCATCTGCTCGTCAAGGCAGCCATGATGCATATAAAACCTATATAGACACAGGCTTCGTACATAGGAAACGTGCTATATTTTTTCTTTTGCCAAATCCATTAAAAAGTTTAGATAGTGAAAATTTGATACTATTCTACTACCTTAGTGTATTTATATATTAATATCTGGTTGCAAAAGGTTAGCTCTCTTGAGTAACCTGAATTGCTTCTAGCTACTTAACGAGACTGAAGAGTTGCTGCATTTTCAGAAGCAGCAACTCTCAGTCAAAATTGTTCTTATCCCAAACTGATTCTTGTCCTCCCTCTGCATGCTTTTCATATCCAAAGGAGCCAGTTATGCCATAAATTACGTCTTTTTACAAAACCTTACACTGAAATAGAATTTGGTCTTAAGGCAAAGCTGCTACTTCTTGGAACTCAATTTCTTAACTATAATTATTTTCATTAATTTCTCTGTCATTTTTAATAGTTTTTTTCTTCTCTAGAAAGGTGTCAGAGGCTCCCTCTGGTGGCTATGTTAACTTAATTTGGCTTTTGTTTTTTTAGAAAAGAAAGATGAAAAAAGCAAAGTACCCAGTAAGATTGAAAGCCCAAACCAAAAGAAGCAATAATAGTAATAATGCAGCTGTTGTACAGAGGCAGCAATGTAGATTCATACTGAAGAGGGAGAAGGTAATTTCTTGTAGGGATAGCTGAAGGATTTGCAGCACAATATGAGCTAAATCTCATACTTAACACATGCGTACACCATTGCTATTGAGCAGTATGCTCAGATAGGAACAGGACATGAGATCTACTGAGTGAAAACACAGCCTCTCTTTTTGATTATCTAAAAAAATTAGACTTGTTATCTCAGCATGGGAAACTACTTTGACTTTTGACCTTTTTTTTTTTTTTTTAATAGGATTGTAATGTACAGAGGTTTTTCAAATAGTGATGTAGTCTGTTGTGCTCCAAAATGCACCATTCAATTCCCATTAGTTACTTCTTTTGTGTTTATTTTTTCCCAGGCTTTCCAAGCATATGTAAAATAATTCAGCAGTTCAGTTCTGCTGTTTGTTAGGAATCCATCTGGCAAATAAGCTGGATGCAAGAAGTTAAAGCTAATGCATTTCATCTCATGGGCGAAGAGCGCGCACAGTCTGTTGCCTCAGCTCAGCTGCCACACGCTTCCTAGGTATGCCACAATAGATTGATTGTACAGACACCGTCTTAAACAAGGCTCCGGGCAGCCTCTGCCAGCCTAAGAGACAAGATTGACATCTCCTCCAGTTGCCAAAGCAAGGACTGGTTTTAAGTAGTGCTGTTCCCATTTGTACTCATAGAGCTTACGCTGTCTGCTTCATACATTTTCTGTAGGTCATGAACAAATACTTGGACGGTTTCAGTTTGAAAGCTGCACTCCCCGCTCTTCACATTCTGCCTCTCCCCTTCCACTCTTCGGTACTGGAAGCTGCCCACAAATGTATCCGTCATAATTTACAGCAAAATCCCTTTAAATGGCACACTGAATTATATACTTGGCATATTTCTGCCAGTTGGTGAAAGTTTGAAGAAGCCTAGTATTTACAACGTAAATACAACCAAAATGGAGATATGATTGTGGGTTATTACTGGATTTATATACAGTCCTAATTCTTTTGAGGATTTTACAGTTTTGCTGAAGTCTGTAATGGTATATGAGACAGATTAAAATACTTCAGAAGCTTACCCCCAAAAGAGAAAATGTCATACAATGTCATTACTAGAAAGAATATACCTCTTCATTACTGTTATAAATCACACAAAACCAATTTCCTCCCTCGTTTGGAGATGCTGTATTTCAAAATTAAGTGTAACAAGGTGTGAATTTTGGCTTCAGATTAAGTCTACCTGATTATTGATTAAATGAATTTTTAAAAATACTGAATTCATCCCAGTTTGGACTATCTGTACTTATACTTCCTCCATACCATGTAGGACAGCTGACAAAGTTGGGACAACATCCCTTGACACCTAAGAGAAATCTGAGATGTTTCAAGACAAACATGCATACAAAGGCTTTGAGAAGTAGCAGTTTCTTCAAGTTTTCTATAGGATACAGTCATTTTACCTCAATCTTCATTTCCAGTTAAGCTTATGTATGTGGTATATTGTATGCATACTTGTATCTATGACATAGGAAACATGCTGAGTTTAAAGATGTGCAAGGACATATGTATATATGGTTATTTTCATTAAGATAACTGAGTTATAAAGCATTATGTCTAGTAAGGCATCAAGTAAGCTATAGGGTGGATTGTTTTATGAAGGGCTGAGCATGTGAGATGAACTTAGCTTTTGTATTTCCCTCAGAGAATCAGGTGCAATCAATAACGTTGCCTTGTTGGCGTTTTTTCTGAGAAAGTCCCATTTCAACCAAGTTTAAGTTGTTTAAATTTATAATATAACTGAATTAGCAAGGCAGGAAGAAGGGTGAAGTGTCTAGAAGAATCCTTCAACCTTCTGTTTTGACTGAAGCTAAAGCCCAGGGTACATTTACATAGGTGAATGTGTATATGTGCATCTGGTTTGCAGGCTCTGTCCTTCATCACAGCTGCTTTCTGAGTGGCATGCAGGGTTGTGCTTACTGAGTCAAGCCTAATCCTAGCATAGCAAAACATTCAGGTTGCTTCTCCAGCAGACAACTTTGACAAGGGCTATTAAGTGACATTGGTTCTTCCTTAAAGGCTGAGTAATATCTGGGCTAAGGGGGAAGTTGCTTGTCCCATGTTAAGGCAGCAACACGAGGCTGGCATTTATCCCCTTACAGTACTGTGTATATGTCCTTTAGCCTTTCATTTAACTTTAGCAAAACAATATAGTTATCATTCCCATATCTGCGCCTAGTTTCAACATGATGCTGGTAGGGCACAAAATGCTGCATTTTATAAGAGCAGTAGATCTAAAGACGTGGAGGATAGGCATGCTTTGTGAGTGGGAAAGATCTTTAGGTCAAGCCATACGCTTCACACATCGAGATGTCTCAGTGTGGGAACTTGTCACTACCTGTGGCGGTCACTCCTGACTGATGTGTGATGATTGATGCATCTCTGGTGAGCAGCATGTGGGCTATGAAGTGGCTTGAGTCAGAAATCAGGAGCAGAGCTACTTCTTTTCATATTAGGAACAAGTGTTTCTTAACAATAAGACAAACCAGATCAATGGCAGTCTCTCTGTTTTTAGGTACAGCAACATATTCATAGAAAATTAGTTGCAGTTGAAGAAATTCCAGAAGGTACCTGTGAGGTTTCTCCAGGAATGTAAAAAAACATTTAAAAGATGAAAATTTTCAGGCCACAGTTAGAGTAGACTATGTAAGAGACCACCAAGTGTGGCATGATGCTTTCTTGTCTTTGGATCTTATAGTCTAAACTCAAAGGCCTCATGGGGAACAACCCTCAAAGTGGAAAGCAGCTGTGCCTGGCAAAGGATAAATGAAATAAGTGGTGTTTTGAGAAGGGGTTTGAAACACAACTGGACATGAATGGGGGAAAATGGAGGGATAGGGAGCTGTCATAAAAAGGTAAATTCAAGCCTGAAAAAAACCCAAAGCAGCCAAAAGTATATCATGGGGAGAATGTAGAAGAAAGGTGGGGCAGAAAGAACCGAGAATAGGGATGTATGGTGAGGAAGAACAGGATGAGGGGCTGGAACTTCACAAAGAAAGGAAAGTAAAACAGTGAAGGGAACTGGGGCTGTGCCCTCACCAACCAGGGCACAGTCCCACAGGGTCTCAGCGGATCTGAGGGCTGGTAGTGGGCTCCATCGACAGCCCCAGACACAGCCAGGGGATGAACCAGATCCAGGCTCACCCAGTCAGAGCAGCAGGACACAAGGCTACAACGTGGATCCAAGGTCCACCAGAAGACAGGGACAGGGCCAGGGATGGAGACAGGCACACCAACAGCATAGCCCAGGCAAGGTCTGGGAGCCCAGGCTTGAACCACCTGGAGCTCCTGGGCCATGGGCAGAGGGTGTGAGTGGGGGTTCCAGGTGAGGCCAGCCAGTGCCATTAAGGCCCTCAGGGTACTGGCAGAGATGGACACGAGAGCAGAGATGTTACTGGGAATAATAAGGAGACATGGGATTTGAGGCAGTTTTAGAAAGGCAGTTTTGGCACCAAACGCTAGATGCCAAGCCATGGTGGGTGACTCTCGTCAGGTAGAATGGAAAAGAAGAAAGGAAAATATTTTAAGAGAGATTTTTGGAAAGTGGCATCCAACAGAGCCACAGAAGAAAGCTGGGTGAGGATAGAGGAGATATGGAAAAAAGCATCGTTATTGTTCTCAGGAGGACTGTAAGACTGGTAATGATGAAAAGCAAAGGAGCGAGATAGTGTAATGGTCAGGAAACTGGTGCAGAGGCCTTATCAGTGTTCTTCTTCTACCAGCATTATCAACAGCCAAGTTCAGAGTTTCATCATGAAATTGTGTTTGAATTATTGGAGGCAAAAAACACCCATGAATTTTATGCATAACAAAACAATGCTGTTAGTTCTGCATAATCCAGCAAGGCCTACAAGAATTGTCTGACTTTCCTAAAGCAGTTCATCTCTAGTCTCAAATGAGGTTCAAGATGGTGTCAGATTATGAAAAAAAATCTTTCTAAGGTGGTCAAAAACTGCAAGTGGCACATTCAGCTCACTTTAACCTTAATGTAGTAAGACATGTTGGACTTACTGGGATTTGGCTTTTTACTCACCACTATGCCATTAGCCCATGCTGTTTATGACCTACTTCTGTTTGTTTCAGTGGCCCTCATGTAAACTGGTTGTATATATGCCTGGCTTCATTATAAGGTAATCTGTATTCTGGTTATGGGAGTAAAAAAGTAATTTATAATCATAAGATTAGTACTGGCATGATGTAGTCACAATAGCTACTGGAAGGCCATGCCTACTTAATAAGCTGCTTAACTAACTCAGTATTTTGGGCTACATTAATAGAAAGAGGCTGTAGATGTAAAATGTAGATATAATAATTAGGAAGAACATAATTGTCTAAATAACCCAACTGCTTTTGCAAGTCAGGAAGCTTGATGTGTTGCTTTTATCAGTGGAGACTGCAATTCACTGAACACTGGAAGGCAGGCTCGAAAATCTGTGCAGTTATAAAAAGAAATGGCTGAGCCAAATATTTTGTAAAAACAAAGTAAGATTTGAAAAGAGAGACCCTGAATTAAATCAGGCAACCCATTATGTGCATGGCTGGAGTCTATGATGTAAGGAGGGAGCCAGACTCCTGCATTTATTTAAGTCTGCTTACTATATAATTCAGGGTAGTGAGGTGAACTAAGGATGAAGCATTAGCTTCAGCATAGAATTTTTATTCTGATCACTGGAGCCTAAAGTTATTAAAAGAACAAACACAATTATGACATCCTAAGGGACTGGCACACATATAAATCTGGATATGCTTCCTGTTTCTTGCAAAGCATATGTATGGATCTGTGTATAGCCTGCTTTTTATTTTAACTAGGTTTGCTGCAGCTTTTGCTCTGAAAAGAAACATTTAACACTCTGGGGAAAAGGAAGCTGCAGAAATCCTCAAATTAATATCTATTAAGAAAAATAAGTTTTAAATAAATTGCTTGTTTGTGTGGTTAAAACTCTTGTCCCTTGAATAAGAACAAAGAACCATCACTTTGCTAGTTCTAGACCTTTCCTAGCTCCCAGCTAATCAACTTACAGTACCATAAAAAAAAAAAAAAAAAATATATCGGTTTATTCTTTCTCTTCCTCTAGTCCTTCAAAATGATGAGAATCTATTTTCATGATAGGTAGGAATGTGAATACTTTCTGAAGAACAAAAGCCCATAGTCTTAAAATTTAACCAGTATATGTGATTTTCAAATTGGCTTTTATGAAAATATTTTGAGCATCAGGTAGCTCAGCATTACCTATTATCTGTGCATATGAATGCCATAACTCTCAATCTTTCAACTGACTAATAGTGATGTGTATATATTGTATAAAGTATTAGATTTCACCTGACAGTCTCAACTTCAGTGTTGTCAATGCAGCATCATTATGGAGTCTGAAGTTTTTAGAGGTGTCAGCAGGAAAAAAAAAAAAAAACAAACAGGTTCTTCAAGGTCCAAAAGGATAAGCCATTAACCCTTGGGAAGTCTGTCATAGCATATTGCCAGCCTCCAAAACTGTCCTGTCAGGCATCTTGCTGACAATGATGCCCTACTAGTGCTTCAGTCACTGCCCACCCTCTTAGCTCTGCTGCCTGGGGCTGAGGGTTTCCCCCTCTCTTCTCTCTTGTCTCTCTCCAGTTCCCCATTTTAGCCTACTGGGAACCCTGTTGGGCTGCTTCTTGTATTCCCATCTCCTTCTCTCTTATCTTCTAGCTGTTTCACCATGCAAACAGCTGTCAGTCAGCTTTCAGGCTAACATATTTTTGTATGTCACTACATCCTATCTCTATACCTTTGCCAAGTCGCTCCTGCTGTTCCTCCTCCAGTTTCTTTGGTTTCTCTTCTGTCCTCAGCTTCCTCTTCTTCTGTGTAAGTTCACTGCTATATCCGTAACTGAAAGAGAGCGACGTCCAGTAGTGCCCTAAAACACTATCTGTAATACTCACAGAATAAAGGGGGAAAAAAAAAGAAAACCTTGTGATCTGGGCAATCAGGGAGTTGGTTCTCTCACTTCAATAATTCACAAGATTTTAGAATTTTTTTTCAGGTAGAGAGATTAAAAGTCTTGAAGGTATGATATAAAATAAAGCATAGATGTATTAAAGAAAGATTGTGTCAGACTAATCTGTTAATCTCCTGACACGACAGCTGGTTTCCCAGGGAAGGGAAATGCAGCAGACATTGTCTATCTTGACTTTCATAAACTGCCACCAGGGAAAGTAAATGTGAAGATTTGGATTAATAGAAGAATTTCAGAATTGATGGGAAGCTGGCTAGAGGGGAAATACTGGGCCAGGGGGGACTTTACACACCAGTGATTCTTTGATGATGCCACAAAAATTGAGAGTGTGCCAGTAAAATTTGTCATTGCCATTTTTCTGGATTTTATTTTTTAGGGGTTAAATATGAAGGCTCTGTAGTGACACAGCATTTTAATTGATGTTTCCATCTTGATAACTAGCTCTTCTGTGACATTGCTCCTTGAGTTGCTTGTTTTGATGCTGCAAGCAGCCTGCCTTCTCTTTCCAGCCATTGGGAGGTCGTTGGGTATGACTGCACCAGGAAAGTGGGCACAAGAGGATTCAGGATTCTTAGTGGAGACAGCCCTGCATGCTAGTCCCACTCCTGATCAACTGTTTAAACAGGAGAAATTTTAGGGGAGTTTTTACCCTGTATTGAGGAATTAAATTGAACACGATTATGAAACAAAAAGAAATGAAAAAAAAAATGCTTCTACATCATCCTAACTTACTACTGATTTTTCCAGTCTTCTCAGTATGGACAGAATAACTCACAGGACAGAGCATTTTAGATGAGTAATTTAAGTACAAGGCATTTTTGTATGGTAACTGCTTCATTATCAGTGCCCAGCTGCATCCCTGCTTCCTTTCTATATGTTATTGTGGGTTTGTCTCATTCTTGGAAAACAACAATCAATCAGTGCGTTCCCTTGAAGGGAAAGAACAGACTAAAACCTGTGCTTAATGCTAACAGTACCAGCAGAACATAGGAACATAAAGTCACTTTTCAATATAGAAGGAAATCAGAAGTTCTCCCTGGGTCCAGATTAGGACCAAAAGCAATCAGGGTGTTTTTTTCCAGTGGATATTATCTGCTTGCTTTCTCAAAGCTTTACTTGAGTAGAAATGTGTTGTGGTGTTACCTGAAGCCAATGTGAAAGGTGCATTGGCAGTCCTCATGTGGAAAATACCTCATGAACTCACAAAACCACCTTGTCCTCCTTTACATCTTCTAGACCTGTGGGTAAATAATGTCCCAACATTGCCAGGCCAACCAAATACATAGCAGCACACAAAGCATATCCAAAGGAAAAGGCAAATAAGGAAATGGATGGATACAATGAGGTCTCCACTTAAGAGGAAAGGTCATCGTTTCATTGGTAGGTGCATATAGAGAAAAATCCCTGTAGGGCATAAGAGCTGTCAGAGTAGCATCAAAAGGCATCAGAGGATTTGTGATAAGGAATCAAGTACAAAATCTGGAAATGGTGTTTATCTGCTCTCCTGCTTTGAGTATGTACCAGCTTTTTTCATCCCTTGTGTTCTCAGCCTTCTCTGGTGTGCACTTTATTTAAAAGTTTAATATTATAATATTCACACAGTAATCCTGATTGTCCCTATATCCAATTCTCCCTGTTCTTGGGAAAGTATAAAATCAATTTCTATAGCACAGCTGAAAAGCAAAAATTGTTGCATTAACATACTGTTGTTTGCAATAAAAATATAGCATTATCTAGGGAAGTCTGTATTTGATTAGAACATAAATATCAAACCCCCAACTCAGACCTCTGAGTATTTGATTCCTTCATCTTATAGAAACAAGGATCTCTGCTGAACAGTGTGACATTTCATTACTTTAGATTTGCTGTGATGAATAATATTATATGCTATTGGCCTAGAAGAAATATTACTATAGTAACTAGCTCATGATTCATTTTTTATGGTTTTTTGCTATATTTCCTAAGGGATGGCTGTCTAGACTAAAAATGCTTAAACTAACTCTTGGTAACGGTAATTAATTTTTTCCAGAGTACTAAAAATATGGGACAGATAAACAACAATACTTAGATACTGCTTTTTAAAAACACAGCAGACCCATAACATTCTTGAAATTACGGGAGTATAGTTTTATTTTATTTGGTGCTTTTTTATTAGTAGTTTTCTGTGTTGTTATTAATCCTCTTTAGTGACCTAAGGCTGGATTCCCACATCGACAATATTACGACTCTAATGAAATCCTCAGACATAATATATAAAATGTTACATATGAGGATGAAAGTATAAGCGGGGTTGGTTGATTTAAATAAAAGTAATGAGCCCACGTTAATTTATATCAGGAAAAAGAAAATCTTTCCATAAGTGATAGATTTATATTTTGGTTCTGTACATATTTATTTCCTTATGATGACTCTTAGCGGTCACCAGTCAACAAGCGCATGTTGGCAAATATCATCTTTATTGCAGTGCCTTATCAGCATATGGAATAGGAGGATGTGTTAGGTATGTGCCCATTTATTGAAGCATATATAGAGTTTAACATGCATTTACTGCATCCTTGTTTTTATTATGTTTAAAATAGGTTTTTTGATTATTTTTTTAAAATTACATTGTTTCAGAAATTCATCGTCTATGTCAAAGTGTGTTTGTCTGCAATTAGAACTCATAGGTACTCAGGGTTCAGGTAAGAAGCATGGAACTACCATTTTAAAGAAGAATTATTTTAAAGTAGTTAGAATTACCTGAAGTATAAAAAATATGCATTAAAAAAAGGTTATTTAAGCACATTTTATATCTTAAATTCACTTAGAAACGTGAAATATTACCTGTAACAAGGAAATTGGAGAAGACACTCATTCTCACCTGCTTCTTTTTCACAGAATAGAAAAGAAAAACATAGTTTTATACTTTTTTAATTCCTGGTAGAGTTTTCAGCTTTAACAGAACTAGTCATGAAACTGAACTAGCTGAATACATGGAAATGAAGATAATATTCACCTTATATTTGCAGAAAGCTGAACAAACTCTGTCTTCAGGTTTTTAGTTATTTCTGCTTAATGCTCGATTTGAACTAGACTCAGTTTAGGCCTTAGCATGCAAGTGTTACAATTTTCAATGGCTTTGTTCGAAAACTAAATATCCATTTTAAATGTTTAGGAACTGGGAGGAGGTTGTGGGATTTCTTGTTTGATAAATTGGCTTTTATTCACCCTGAATCATACCCCAGGGTAGACATGGTAACTTTCTGTAATAAAAACATACAAGAACAGAGCTCTGTCAGCAGAACCACCAGCAGATTTACTTTCTGCCTTTTGTTTTTCATTTAAGTGATGGGAAGTTCAGAGGATCACCCAGTAGCATATGACGTTTCATAATGGTTCATAAATTATGCAGTCAGACCTTTTGGATTACAAAATGCTGGAAGCAACAAGTGCATCTTGCATTATAAATAGAATGGCTTATTTACAAAGATGACATAGCTATATTAATTGTGATTAAAGGGACAGGCCTGCACTGTTTAAGACGTTATTTAGAAGAAACTGATTTTTGAGAAAAAACAAATGTATCTTTTTAGTTTGCTGTGGGTTTACTGAAGTGCTCTGCAGATTTACTGAAGTACGTCTTCCTTTTCCATCAATTGTAAGTGGTTTTTTCTTCATACATTAGCCTAATGTCAAGGCAATAAAAGAATCCTGTATCAAGGTTCACATTCAAAATTAAAAATGGTGATCACCTCCATGAGTAGAAAATTCATCTTGTTCCCTGCTGCATGACACTGGTCAAGTGCCAGCTGGAGTGTGCTATCATCCCTGAGTGTTGAACAGTAATTGGACTAACTAATTGAAGCCGTGACCCCTGAAATAGAGATGCTGTTATTACATCAGCAATCATCTATGCACAGCCCTTGAACGTGCGCTGCTGATGCTGCGGCTCGTCCTCCTTTCTCCCTTGCGAGGCTCCCGTGCAGAAGCAGCTCCAGCGTGGCTCCCGGAAGGCCCCTTTTGCCCTCCATGGGTGCTTTGTCCTGCTTATGGCTCCTCATGTTCCTCCCCTGTGCCCACTGTGGAGGGAGCCGCAATCCCGAGGCTTTCCAGGGAGATGTCAGTTTGATTTAGCACCGAAGTGCCCAGGGACTTGTCATGCCTGAGCAGGGATTTTAAGGTTGAGCTGACCGTTGCTCTTAGGAGCATCTCTGCGTGACTGCTCCTTTCCAAGTGCACACTGAGGAGAAGAGAAATAGGGTCGTGAGCATGGTGGTGGGCAAGATTTGGGATCATGGAGGTCATAATAGGAGGGTGCAAGGGCAGGTGGTGAGTTGGCTTGGGGTGGGTTGAGGTGAAGGAGGATAGAGAGCACAGGTAGGAGACCAGGGTTCTGGGAGAAGAGAGCATGAAACAGAAGGATAGGAAAAATGGGGAATTACAAATGAGGCATCCTTTCAGCCTTTTGAATGATCAGTTGCCTCTCTTGGAGCCTGCTGCTTTTTGTGCAGGGCTTGCATGTTCATTTTTTATTGCAGGTGGGTGATTTTGGTGCTCCTGAACTGCATTGCACACTAATTTTCCTTATTTTTCTGCTATGACACTTTTGGGTTACATGAAGAATAATGAACTTTAATGGTGCTCTTGATTTTATAGACCAGCTTGTGGCTTAAGCAAAGTACCTACGCCCTGAGGTCTTATTTGCCGTTCTGTTTCTCCTACAAAGTGATTTGAACTTCTCACACTCTTACAGTGGCTTGTTAGGCTGCCCTGGATAAGGCTCAGCTGACTGAGGAGGGATATCCAGCAGTGCTGGGATTTGGGAGTATGTTCTGCAAGGATAGCAAGGAAGGCTGTGATTCATATCTTAAACAGGGCAGGGTTTTACAAAGATGCTGAAGTCTCAGGAAATCTTAAATGTTAGTGACCCTTAAAGAATTAAAGAGAGTTCAGATTTTAGCAGGCATTTCACTAATTTCATTTTACTTCCAAGGCTAGATGCTAATCGAAGCACATCCTTCCTTTTCTTGTTGCAGCGGTATGTGGATAGTTCAATTAACATCATCAACAACAAGGAAGCATGAACAGCCAAGGGCACGAAATTCTGTGCATGTGTGGCTTTCACAGAAACAGGGCGGAAACTCTTAAAGGGATGAAAATTACTTTCCCTTTGTATGAGACAAGCAAGCCCTCAGCATGTTTGCACTTGTGGCCCTTCTGCTTTAGTCCTAATATGGCTTTTTACTAAGAGCTGGCCTAAGATAACCTGCTCCTGCAGTGTTTACAGACTGCTTATAAAATGTGCATGCAGGCAGTCTGATTCTGCCACAAACTGTGAAGCCTTTGCCTCCCTCTACCCCCGACAGAGATAGGAACAACTTGCTGATTTAGTGAACCCAAACGCAGGTGGTGCTGTATGAGAAGCCCATTCTCCATCCTACTGAAGACAAATATTGAAAAAATTCTATATCTTTAATATTATTACACATTATATGTCACTTTTCCTTCACTGTGTGTATGTAACAAACTGGAATGAGAGTGATGTCTCTGTTCAAGAATGAGCACAAGCCATTTCTGAGTCAACATACATCAGCAGTATGTCAGTGAAATGCTATATAGCAGTTTTAGAGGCGAAGAAGTCCATCAAATCTAGATTAGGAATCACCTCACCAGCACCATGAATTTACAAGGAGCTGTAAGATATGAAGGTGAGGGAAGAGGGAAGCAAGGAAAACAAAAGAGGAAACTGAGAAAAAGGTGAGAAGAAATAGAGAATGATGGGAAGAGCTGAGGGATTCTTCCTCCAGCCTTTTTCAGGCATGTCTGAAGTTCAGTTGTGGCTCTCATGATTTCTTGTCATCACAAATATGTAATTTTCCCTTGGCTTCTGATATTTCAGGCTTTTCATCAGGGACGAGATGAATCATTGTATGTTTCAGAACTTATAACACAGAATTCTAGAAACTCAGTCCATTCAAATGAATTACAGTGGTTCAGTTTACACCCCAAGGAGCATTGCTAATTTTTTAGTCTTCTGATTAATTTGACATCATTTTTATGTGAATGACAATACCAAGTAACTTAGGTAAAATAGGAACCCATATAAACTGCTTGTGTTTTATCCAGGTTGAGCATTGTCATTTTCTGATGACCTCATGTTGGTCCAACAGTAGAAAGATGGTAAATACAGCAACCAAAATATATTCTGTATCATGCAAAACCAGTGCATGTTTTACTGGTGATGGTGGCCTTATGTACTCATTAACTTTATCAGAAGGTGTTATTGTTCATTGTACTTTACACAACATCTCTTAAAGGTGCCATGATACAGGAAGTCTACAACTTAGACTAAATACTAAGCTATTTTGATTACTGAAATAGTCAGTTCCAGCAGTAATTGTGTAGTCTTTACCTTAAGGATTTAAAGCCATACAATAGCATCCAATAAAGTCGTTTCTAGTCATGCAGTGTTGATTATGATGACAGCTGCTGATATTACTAAATTTTTACTATATAAGTAACATGACAATGTACTGTTTTATTTGACAAGCTTGTTGTATAGCTTTTACTAGTAGGTGCTGATGACTCCTCCTTCCGTCTTTGTAACCATGAGAAAAAGTCCGGTAGTCAAAGTAAAATTTCATTCTTTTCCCCAGAGACTCATTGAAGGGTTTGTAAAGAAGTAGAATCCATTGTAGTTCTGTTATTTTTTTATCTTATTTGATATACTCTTTCCTGCAGGATAATGCCTTTCTATTATAACTAAAAGATTAGCTTTCCCATTTATGTAACTTTTGTGGTTCTTTCCAAAGACTTACTTTGTGGCTCTGGCTGAAAACTTTTGACTGGTTTTATCAGGTTCTAAAGGGACCAAAGCAAAAGATGTCCTGTCTATAACATGAGATTAGTCCTGCCATTATAAAAACACTGTATCACAACTCTGAGTAGCTGCTCTTAAGTGCATCACTTTGAAAAAGGAAAGAAACTAAAGATCATAAGAAAAAAAGAATTTATCAAGCCCTATTTCATTGAAGACAGGCATTGAGTCATTTTTGGTAGGGTGGAGCTTAACTAGATGAGATTATATAAGAAGGTCTATTATGTGAAGGGTCCGAGTCTGATATCATTAAGGACAACCGGAAAATGGCAATTTTCAGGGACGTTTCAGCATTGTTGTTCTTGAATATTATACCAGACGTTTCATACTTAAATTGGAAAAGACTGATGGACTTAGCTCTCAGCTAAATAAACTCTTGAAATACTCAGCACACCTCTTGTGTGCACCAGGAGCAACCTTGGTGAAAACCAGAGCAGTTCCTGGCTTCTCTAGATTGTAATGGCCCCTTCAAAACACCTGCAGTGCATTCTGTGCACCGGGGGATCCTCAGCACAGCAGCCAGCCTCACTGTATGTGCCTTGCACATATCCTTGCCTCCTTCTCAGCCAAAGCACAGGAAGAGGTGGCACAGCACTGGCTTCGCTGCTTTGTGCCTGGATCATATACATCTTCAAAAAGAAGTGACTCCCGCTGATTTTAGTAGGACTAAGATTTGGGTCAAGTCTACTGTGGATATCTGTGGAGAAAAGACGGGCCTGGGGTTTTGTTTATTTAGCCTCTATGATCTTACCATGCAAAGTTACTGTATTGCATGTGTAACCCACCTAACGAGGTATTCCCTGAGGCTTTTTCCTTCTTCCTTGCTTCAGGAACGTGCAATGGAAATGCTGCATGGAAGCAGTGATCCCGTGCTGATTCCATGTGTCATCTCTTGTTCAGTAGCTGAATAACAGCTGGCTACTGGCTCTCTAGAAACTAGAGGGTACATAATTCAATTTTTCCATGTGTGTTCCAGTTCCTTATTGGGAATTCCCCTTGGAGATAGATGTGTCTTCTCACAAACTGCACTCGAGAATAAGAACCTAAGAGACCAACTTACTGCAAAACGATCCCTGGGAGGAATGAAAACCTTTGCTTGTGAAAGGTCACCAGAAAAGTGGCAGTAGGGCCACAGAATTAGGCTGCACTAGGGAAAATAACATTCTTGCCTTCTATATTGGGTTTTGTGCTGACTGTCCCAAAATCTCTAACTTTGCATATTTGACTTAATGAAAACTGAGAAATGAGCTTAGCTCATTTTTTTACCAGGCAAATTTTATGTGACCTCAGGACCTTTCTTTTATCTGTTGTTGCAGAAGCAAAGTATTAGGCAGTTGTGTACTTTTCCCTGATGCAGCTAGTAAGAAAGGACACATATTTCAAGGTGGGTTATAATATTCTTTGCCTGACTGCAAATTCTGAGATTACCGAAGTAACGAAATTGAGCTAAATGTCATGTTATCCTTTGGATTAATGGAAAATAATTAAGATCATCACTGACTTTATTGAAGGATGTGGGTTTGCTGCCTGAAGCATAAGAAGCTCCTTTTATATCTTCCCTAAAAATGGACAGCCCTTCTCTGTTATTAAGTGTTGTCTACAGTGTGTAATCCCATGAGCATAATGACTGTATTTCTCCTTGTTCATCATGTTAGCAAATGATAGAGAGTCTTGGGCAATTTGCACTGGAGGTCTTGAGCCATGCAACAGATGAGCAGGTGTGAAGTTCAGACATTTGTTTGACTTGGCTACTGAATTGACACTTCAGTTCCCATGCATGGTGGTGTGGCTGGAGCTGTCTGGGAGAGAAGGATGTGGGGGTTCTAATTGATCAGCAGCTGAAGATGATCCGGTAGAGTGTCCAGGTGGCCAAGAAAGCCAACGGCATCCTGGCTTGTATTAGAAATAGTGTGACCATCAGAGGTAGGGAGGTGACAGTCCCCCTGTACTCTGCACTGGTGAGGCCACACCTGGAGTGTTGTGTCCAGTTTTGGGCACCTCAATACGAGAGAGATATCGAGGTGCTGGAGCGAGTGCAGAGGAGGGGATTGAAGCAGGTGAAGGGCCTGGAGAACAGATCCTCTGAGGAGAGATTGAGGGAGCTGGGACTGTTCAGTTTGAGGAGGAGAAGGCTGAGGGGAGACCTCATCACTCTCTACAGCTACCTGAAAGGACATTGTAGAGAGGTTGGTGCTGGTCTCTTCTCACAGGTGATTAGTGACAGAACAAGAGGGAATGGCTTTAAACTCCAACAGGGGAGGTTCAGACTGGACATTAGGAAAAAAATTTTCACCAAAAGAGTGATCAGACAGTGGAATAGGCTGCCCAGGGAGGTGGTGGAGTCACCATCCCTGGATGTGTTTAAGGGTCGTTTAGATGAGATGCTGGGGGACATGGTGTAGGGGAGAACTTTGTAGAGTAGGGCTGATGGTTGGACTCAATGATCCCAGGGGTCTTTTCCAACCCGAATGATTCTGTGATTCTATGATAAACTACACTGTGTGGAGGAGTAAAACCATGTAGGAGCAGATGGTCTGCTGCTCTTGTTCTACTTCAGCAAAGAGAGGAGACACTAGTGAATCCTCTTTAGGTGAAGTGCCCTGGTTAACAAAGCACTGCAGGCAGGCAGAGGCTGAGTGTAGGTGATGGCTCTCTCCAGCACTTATGGCACATAATTATTCAGGCTGGGTTCTGGCCATCAGGTCACCTTCTGGATTTTGTAGCTTTGTGGGAGACTTCAGTGCAGTGACCTGGACTCACATAAAATCAGCTGTGTATGGAGTCAAGAAAATGCAATCCTCTCTGGTGACCCGATGGTGTGCCCTGAATCGGCCAGTGTAGACAGGTAGTTGGACGTACAACACAGTGACTTGGCTTGTGCTTCTTGTATTCTCCCCTAGCAGCCTTCAGCCAGGGAGCTGAAGGGAGAAATTCAGTGTTCACATACGAGAGCCTTTGACCACCTTCAGTGCTCTCCGTTTGGCTGCCACAGTGTCACACCAAGCCCTTCGGTGGAGGGAATGATTTGGCCTCCTGAAACAGAGATTTATTTTGAAAAGTCTACTGTAATATCTTCTGTGTCTCTGAATGTACCATGGAGGCACTTCATCCTTATCATGAAGGAAGTAGCTGAGGCTCTCTGATACTATTCTTTTAAAATCAAAACATTAAAGCTACAATGCAATGATTTTCAAATTTTCCAGACATCCCTCCCACTGGCATTAATTGCCCCCCTGCTGTTCCTGTTGCAAAGCTGTTTGCTCTTTCAGTATGCAGTACTTGTTCAGTGCTGCACTAAACCTTTGTTGCTTTGCAGTAAAAAAAGCTTCAGTTTATGCAAATTGAAATGAGTTTGATAAAGTGATAAACAGTCACATTTTATGATTGCAACTGTTGGGGTTTTGTTTGTTACTTCACAGTTAATTTTGTGGAAGTTAAAGGCTTTACAAACTCCCTTCTGGCATCCATGCAGTAATACAGTGCTCCCATAACAGCATTTTAAGAATTTGGTAGGGCCACCAAGCCAACATGGTAGGAGGATCACATACATCCAACATCACAGAGTCCCTTTCCCCTGTGGTAGCGCTCCCTCCCAACTCAAAATCTCCTTGTACCTAGCAGCTCATCTTCTGTTTTGGTTACTCTGTCTTTGGATGGCTCTTAGGTTTCATGCCCTTTTCTTTAATTCCTCTTCCTTTCTGTTTCTGACACATTATTATTATTCTTTCCAGTGACAGTACCAGACCTCCAAAATCCCATATTCCCCAAGAGTAATTTGACATACATTACTGTGCAATTCCTACTGGTAGATTGGATCAAGTGCTTTATTTTTATCCAGGTCAGCTGCTGAGGACTGTGGTTGACTTTTCTTCCTCAGTAGCTGCACAACAAGGTGGGAGTATTTCTGTCACCTGAGTATTTCTGCTGTAGCTGGAGGTTTGTCCTCCCCTGAGTTCAAAGTACCCAGTACACAAGTAGGGTTGCTAGTGGTCATTAATGGAAGATATGAGGCCCCCATTTAGATTAAATATCAAATGGAAAAACCTAGAAAAAGTGTGACTATGGCTGCACGAGGAGTAAATGAACGCAGTTTGATTCTATCTTTGTCTGACATAGGGTTTGATGACCTACATGCTTGTGCTGATCCTGGAGCTCCTGAACATGGATACAAGACACCCAGTGCAGGTGTTTTCTTTGAAAGTGTGGTGGTCCGGTTTCATTGTCAAGAAGGATACAGACTTAATGGTACTTCAAAAAAACTTTGTGTGAGACACTTTAATGGCTCCCTGAGCTGGAAACCAAGTGATAAACCTGTGTGCCTACAAGAAGGTAAGTCACTTTTCTTAAAGCGGTTCACCAATGTGTTTTTTTTCTCACTTGTCCATGTACCATGTTTGTGTGTCTTGGTACAAAACAAAAAAAGAGCGGAGTCCATTTCACTGTGTCTCATTTGATACATACTTTAGTTTCCTATCCTTCCCATCCATAATCCTCATTTGTCAGTTAAATTTATGCCGTGAGAGGTTGTGTGTGTGCACACATGCATGTGTTGAAAGGGACATAAAGAAATCAGAAGAAAAAAAGATAATACATTACTCCTTTTAACTAGTTACAGATTGATGCAGAGAGAAAAAACAACCTCCAGTATATGTAATCTGTAACAATTTATTAAAGCTGCCCACTTAATACTCCTTTCTGCAATATATTATTAATCAGGAGTTTTAAACAATTCTTGTTTATGACATGTGCATGATTCAAGTAGGAAAATCAAACACACATGGACTGCAGATGTTTAAAGTCACAGTAGAAGTTTACTTTGAGATAATTCAGACTACTATGACATGAATTTTATTGTATTACATTTTTGAAATTGGATTTGGTTTTAAATAATTAGGACGTTAAATTACTTTCTTCTTCTAGGAGTTAGATAGAGCAGTATTAATTTGAATATCATAAGTGTAAACTTCGGCCAAAATACATCCACAAGCATCACAAACAATTTATTTCACCAAGTATATTGAAGATATAACTTGTTCTTTTTGTTGATTTATTTTTGGTCAACATAGCTATTAAAATCAACAGGCATGAAAAGTATTAATTAAATCAAGTGCATACATTTTAGTGTTGTGACTTCTCCACTGAAGTCATTGGCCATCGCCTTGTAGTCTTCAAGGTAGTCAAGATAAATTCTATTTCAGAAGGCCTTCCATCATTTAAATTCAGATAATTATATGGACTTCATTCAAAAGCAGTCAGAGACTTATGTGGCTCATAAACACACTTACTACATCGGATCATGCGTCACTCTGCGTGTATAAAAACTGCAAGTACTTGTTTATGCTGATGGGTGGGTAGGTGTAAGAATCCTGTGCTGGGACAGGGGTGCATGAAGGGACATGCCACAAAAGGAGCAAGCAGGGCCTGGGAGTGCCACGCTCAGGAGGTACATGTGAAGAGAACAACCCTAAGCAGTGGTCTGTGTGAAAGTGTTGCATGAGATACTGGAGAGAGTAGCTTGAGGCAGCTGGTAAGTAGTCTGTGGTTTTTCAGATAGCTGCCCTGTTGGCAGGAGAGGTCTTGACAAAATACGGGCTCCTGGACATGTGTGAGGCTACAGGCTACAGAGCTGTGAGGGGCACAGTTGTGAGCTGTCTCATGGTATGCACTGAGACCACAGCTTCTGTGTAGAACGTCAAGGCAATGGGGCCAGTAACACCCGGTCGTAAGGGTGGTCAGCTTCAAAGAAACAAGATGATGCCTTTAAAAATAATGTATGTGTGAAAATCATGACCTCTTCTGTTACAGCCCCCTTTCATAAATGCCTTGTCTCATGGTTATTTAAGAAAAAATACATGTAGATTGACAGCAGCATATGTCTAAACTGGGTATTTGAACAACCAGAAAAAGCTATAATGCTTGGAAAATCTGTTTTCTTAACCACTACAGGTAGCTTCTAGGAATTTTGATGTGCGTCTTTGATGCACACCTGTATCATCCACTGCAGTTGTTAAAATAAGCATTAACATCTTTCACTGAATATTCAAATCTTCTCCCAAGCCCCCCAGTCCAGTGGAAATCTGTGGAGGAAGTTTCTGACCACAATGCCATCAACAGCAAAACTTCCACTGATATCAGTGTGATCAACACTTGAGCCAGGTGTTTTCAAAAAAGAAAGAAATTGGAAGATGAGAATGTGATGGATGATGTGACAACAGTTGCTAAAGAGATAATCATTACTCTACAGCACAGAGCATTTAAAAAGGATTGCTAGCCAATGTTCTGATCAAGCTAAGCACTTAAGCTTGAGCATAACTGTAATTATGTGATTAGTCTTGTTAAAAAGTTCTGTGCTCAAAATTAGGCATACACAAAAATGCTTTTTATTATTGGGACTGAAGAGTAGGACCCTGATTTAGGATTTAGTGAAGCAAGTGCTTAAGTACTTTCCTGATTAATGGTATAATAATACCTCAGGTATTATTAAAACAATCCTAGGCTTTAGCAATAGGGAAAAAAACAGATGACAGAATTAATTTTTCTTTCCAATGCACAATACAACCACTGATTCAGATGAAATACTAAGCAAAGGTTCAGTAGCAATCCACGAGACCTAAGCATTTGCTTAAGTGCTTTTTAAAGTGATCCTTTTGTGTACTCGGAGCAGAATCGTGAGCAAGGGGCACTACAGGGAGGTAGGCTGTGTAGGAACATGGCACATCTGGAGAACAGTTAAGGAGAAATTATAACAGGGTTTGTAATTCTCAGCTGTCTAATGACATACATAAAAGACCTCATTGCAGAAATTCTGTAATGACATATAAAAAGAAATTTGAAATTTGTAGCAAGTACTGGAGAAATAAGAAGTTAATGTTTTACCATTCATCATTAGCTATCACAAGGCAAAATAAACTTTATGTTGCATTTACCCATTTAAGGCAGGGGCTGGCTGCCATGTGTGCTGTGGTATGCTACACACGCCTCTCATCCCAGTATATGTAACTGTCAGATATTGCCAGCCAAGCTTGAACAGTAAAAACACTCAATACTTTGGAGTTCATTTTAACTTAATCTCAGGAGTTTGGATTCAACTAAGGATGGTTACGTATCATTTTATGTCTATGTTATGCACATTTAATTGTTGTTCTGTGTTTACTAGAACAATCTCCAATCACAAACAAATGCTATTTACCAGAGGAAGTAAAGCAACCTGTTTCAGAATGTAATTGATTTTAAAACTAATTCATTTGCCTGGAGCTCTTAATCCAATCAATTTGATTTTATAGGTCTGTCATTTCTTGTTAAGAGGCAGGAGATTCTAAGTGTCAGCACGAGAATTAAGTTGCATGACTAGGTGCCCAATAAATGCCCTGTCAAAAATCTGTGTGCTTAGAGTTACGCTGTCATGTTGATCTACTGCATGTTGCGACTGTAACCTCCATCAATCCTAATACAGTTATGCACATAAATACCAAAGCTCTAAGGTAGGAATTTTGTATTTACTGTTTAAGAGCAGTATGTCATGTTGTTCACACTTTAATCTAATCTTCTCCCACTGTGATAATGTGGCTGCTGAGGCTGTTACCCTACTTGGAACAAACGCTACCTCTTTGCTATGAGATTGAATCTAAATTTACAGTCTACATGGAGATGGCAACCAAGCAAAGAGCTGTGCCCTTCTCTCCCAGTGCTTCTGCAGGCAGACGCCTTCGAAATGTCCTCTGTGCCTTGTTCTCCTACTGACAGGGATAATAAACCTGCAGTGAAAGTAGTGGACTAGTACATAGTTTGGCTACAGTTTTCCTGTATGACATTAGCACTCGTTTCTCTTTGCTTTTGTCTCTGCATCTGTGAGATGACTGAAATATTTTTATTGCTCCATCTCCTATCTGTCTTACGCAGTGTTTGCTGATTCTTAAACCTGGTTACAAACACTATATGAATTTTGCAACCTGTGCTTAGCACAGTGGCCACAGATCTTAGGTGAAGTCTCTGTGCGCTGTTGTAATACAAGCAAAGACGATAAAGAGAAAGCTTTTTTTAAAATGCACTGAAATACTGTGTTTGCCATACACAGAACTATCCTCTAACACAGTACTATGGATTTAACACTAGTAAAAAAACCCAGGTGATACTGATCTTAAGTATTTGCTTTTAAGAGGATGGGGTCCAGAAGAGCTGTCCCTGCACTCAACTGATTCTTCATGATGTTCCTTTTACCCTTTCTCCCTGTTCCTTTCTGTTCCAGCCTGTCAGTGTTGTGGTTAGATTAATCAAGGCTAGTTCAGACACTGCTCCGCAGTGAGATACACAGGAGCACTGGACCTCTGCGTTTGAGTTTACATACAGACTAGGAAACAAAGCAATGCCAGAGCATGGGCCAGGGCAGTGCTCTGCAACTGCACATACTGTTACAGTATTAGAAAGGTCCCTGACATGTTTTTTGCCAATGCCAAGCAGTACTCCCCAAGCAATTCCTACGAGCACCTTCTGGATTAGCATGGACCAGGGACAGTTTTTGGAGGGTAAGAGTTCACCTGCACAAGCCATGCCAAGCCAGCTGGTACCCATGGATGGTGTGGCTATCTCCATAGTGTCTAGGTCATGCCTTCCTTCTGAATTGCCTTTATGGTCCAGGTGCTCCTGGGAGGAGGAGGGTGGTCATCCTTCCCCCATGGGCTGGAACAAACAGTTTTGAGACATGATGCGTGATTTGCACGTAAACTAAAGCATTATAACTATAGTGTTTAACAAATCTTACTCTTCAGACTGATCGTCCTGTGATGGAGGACACACTTGGTTTGCTAAAGCCAAGAACTCCTAATGTATAAAGCTACATCTTCATGCAAGTTAGGTCAAGATGAGCATCAGGCTGTCAGGCCTGCTGGCTGCACCCCACCTCTTTGTGCTTCTGCAAGATAAGGAATGTGTTCTTTTGGCTGTCCCATTTTAATATTCACATGGTTGATATAAGCAGATTGTGTAAAACTGCCAGAAAGGAGTGTAAGTCATAGCCGTTGCTGTTCCATGCTGGTTAAAGACCATGTATTCCCTTAAATGGTTTAGCAGCTTCCACAGATTTGCTGAAAAGTACTTAGAATAAAGCAGTTTATTTTCTAGGACAGGACATTTTAAAATCCAGTCACTTATTCTCAGCTTTTCCAAGCAGAATTTGTGCCAGCTAATGCAGTTGTTTGTGGAGAGGTGGCTACTGTCATTTATGCCTGACTAAGTGCTAAACAATACAAAATCAGCCAGTGGGAAAGCATTTGCTCACAAGGCATCAGCAAAAAGAGCTGTAAAACTGTGGTCCATTGGTCTTGCGTTTAGCCGGGGCTTATAATAGACCTGTTATCAAAGTCAGCCAGGATGTTGTAGGTGAAGGATGGTACAGTGAGCAACTTATCACTGTTCTCTGCCAACATCTAGCCGATTAAAATGATTCGATCTATAGCTGTTACTTGGAATAATGGGCATGAAGTCGCTGTAATAGATCATTGTTACAGAATCAATTTCCCCCGCTTTGAAAGTGAAATCTCATATTTTACTGCAGTGTATGTATACACACCTCCTTTATTTGTATAGCAACAGAAAGCTGTTATGCCAAGAGAGTAAGCTGTTCATTGACGTTATCTTCTGGCATCCATCTCCAAACCTCCTCCGGCGTGGCCATGGAGCAGGATCCCCATCTATCTCATCCCACCCTCAGGGGTGCCCAGGGCTGCCTCTTCTCTTCATGACAGCATTCAAGGCTTAGCATCAGGCATTTCTTATGGGGCATCCTCTGCTGTCTCCTTTGCTGATTAACTTGTCAGAGAGAGAGAGAAAAAATGATCCAGTCTTTGAAGGTGATGTCTGCATCCTCAGCCCAGTGCATTTTTATAACCTTCTGTTAGGGTACGTATCCTTTCAGTCTTGGGCATTTATAAATTAATAAATTATAATAAAACATCTTGCTGCAGGGTCTCAGACCACCCATCAGACTCCCAGCCCTTCCTGTTACAGACAGCAGAAGGTACCTGCTGCAGCAGCCAAGGAGCTAAAAGTAACAAGATAAATGGATAAAATTTTGACTAGTATGACCAGGCCCCATACTAAGAGTTAGCTAAGGATGTGTTTTAGAAAACATTCCTGTAATGGGAAGGTACAAAGGAAAATATGTTTTAACTGGGGAAATAATGCTCTTCAACTTCACATTAGTAAAATTTAGTGATGCATCACAGAATAATAGATCCCCTAGTTTGCCTAAATAAATAAATACATTATGAAATGCATTTGCTCTTAGCAGTTTGAGTGTGCTCTGCTAAATGACAGTTTATCTTGCTTCTAGTTGTACTTCTAAGCAAACAAGCAAGCTGCTGCTATTGCTTTATTTTGTGCATGCTCACAATTAATTGCCAAATACACATTTAGCACTGCCTCTTCCTCTTTAGCAAAAATTACCCGTGAAAATGGCAGAAACTTTCTCTTTTATGCAAGTCTCAAGGGACTTCTGAAATGTCGTCTTTTTTATAAACATTGCATTCCTAAATGAAGACAATTATCTCTTGTGGTAGAAGTGTTGGGAAAAAACCCCGGTCTAATCCAGTCTTACGATATTTTTACTGTCTTGCTTTTATTTGAAATACTTTGTACGTTTTGATGCCTGGAAACTTTTATTACCATTTCTGTCATGGATTGACTGCTGGCAGACAAACATAATTTTGATTATATTTTCCCAATATTTAATCTTTTCCTTTCTTCTGTTTAATCTCACTTTGCATTTCTGAGGAGGATGAACTTTGAGTCACCTGGATTATTCCTTCATGTCCTCTTGGCTTGTCTCTTAATTATTCAGTATTAGCAGAGGAACTTTTACCCTGCCTCACCCCTTCCTTCCACTTTCCACAACATCTTTCATTTTTTTAGACTTCTGGGTTTTATATTATATTTTGGTGTCTTTGGCACCGGTATATACAGTGAGAGAACTGTCCTATACATGTATCATGGATGGGTAATAAAGCCCATGCCTGTGTATCACCAGAGGTCTGCAGTCATTTACCTTGTTGAGAATCTTCTACAAGCACTTGAGATGCTGCTCAGGGCCTTAGAAATCAGGTCCTCTAAATGCATATGAATTCAGGCACATAAAATTACCTGATTTAAAACAGAATTAATGAGATGGGAGTGAAGACATTCTCATAACAAAGTCTGTGGAATGGATCTGGATAAACCCTTGTAAATGTACCTGATTTTCATCTGTCTCTCTGCTAAAACTGCAGTTTTTCTGTGTTCCTCATGCCATATCTGTATTTTATCTTTTCTTTTGTCCTGTCCTTAGTGCTGTTATAGAGTCTGCCTTCTCGTGGGACTTTGGAATAGTTAGACTGTGCAGTGTAGTTTGCACACATGATGAATGGAAGGGCAAAATTAAAAAGTCTTCTTAAACACTTTTAATTTTGTTTGTTTTAAAAAGTCGGGGGGAATGATCCTTTATTGTAGCACATCAGCTTCTACTACAGTGCTATAGACTTTGTAACTGATGGTTATCTGTGGAAAGGACATACTGACTGAAATGCATGTATTATCCAAACAGTTTAAGCAGAGCACTTCGATTAACTGATAACTTTTGCTTAAGAACTTGATTATCGAATAGCTAGCCATGTTTTTTTAATTAAGTTACTATTTTTTTTTTTTATGAAGTCACAGATTGCCTTGTTCCACATGTTGAAGATGCAGAGATTCATAACAAGACATACAGGACTGGCGATAAGTTAATAATCAGCTGTCATGAAGGATTCCAGATCCGTTACCCTGACTTAGACAACATGGTTTCAATATGTCAAGACGATGGAACATGGGATAATCTGCCCATTTGTCAAGGTTTAGTACACCAGCACATCCTGTTTTATAGCTCATGCATCTTGTGATAGTTTGCCAATATTTTTTTCTACAGTTGTAAGGATGTCAGTGATCTCATAAGCTTTACTGTACAGTATTTGAATAGTTCTGCTGCTAAGAGTTTTTTGATTTCTTTTGTTGCTTACTGCAGGAAAGAAAATGTCACTTTCTGAACATACTCACACTTAAAATACTACTTTAAATATTGCTTTTTTGTTTGCTAGTCTAAAATCTGACACAGATACATTGAATTAAAAAAAAAAAATCAGGGTTAAATCAGTCAGATGTTCAGCAAAAGCTCTGATGGGCAATTGACATTTTTGCACCAATTAATTTCTGGAAAGATTTAAGCTTCTAGCTGCAATTTACCTTTCTTTCCCTTGTGCAGTGGGCAAGGGTAAAGGAGAGAAGCTGGAACCTGTTCTTCTATCAGAGTTTTCAGCAGAGTTGTTGATCACATTCACAGTCTGTTAAACGATAGGTATTGCCTGAAAATTCAGGGTATTCACAGGAATGGTTTCGGCCAGCAAAGCCGTTAGCTGTAGAACTAGTAATATTAGTAGCATGGGATCCCAGCTTTGCTCAGACTGCGAGAAATGGCTGGGGGTAAGCCAGCTGTAGTGAATGGAATTTCTGTAACCCTGGGCTGCTATTACAAGTCAATGGTTTAGTACCATTGACTTGTTTTTAACCAATTCACATCTTGGTAACAAGCTTGACCAGCTGAACAGCATAGCGAGATTTTAACTGTCTGTGCTAAGACGACTGGGTTAGTATTAACTTTCTGCAAACCTGTATATTGTCTCCTAAAGCTGACAGGTCTCTGTAGGCACTTAATTACACCATCACATCAATTTGTAGAGTCAGGGCAGGCAGACAGGGGAGCTGGGGCATTCTTAGGAGTGACAGTGGCAGAGTGAGATGTGAAAGTTGAGGCTTGTTTCTGCTGTAAAGTGATGAGATTGGTGGGCACCAGAGTCAGAAGTTACAGGGGCTTAGTTCGCATGTGTCTCCACAGCTAGGACCCTCGGTTTGGGCACATCAAACTGTCCCCCAAGATCTTCTCTTAGACTATGGCACAGACATGTAGAAATTTAGGCACATTACAGGGCTAGCTCAGTGTTGTAGATGCACACATTTTATCTGAATAGGGCTAATAGAAAAAGAGAGTTTGTACAAAGCCATGAAGAAATGGACACTAGTTTTGGGGTATTTTATTGGCAATGGCATCATGTGTGGCAGCATGAAGTATACAGCCTATTTTTGAGAGTGGGTACACGTCACATCTAATTAAGGTAAATTAAGATTCTTGCAGTTAGGTGAGATGAATCAAAAGATTGATTTGCAGGTCCTGTATTTGCCAAAGATCCAGGAGGAAATTTTGTGACAGCCAGCATTACCTGGCTAAGCAAAAGTACCGCAAGTAACCCTTGGCTTGTTACTTTCTTCTGTTGTTGTATTTATGCTATGAAATACAATTAATTGCTGCTACTCAAGATTTGATATAACTGCTTTTCAAAATAAACGCTTTAAAACTGCTTTTCAAACTAAAAGCAGTGCTAATAAAAGTAAGGAAATCAATTGCACTAGAGCCAAGTGCTGTAACTACTAGACAGGTAGAGAATAGGCAATTCAGATTCAAGTATCTGCCATATTTTGCCCAATTCTATAAACCTCTCACAAAATTGTCTCCAGAATTTTCTTTTTGCTATGTCAGGCACTAATAACATCAAAGCCACTTGTCTACTTGCACTAGGTTGGCTGTCAATTACCTTTCTAGGGGCCTTTGATTACAACAGGCAGGGGAATCTCATGACACTGAGATGCTTTTTTTTCTGTCATAGCAGTGCGAAAGGATTGTAGAGCGTGTAAGAATCCAACCTCTAACTATTTTTTTCCATGAGATAATAATGATAATTACTGATCTGAAATGATGTGAGCTACTTTAGCAAAGAAAATGTCAAAATGAACTTTTCAAGCAGAAATGTTGAGATGTTTGGAGACCTAGGGATTTTCACAAAACACTGTTCTCCAACAAATTCAAGTAATTCTCTGTCCTGCATTACAAGAAACCCAATGAGCATTAACATTCTGAATCATCAGGACAAAATTTTCCCTGACACAGTTTAGAGAAGAGTAAGCTTTGTCTTGCTCAGGCAGTCTGTGCGCCTTCTGTCCCACTGGAGAGTGCTTATATCGTCCTGCTCAGTGGGCTGCTCAGTTTGCAGGAACTGGTGTGTTATGTGTGGGGTATACTTGATCAGGGGTACAAGCAGTAGCCAGTAGATAGGATGCTTGAAGCTTTATTTGAACAGGGAGATAACCAGCTAGTAAAACAGCTATCAAAACCATTGCTCTGCTAGTACAGTGTACTGTAAAAAGCTTTCAAGCTTTTTCTGTTGTTTTATTTTCGCCCCTCTCCCTCAAAAGACCATTGCAAGCAAATAACTACTTGAAGTGCTGCTGAGACTTTTTCTGTTAGATGCCAGTATCTTACAAGTTCCCAGGCTGATTTTAGTTTCCCCTCAGGCTTAAAATGATGAGAGTTGTGTGAACATCCTTCACAAATTCCTAGTAGTGGCAAGAGACCTATTTATGGATTGCCATAATGCAGCATCTATTAGTCTCATAACTTCATAGTATTATTTTTCATTCCCTGATTACTAATCATCTTTCCTCCACATTATTGCAAATTAAAAAATCAACAGTATTAAGTATTACGCAGAGGGGTATTTCTAAGGCCATGAGGAATTTTTTTTTTTTCCTCTAGTACAAACTCTTATCTAAATAGCCGCTCAAAACAGACTCTGAATGTATATGAATGACTCATTATAAAGTGAGGTCATCTGTTAAATTCACTGCTCTTTCTTGCACCAAATATGGTTGGTGACCATTTAACTGGTACCACCCATGGTACAGATCCCTCAGAAGTAATTCCAGAAAGAGAATGTAGTCTCTGACTACATTTACAATTTTTGGTGATAATAGGTACCTTAACTTTCTGATAACCTAATCTGAGACCTCATTCAGTGTTTATCGTGGGACTGCTCATAGGAAGACTTTCTCAAACTGGAATTTCAAAATCATCGATTCTGTCTGCAAATCTTTTATGGTTGTGTGCACTTTGTCATGGGAGCAGTTTTAATATTAAAAATGGTTTACATGCCTGTCAGTTTTAAGAGGAGGAATAAAATTCATGGTTTATATAAATGACAATCTTTATTTATTAAAGATTCTACCTCGGAAAGAAATTGCCATCTGCTAAACCAGTGAATGTTTGTGAAACAAAATGCTGTCATTTTCAGTAAACCTTTCCTGGATCTGCTGAGAGTGGATCCCACGCTAGCAAAGCGTGTGGGCTAAACAATGAAAGGGTTTGAAGCAGTATAATGAAGCATATGTATCTGAGGGAGATCATGCTGGCATGCCATTCATAGTAGAGAAGATGAAAAATATCACACTCCTCAATTTAGGAATTGTAACCAAGATGTGTGAAGATGACTGAGATAAGCACTTTATAATAAAAGATACCTCCCTCTTCTTAATTTGCAGGTTGCCTGAGGCCATTGGTTCTTCCTCATAGTTACATTAACATATCTGAGTTCGAGTCCTCCTTCCCCGTAGGAACAGTGGTGTATTATCAATGCTTTCCTGGATATAAACTAGAAGGGGCAGAGTTCCTTGAGTGCATGTATAACCTTATCTGGTCAGATAGCCCACCTAGGTGCCTTGACGTGGAAGGTAAATGTCTTATTGTTTGTTTATCTTTCAATTTTCCAAAACCAGCATGCTCTATATGATTTTAACTCAGGGCTATAACCACAGTTATGATAAATGTAATGTTTCCACAGGCCATGCAAATTGTATCTGGGTTTTGTTGCACGCAACCTACTGTGGTTCACTGCACCATTAGCCCTTGGTGTTCCCTAACAAACATTTGCTCTCTTGGTGTCCTAAGTGCAAGAGAGGAAGCTCTTTAGTAATGATTGCTTTGCCCTTAAAGAGTAAATTCTTTGCAGCTTTTCTAATGAAAATGCCGGGGAAGTTACGGAATTCACATTTGTGCGCAGATGGTCTGAGTTTCTATAGATACAGTTAGATATCTATGAAAAACTAAAAAATACTCTATAGAAACTCTTAGTTTGGGCTGTGCAAGCTGCAGACATCATTCAGTGCTACACAGTGCTGCATGCTTGAATATTTGTTGTCTCTCATAGTAGTTAACCTTAAAGAAGGATTTGCACCTAAAATGACTGAGCTAATTTATTGATTAGGAACATAAAAACTGTTCAGTGTGAAACAGAGGTAAATTGTACCAGGCTGAAAGAAATAATCTGTGACTATAGCTGCAGCGCTGGAATGGAGGATATTGTAGTGCATTTATGTTGGCATCCCATACATTTAAAACAAAGGTACCGAATGTATTGCTCTATGCACTGTCAAAACCGTGTGAATTACCTTCCTCTATCTTATGCTATCTTGAATGAAATATCCTAGGAAGTCATTAGAATCCAAACACATCCTCTACATTTCATTCCCCTAAAAGGACTACTTTTTTGGTCTATTTCAAGCCTGTAGAATTTAGGTGAAAGCAATTATAGGAATTCATATGTGAGGCTTATGTCACTGAGCTAAATGCTAAGCATTCTGGAAGAGCAAAAATTTGCCAACAGCATCACCAAAGTGACATATACTGCACAAAAATAATAAACTGATCCTTCTTTTTAACTGACAATTCAAGTTCCAAAATTCAAAAATGCCTCTGCAATTTTGGAATGACATAAAAAAATGATTATTTTTTAGTTTAGCACACCATAAAAGATTAATCCCAATTCAGCTCTACATAAGCTATTTTTGGAAGGTTTGTTTGTGGTTGTTTATAACATGGAAAATACATTTAAAAAATCGGAAGGGCCCTCTTAGGCTTAATCCAAACATCATAACTGTTTTGAAAAAATTAAAATTCTCCAGTCAGAAAGATAATAGCATAAAAATACAGGCACTGAAGTGTATGAAACAGAAGAAGATGTGTCTTCCCCCTATGTGACACAGGTGAGAATTTAAACTCCTATCAAAATACCTGGAAAAACTCATGTGCTAATCGTTTATTGCTTGTATTATAAAGTCATAGAGAGACTCTTTTTTCTTGATAATTTAAAATATGGCATAAGGACTGCTGCCCTGAAAGTTCTACGTTTTAAATAACATGTCAAAAGTTATCATCCCCAGTCAACTATGATGATCTGTGATAGAGGGGATCAGTGTGTGCCAGCCGCTAAGTCAAGGCCATCTGGGAAGCCTCCTGAGTTTTGATTTAGATCCAGCCTCCCTTTTAATTGCTTTCTTATTACTCTCTCTAAATGTTAAAACTTCCCATGGTGATTTCATGTTGGCGTCCCATCTGTGCATGTATTGAGTGAACCACAGGAGACTGAAGTCTAGAGCATAACACTTGCAGGAGCAGGTTCTCCTCAGCTTTGGGGCTGTCCCTACTTCTGTTGGGGCAGAGGAAAGAGCAGCAGCACTACAAGGTAACCCCTGACAAAGCCCCTTGGGAACTCTGTTGTAGGGATGCTTCAGCTGGTATGCAGCAAACATCAAAATTAAATCCAGATAAGGTAAATCAACTTGAGATGTCCTCCTTTGAAAGTGTTCAAGTGATTTATGCAAGGACTGCCAGTCTCCAGGAATCTTGTTTACAATCCACTACTCTTAATTAGTGGACAAAACTCCCTCCCTGCATATTTTTTTCTTCTACACCTTGCATCCTGATGTCAGACTCATTTTTCAACATTCCTTTAATGTGTGAGACATAATCTCGCCAAGCAGTTTTTTTTCACAGAGGAAATCTGCAAATAACAAATGCATTCCCTTTATTTATTTCCATGATCATTTCAAAATTTATTCTAATGACATTTCCTGCTTAGTATTTTAATACGGTAATGATTAAAAGGAAATGGTTGTTTGGAAGCTATAGTAAACTATTTAGACTTTCTATTCTGCTATAAACAATGCTGCTTACAGCTTTCTCATTTTGATATATGTTCTTGAAACCTTCACAGAAGGAGCTTCTTAAATGTGTGTGTAATCATACAAATCCTATATGTCAGTCTCGTGAAGTTTTCCCTCTTCTTTAGGCCAAATAAATTCTGAATGAAGGGTTTGTAGCTCCATTTAAATAGTTACACCAGGGAGCACTCAGCTCCCGTTGTACAGCATGCTTTTTAATGCTCAGTCCAGTCTTAATATTGCCAAGCACAGAGCTTCCCCCAGCTCTGGCGAGAGACTAATTTTTGCTGATAGGGAAGACAACTTTTCTGATAATTAAAATCACTGTTGCTTTATCACAGCAGTATATAATAATTGTTACCTGGTACTGAAGTGCAGCCAAAAGTGCAGAGTTATGCAGTCACTTCTCAGAAACAGCTGTTTGCATTTGATCAGGGAAGTTGTTATCGCTCAGGCAAATAAGGATGCCTCTAGCTCAGATTGCCAAGTATTTACTGGTATGAGATCCACTTATTAAATGCTTGTACCTTTGCCAAATTTAAAACATTCAGTTGGATTTTTGAGTGTCTTCCTCAAGCTGAATCATTTGGGAAGCTTCAGTTGAAATGGTTCAGCTATATCTGAGAATGACAGTGGAGGAAATGGTGTTGTTTTACCAGTGCTAGAAAATTTTACAGTCATTTAGAGGATAAGATAAAGCACCTTAACACTCAATTTTCTTCTCCTTTAAGTCCTCGATTTACATCTTTAACTTTCTTAATATCCTTTTTTTCTAGTGGAATTCCATAATTATGCAGTTTTTTAAAACTTTCTTTTGTACTGAAACTCACTAGACACTTCAAAAGATACATGAAAACCTAAGGATTTTTTTTAAATTTATATTATTTTTTAATTACCAGTTAGGGGTTAATCATCCATCTGTAGAAACTGATGTAAGTTAGTGGTTGCCTTCTGTAAAATCAGATATGCAAAAGATGGGTGGAAAACCCCTTAAATTTAAGATTACTACATGGGGTATAAACATTAACTGTAAAATCAAAAACACTGGAGGAGGGCAAACACTTGAAAACATATTGGTATGGAACGCTGTGAAATCAAACATCTAAAACTAGAAATGTTTATGATATGATACTTTAATGTGAACAAAGACATTACACGGGATTTGGAAAAATTTTAAAAACCCAAAACCAAACAAAAATGCCTGGTCATTACTACTTTGGAAACATGATCTGTATATGTTTACACACCTTGCCATCTGAACTCTGTATTTTAATCTTTCATGCCCCTTGGAAGACTTCCAAGAAGATGTAAGGAATAGTTCTTATAAAGAACCGAGGAGGAAAACAGGCAAAGAGGGGAAGGGGCTGGGAGAATTTGATTACAATGCTAATGCTAGAATATAAAGCAGTTGTATGGATAGTGCAACTGGGAATTCCCAGCTTTGTATTATTTAAGAGTAAAAGGGAAAACAAGTTGATTGAATTTGCAAAGAACAGACATGATCCTATTATCTGGAATGTCTGGTTTCAGCATCATCCCAGCTGAACAGAAAAGCTGGTCCTGCAGGAAATCAGATATATTGCAATATCAAAACTTCATTCTGCGTGCCAAAATCAACAGATTCTCCAGCTGAGGTTAAGCTTGAAAGAATGTAAAATGGAAAATATTTTAAATTTTTGTAGGTAGATTCAAAATTAAAATGAAACAAACATGAGGAATAGACTTCAAAGGGGAGTTTTGATGAGTAGAAGAGAGGAAAAACATAGAAGAAAACTGAAGGCATTTTAGAACTCTGGTATATAAAAACATCTCCTTGTGAGGGGAGGTGAAAAGATACAATGCTAAGCAACCACCAGTTACTGACAGGATCCTGAAAATTATAGAAACTATGGAAGAAACATAGGAGAATGAAGGAATTAAGAAAATTGAACAACAAAGCCAGAAGAAGTGCAAGGGAAGCCAAGAAACCCTACCTGGAGCACCAGGAAATTTCTGAAAAATAAAAGTTAGTCATATAAAAAATTAAAACCTGTAAAATATGCTACAAATAAAAAAACATTCCCCAAAGACAGGCAAGAATACAGGGCAGAGCTTTAAAATTATTCTTCTCATAAACCTCACGACAGACACTTAGAGAGAGGTTCTGGTAATTCTGACAGAGAACCTAGAAAGTAAAGAACATGAAAGAGCACTGGAGGAGGCTGATACTACAGGTGAAATGCCATAGCTGCTTAATAATTCAAAATAAAGTGGCTTAAGCTTTCTAACCAATTATACGCAGGATACTTTGAAGGAAACCTTGTAAAACCTTCGTTCTTATATAACAATTGCTAATGCCATAAACAGTAATTGACGCGAGCTATGTGTTTTATAATCTATGCCCTTAAAATATTTTATATTCTTGAACACACAGCAATAAATACAGAATTAAATACAGAGAAAAAAAAAATACAAGTCAGCCTGTAATCAGTTTATGTTCAAGAGTAAGAATAAAGTAGGCAATCCTAAACATGAGATACTCTACATTGGTACGCATGTAATTTTCTCTGTGTTTCTTTGTTGGCATTTTAGATAAATTCCAACATGACAGACTGATGCATATCATGAGGGAAGATAATGTTGATGCAGCAGATCTCCAGCAGATAAAAATCCTGTAGAGGAGGCAGAGGGCAGCAACACAAGCAAATTGTGAAACACTGTGGTATTAAGAAATTAAGAGAGGTAGATACCAGGATTCTGTTCTATGTTTACACGTACTCAGTTTGGAGGCAGGAGGCAGAATAAATTAAATATTGCTCAACTGCCAAAGAGGTCATCCAAGTTAACTGAGTTAATGTTAACATAAGACGCATTGATAGCCTTGTTTTTAATAGCTCTGACTAGAGTGGCATTTCAGAATATACTCACTGCCTACAGCAATACTTCTTGCAATTCAGGAATGACAACCAGCAATAAATGCTCAAATAGCAGCAACCAACAATATCTGTAAGCACCTTTACCTGGGCAACAGCTTTATATCGGTGGTGCCTTTAGCCTGCTATCCAAAGGATGAAATGGGCTGATAGTGTTACACCCTGGGGGTGATTATGTTTTAGAAAACAAGTGTGATGAAGAAGTTTAAAAGGACAGGTTTGGTTTGTTGATTTGGGGTTTTTTTTAAAAAAAAAAGCAATTCAGTAATTCTATTTGTTTCTGCACTGTAGACAGTGAATTTGTTCATCACCCAGGAGTGCAGAAACAATACACATCTGGCCACCCTGTAGGAGCATGGAAGTTGAACACTTTAAGGAGCTGCTTATAGTGACTTGGAATATCAGGAATTTTGTGCTGTTGGACAATGCTGAAGTTAATCTGTACACATTCACCCACAGCTGAAGAGGTGTGGAAAAGAACTGAATTCAGAAAGAGCACAGTGACATAAAATACCAGGCAGACAAATCATGTTCTGTGGATAGACTGCTTAATAGTCATCCAATCTTTCAGCTCCAGCAGGTGTGCTGCAAAGTGAAATGGAAAGAAAACCAGACCACATTTCAAGACAGACTGATACACAGGAGTGGGCTTTTTACAGCTCTCGTTATGAGGGATGGGGCGGTTTAGAGAACAGTCTCCAAGCTGAAGACATTGTTTGAAGAAGATAAATACCATTATATTTCTAAGTGACTACTCCTTTTTTGCATTGCAGAAATCTTCTTTGATCTTGGCTGTGATTGAAATAGATGCCTTCTCCACTGTTCATAGCTTTCCAAGAAACCAACAGAACAACTTGTAATCTGTTTCTTTTATGTCTTCTGTTTCTGCCTGATGCACAGGACTGTCACAGTAGATCATTGTTTTACACCTGCTTTATCACCTGTGTACCTTTCAGAAACTCCCTAGTATTTTCAGAATCAGCCAGACATCCCAACTTGTTTATGGAGCCATAATTTCTGCCCTGAAGTTGCATGTTAGCTGCCAGATCCATGTAGTGTTTTATCCATGGTGCTTTAAATATGCTAATGTTAGGTGGGGGAAGGCAGGAAAAATTTCTCCCTGAGGGCTGTTTCGTAATATTAATCTTTAACTGTATCTGTCAGGGCTCCTCAGAAAGGATAAGAACACTGCATTGTCTTCCTTGAAATCAAATATCTCTGTGCTTTATGGACATGTTCATTAAATCTGGCTACTTCTTTGAGTGCAATCACAGAACATCTCCCACAAATGGAGGAAACTGTAGGTACGGACTCTATGCATTAGGAAGTCTACTTGCTGCTTAGGTTTGTTCATTTCTAGAGATTGAAAAAAAAAAAAAGTGTTTAAAGGGTGACAGTTTCACCAATCAGTGTAGGCAGGCACTTGATAACTAAACAGAAACCAATACTCTTCCACGCCTTCCCAGTCTTGTAAGCTGGTTTGTGGTATTACAGTGCTTAGCTCACCTGCTGGTTTTCCTCACCCTTTTTTTTTCCTAGTAGCACTCCACTGAGAATGAGACCTTGTGCTTTTCCTTCTCCCATGTGGTATAGCTTGATTTCCTCAGCCTTCACCAAACCCTGGAACACAGCTTGTCTATTCCAGCATCTCTTCTCTCCATCGATACCTGATGACTCATGTAGGTGACACCACACAGGCTCAAGGGATTCTTGCTTATAAACAAAGAGGGAAAAGCTATTAAAGAAAGAGGGATTAAAATAACATAAAAACACTGATATGTCCAGCTCACAGTGAGCACTGGTTTCTTCAGACATCCCCATCAATTGCTTTTTATCTGTCTGATTTTCTTAGCCGGCTTCTCAACAGCTCTCTCCCCCTCCTCCAACTCCATTCTACTTCTAAGCACTTCAGCCTTTTCCAGGTCTGGGGATACCCTGTGATGCCTGTCAAATACCCAAGCCTTGACTAAGTTTGAAGCTCTCTGATTCCTTCTTGGTAGGTGTCTGTGCAGTCCCCAGCATCTGCTTCTCAAAGTCCTAAAAAGACCATTACTGATCATAAAGTGAACCACTCATGGGAAAAGAAGGAAACAAAACTAAAAGCAAGTGATGAAGAAAGCTGAAACAGTCTGCTGTAAATGAGACAGACCGAGTGCTCCAAGCACTCCCATGTGAATAATGAGTATAAAGATTTTCTTAAAGATAATGATGGGCCTCTTGCTAAAAGAACTCCTAGCTATCTCCATTGCTTCAAACTCGCCATCAATCTTTTGTTTAAATGAAAATTGTACTTTTTATCTTCTAATTTATAGTAGAAAGATCACTTGGGATGTGTTTCACTCTGTATCCATTGTGAAATGCATTTGAAACTAAAGACTTTGGCATTAAGATCAGTGCTTCACAAGTTGCTGTGCTGGGGATGGCAGGATTTTTGAGGATGAATGTGGATTTGGTGGTGCTCCTGCAGGAGCTCATCTGACTGGAACTGCAAAATGGGCTCTCTGATTTGTAACTCCATTAACAAGGAAGCTCTGTATACAATAAGTGATTGTAAATCACCTTCTGTTTCCATTTAGGAATCAGCTAATATTAAACTATTATTAAAATAGGCTTGAAACTAGTTTTATAGTGCTTCCTTTAGGCTCATACAGGTGGTGTCAATGATAGCAATTTTCAGCAAGATGGTGTTTGTCAAAGGTAGAACAGAGAAGCAGCTTTTCATTAAAAAGTTAATTATTCAATTCATTTCACACTTCGTAGAAGGTGAAAAGTGCTCTCACTGTGTGCACACTGAAAGGCTTACCTCTCTATTGTAGCTGGTACAGAATTACCCAGGGGTGACTGCTAGGGGTAGAGCAAGCAGCTTGGAGCCATGAGACCTGGGGCATGTTCCTAGTTGCTTGAACACTGACTTGCTGAATGGTTGAGAAGTTGCTTAACTATTAAGTGTCTTATCAGAAGAAAACATGGAAGTGGCATTGTGAAGGTTAAATAATTGAGAAGGGTTAAGATTGAAAAGAAATTTTAAAATTAATGACTAAGAACACAATATTTTTGAATAATTCTTGCTGTAGGCTTTAAGAAATAAATTTGCTGGCAACTACGGAGTTCAAAATAAGCATCTTGTATCTTTGTGACTTTAAGTCTTGTCTACGGTCAGGCTTAATAGGAGTTGCCTTACATCTTAGTGCTCACTCTGTTGTTTCCACTAAACTTTCAGTTCTGGTATTACTATTGGTGCTGTTGTTTTGCTGTGGGAATGAGTAATCAGAAAAGTTCCTCCAAGCATGTCTTCACTTTCGAAACACAAAGTCAATGGCCTCAAAGTTTTTCTCACTTGTTCCAGAGCAGCTATAATATGCACTAAGTCTCCCTTCACGATGCTGGCAGCATTTGTTATAGGAATGTATCCTTAGGATATTGTTAAGCTGATGTTCACAATAAATAAAAACTCCACGGATGCTTCCTGTTCTGCTTACATTCCTGAAGAGTGTCTTTAGAAATAAATTCTCATTAAGCAGCTGTTCTAGACTGAGATGTTTTGACAGGCCTTATTTTAAAGCAACTGGGTTTGCTACTTCCTTTTACAAACCTCTTACTTTCTTCTTCAAGCTCTCAACTGAATGTGAGTGGTAGAGTCCAACAGTCTTTCTTCCATCCTACTTACAGTACTGGACAGTTGAATGGGAATTTTTGTTATGCAATTTTAAGAATTAAAATAGTTTTGGGGGTTTTTTTTAATCACATTACTTTAAACTGAAATCTAAGTATAAATAGAAAAATCCTTTTTAAATATTTGAAGTGCAGAAGTAATTTCCTTGGCCTCCTCTTTTTCCTGTTAGCCACCCACTCCCCTGCATTTCCCTATTTGATACTGCATTAGAAATACCGATTTTTGTCTACCAATTTTTGTCTTGAGATCTTTTTGACTAACAAATTAAACAGTATAGTGTCTTTATAGTTTAAAAATCCACAACTAACAGCTACATTTTTTAACAATACAGATTTATTTTCTTTTTGTTTGTTGTTTCTTACAAACTCATAACTATTAAGAAATATTTCCTTTGTGAAAGATGCTAATACTGATGTTCCATCAACTGAATATGAGATATAGGCATTACACTGTCATACAATGTGTTGTTATGTGTGTGTGTGAGGATGAGGAGCTTGAAATTAGGGCTCTGTACTGTGCAGTACAAGTGTGATTCATGTGCTGGTAATACCTGTGGAAATGGCCAGGTCTGTCAGGTGAACTGGACAGGAATTGTTGAGATAATATGAGAGAAAGGCTTCTTAGTTCAGTATTTATTTTAGTCTGAAAGGTGATGACACTGAAGTAACCAAGGAACTAAGTTTTATTAGCATAGTGTTCATAAAGAAGCAGGAAAAGGAACAAACAAAACCTTCATTGTCCATGTCCTGTAAAAAAGTGAATTTTCAGATCCTACATACACAAGCATGTGTTTGTACAAAGGCAATATATGGAAAAGAATCCTTACTGAGACCCCAGAAGCCAGCTGATAAAGCCTCAGGTGGGCACCAGGCAACCTTAAGTGGGAAGAGTCAGACTTGCTGGGACCTATACTGCTGGGGTCTCATGGAGTAAATCATGGCTTGCATTAAACATTGGTTGGAATGCAGTAGCCAGATGACAGATGTCCAGATTTCTGGTGTTAATTAGTATCCTGATATGTACAAGAATGACAAGTGACTGTCAGGAGAAGCTCTTGTTCTCTTCCAGTTTATGCATAAACCAGACATTGTGGCCACCTCCCTGCTTAATATCTAGTGAGATACACCAGCGTTTTCCCCACACATTAGAACTGACAGGTTTTTATCTGTGTCTTTCTCATCATGAAGTTTCATCTTAATCTTTTCTCATTCTTTGCATAATGAGCAGGCATTCACGATGGTTTTGGAAGAAGCATTATTTTTGATTAGGTGCAAATGTCACTAACCCTGTCCATCCCTATGTCAAACAAAAAAATACTGGCCTTACACTGGGTTTTCCTGCTAACCTGGCTAACCAAGCAACTAATGTTCTACATGAAAGGCAGACTAGTACCTAGAGAAAAAATACACTATGCAAAAAAAACAAGGGTGGAAAATAAGCTTCTTGTTTATTCCTGGACCTTTTTAATAAGTAAGTTCCCTGTATTTCAAGACATTCTTGATTTTATTTTTTGGCTCATGTACAAAAGCCGGGAAAAACCTGGATAATTTGCCCCCCACCTACGTTGACCAAAGACTAAACCAACTAGCCGTTGAACTGATTGTTTAAAAAGAAGTTTTTGAGCACTACAAATGTCTGAAACTCCGCTGTTAGCTCTCTACCAGTGGCTTTTAAAAAGTGTCATGACATCTTTATTCTGTGCCATCAATGTTAACTGAGAATATGCTAATGCAAAAAAGTCTTCTCTCCCTCCTACAGTTCCAGTGTCAACAGTGCAGTATTACTGCAGTATCCTCTGGGCAGAGTTTAAAAAGCTTCTTGACCATAATGAATAGGAAAAATTACTAGGTGAACCCTATTTACTCCTCTAGTGTCTGAGCACTAAGTGTCTGCAGCCTGTGTCACCCTCGCTGTGACCGTGGCCCACGGTATGAGGCTGTTGCGCTGTGGAGGCTGCCACGGAGGAGGCACACCGTGGGGCAGACCTGACTTTGCTCGAAGCCAGCACCTGACAGTGTTTGTAACACAAGGCTTGACTCCTCAGGTTTTAAACTCTTCCTGAGAGCACTAATCTTTCATTAAAATCAGTCAGAACAGAAAGACCATAGCTGATCTCAGAGGAGAGTCCTCAGCTCCGGCAGCTCCTAAGAACAGGCAGGGAAGTCCATCAAATCAAATCAGGAATACCTCCCTTCAGCTTCCTTGAGTAACAGAAATCTTGAGTATCCTGGAAGGGATTTGTTTCCCAGATAAACACACTTGTTATTTTTGAGGAACGATTGAGCTTTATGGCTGACAATGCTGAGCTGTAAAGTTCCTGTAAGTCCCTTTACAGTCTGTGGCCAATTGCTCTACAAAGACAGATCTGGAGACCCACGATCAGATGCTGCAGAACCACAAGCATACACTGCTTGAATTATGTCCATCCCTCTGACAAGCTCCAAAGTTAAGGACACATGCATGTTGGTCATCAGAAGATACTGCTGGATTATCCATGCTGGATGTTGTAATTAGCACATTAAGGTCTCAAAAGCATTATAAAATGAAGATGCTGAAAGCTATGGGTAGTAAAGATTTGGTGTCATATTTAAGAACAGCACCTAGGGCTTTTTTGAAGCTGCAAGAACTTCCTGAAATAGAATTAATTTGTTTTTATGATTATTTATCATTCATACTGCTGTCAGCTTTGACAGTGAAAATGTACTTGTCAGACACACTTTTATTTTAGTCAGTTTATGGCTTTTTTCATTCTGTGAGTTTGATGCATTTCCCTGAAGTCCATGGCCTGTAATTTCCAAGTACAATTAGGGTTGATCATTGGGTATGCTAGAATTTTAACTTTCCTAGAAAACTTCAGTGGGCTTAGGTTTGCCACTTGAGTTTTCCTCCATACTTGATCTGGCACATTCCTTTAATCTGTGTAATCAGTATCATACACTGGTATCCAGCGTAAGTAAGGGATCTGACCCTGTAAGACAACTAGATCTGCATCTTCTGTCTTTGAGAGCCAAGAGTGTTCAGCAGCCCTCCAGACTTTCATAATCTTGTTTTTCTATCATTAAAACTAAGGCCACTTCATGGCTGCCCTTCCGTTGACTTTAAAGGATCTTGGGCCAGGATGACCATGGGAATGGATCGAGTTGAGAAAGAGACAGGGCGTGTGACTAACTGCCCAGAGCTCAGAGTGAGTTCATTTTTGGTCATTTGTGATGTATATCATTTGACTTGATTTGGGAAAAAGGCTCTGAACCGGAATGTTACTAACTGTACATGGTGGCCAATTTGCCCATACAAATGTTGAGGGATGCTGAAACTGGATGAACAAGTTCCCAGGAGGTGGTGAGGCATACCCCAAGTGAATGAGAACCCCTGACTCTGGCAGTCCAGTTGACATAAGACTGACATGTTTCAATTGAGCTAAACACCCTCATTTTCAAACCTGCTCCATTGCATCTGCTAGTTGTAAGAGTGTTTAATGCAAGAGCTGTTGGCAGGTATGACTGCTTAAAAACTTGACTAATTCATGACTAATGCTCAGCAGTGCATTAATGAAATGTTTGCAGAAGTTTCCAGGCAGCAGCAATAGATGAGCATTTCCCTTGAAATATGGAGGGTGTCACTCTTTTTCAGCACTGGGGACATATCCTACACAAAGAATGATGCTCTTGTTTTCAGGTTTTATAAAATACATCTCCATTTGTAAACAGACTGACAGGTCTGTATCTGGGTTGTCCTCACAGTGTATTGTTTTTAATCTGCCTGGAAATGTGTCATTCCTGAGCTGATCCACATTGCTGGGAGACAAACCTTGAGGATTTTTTTATTCAGCAGGCTGCTTTGGCTCTTAATGACATTAAGATGTTAGGGATGAGGCAGGTACATTGCTGGAGAGAAAAATTTGTTTCTCTGAGTCTTGCTCTTTGTGGTAAGGTGTGCTCTACTTGCTCATTGCTAGAAAGGTACTGGGCATCTACACATCTCCTGCAGCCTGCCATAGCTTGGCAAAACTCAGTTGCAAAGAAGCTTAACTTGCTGTTTTCCTTTGTTCTTATGACCTAAACGTAGAAAATAAAAATATACCAGGTTTCCTTATGACAGGCCAGAATCGTTGCTTTGACTGATCATTTTCTTTTTAATAGAAGAATGATCCCTGATATGGACAAAAGGTGCTTTCTTGCTATTTCAGTCTGACACCTTTGCCCTAGTCTTAAGAAAATTGTTTTCAATCTTGAGCTGACTTCCCAGTAAAGCATTTATCTTTCTTATGGGCCCAGAGACTTTGGAAAGTAAGCAGAGTATCGAGGCTGTGAATTTTTATGTGAATTACTTGCTCTGATTTCAAGTTATTATTAAGCTTGCCAGTGAAAATGCAAACAAAACCATGTCTCCAGGGGATGGGGAATAGACATTGCTGCACATTGTAATCAGCCTCTCTTGAAGATTCATTTAATATCTTGTGTATTTTTTTATGAAATGCATTATTCATGTAACAAGATTCACAGAGAGAAGCAGCTGAATTGTAATTTCTGGGAAGATTCTTCTTCTGAGAGATGGCATTTTCATTATTTAAATCAATGCAGTAGGTCTTGCCTGCATAAGGGAGGCATGAAGTGAAGGGAACAGCCTGTAGATGGGGCACTGAGCCAGTTAGTTACTGCCTCTGAAGGGACATAAAATCAGCCATCCAGTAATTTAAGCCCTTTTTGGGTCAGTGTGTAGCCATTTGAGACATCATTACACTTCGCAGGGTTTTTTTCCTCTGTGTTAGAAGCACTTAAACAAATAGTAATCAACTAACACTTACTCAGTGGAAAAGTTGTCCTCTCTTACAAAAATACTGATTGTGAGCTGCTTCTCCTGATGCTGTTTCCTAGGGAGTGCTCCCTCAGTTCTCCACTGAGTTCATCTGCCCAGCCATATGAGAGGATATTCTGTTTCAGGGCCTAAAATAAAAGTTCCACATGTTTGTACTGCAATTCTCTCTTATTTACCTAACCTTATGTAAACCACTGTACTTAATTAACACAGGCTCAGCCTCTGTAATATTTAAGATCTCACTCCACTAGCAGTCCCACTGAGATCAGTCAGGCTGTTCACAGATAACAAAACACAAATAACACTGGTAGATTTTAAGTTCAACTCAGTAATATTACGGCAGTACAGACTGTAAGTGCTTAAGCAATGTTGTGTGCTGTGCATCTCTTGCAGCGCAGTTGACGGTAAACTTATTTTTAAAAGTTAATATTTAGGAATTTAATTAGTGCATATAACCATTTAATTATGTTAATGAAACAAGAAATAGGACATTACAGGTGATTTAGAGATGCATAAGGAGAGGGATTCTCCTTATTTTGACTGTCCCCTTTCATCCCCGTATAGCCATCTTCTAGGCATACCCCCCCCCCCCCCTTCCCCCAGAGCATGGGAAGCTTCCCAGATTCCATCTCTCAGGCCTTTAAACAAGCAGGTGACAGCAGAGCTTGCTGGTGTGGGTGAGAGCCGAAAGCGCCCCCCCGGCGCAGGTTGCCGCACAGGAGGTGTGTGCCTGCATCCTCTGGTGCAGATGGGTGCCTGGCCTCCCAGCAGCAGTGGTCTGGGACTGCTGAGACAAACCCAAAGCTGCAGGGAGCTGTCAAGGGAGCCTGAAGCGTGACTTGTGTATTTTGACACACTGAAGCTACCCAGCAGTGGTTTGCTGGCATTAATGTCTTTCTCCTTTTCTCTTTGTTTATTTGACCAAGTTTGTCCACTACCTCCAATGGTGAGTCATGGAGACTACATCTGCCACCCACGGCCTTGTGAGCGATACAACCATGGGACGGTGGTGGAGTTTTACTGTGATCCTGGTTACACCCTCACCAATGACTACAAGTATATCACCTGCCAGTACGGAGAGTGGTTCCCCTCCTACCAAGTATACTGTGTCAAAACAGGTAAGGGATCGGCAATGGCATTACTCCTATCCTGGTCTAGTCCCTCTTCTTTAAAGCAGATTTGTTGGTCTGTCATACTTGGTGAACTTCATCTGTTTCATGGTTAAGGGATGAACATTGATTTTAAGATGCTATTAAATATAGTACATTTCCAAGATCCTGAATGATACTAAACCATTCCAATCATTAGCTCTTCAAATGTATTTTTCAACATCTTCTGGATATTTGTATATGTATATAAGCAAAGGTCATGATTGCATGTATAAAAATTTATAAAGTCAAGGGGAAAAAAGCAAGGTCCAGCTCCTGTGGCAGCTTAAGGTTGCTTTTGGTATATGGCATTGAATTCACCTGTGTTTTTACAATATAGCTATGATGTCTTGTCCTAACTGGCACTTCTCAGTATTGTTGAAGTATTAATACAAAATTACAGGGGTAATAATCAAGCACAACTCTTGTATTGCCTTTTTGTTACAGAACAAACCTGGCCAAATACACAGGAGACCCTCCTGACTACGTGGAAAATAGTGGCATTTACTGCTACCAGCGTTTTATTAGTACTGCTACTGGTTATTTTAGCCAGGATGTTCCAGACCAAATTTAAGACACATTTCCTTCCAAGGTTTGTACTGATTTCTGTTTTTTTGAAGATTGAGAGCCTTGATTCAGTTTTCACATTCAGCACTCCTTGTTGAGGAGATGGAGTGGCTCACCAGCCTTGCAGATACCTTCTTGTTCTGTTCTGAGCGGAAGTCTCTGAACCAGCAGTGTGGAAGGGTATCCCTAAAACCTCACAGTAGTCCTTTCTGCAACTAAGATAAAAGGCAAAGTTTGCCAGATTCGCTCTGGGAGTAATTACAGCTCTGCTACTGAGAACTGGTGCTTTTGCATGTAAAAATAGCTGACAATATTTTTAAATACTCATTTTCAGGTGCTGGGGGAATTAATTTTTTAACTACTATAGACTTAGTAATGTAAGTTTTAAGAATGAATTTCTTTTTTCTCTATGGACAAATTTGTATTAAAAGTTTGCTTTCCCTTCATGACTATTATTTTAATCATGATTCATAAACATCTCCTACATCTTCCTTTATTTCCATAAAATACTGTGCAGCTATGAGCATTTGTCATTGATTCTCACAGCACTTCTTGTGAGACAGGTAGGTGGGTGTTATTATTATCAGCTTACAACTGGAAAACCAAAGGCAGCAATGCTGAATTTTAGGTAAAGCTAGTACTGTATTGGGGTTTAGACTTGTTTCTAGTCTTCACTCTGCTCACTTTGCTATGGACCTTGACTGTGTGACTTCTTTCCTGCACTTGCTTTTTTTTCATGTCTTTATTCTACCACATGCAGAGGAAAGAGGTGAAAAAGCTGTATGTCAGCAAATATGTCCCCATGCCCAAGGACTTGGTGATCTTAATGTTAAATAATTATGTTCACATAAAAGTATGCATATTACATAATTAATGTGTAAATTTATATACATGTGCATATATAAAGTATACGGGGAGTAGTATACATATACATATACATAACTAGGAAGATCTTTGGGGTAATGGGTTGCACTGTGGATAGCTTTATAACCCATACTTGTCTAGCTTCTTGAAATGGCTTTCTGTCCTCTCCTTTTCAGACATTTTTATATCCTACAGGTACCTGGGACCAATTCCCTCCCACTAGGGCTATACTGTGATTTAACTGGCTACTAAACTGATACTTTAGGGTTTAGCAGACTTTCCCAATTAATAGAAATGTTCTGCTTAATAAAGAAACCAGCTTAGTACTGGTTAAGGAAACCATCCTTTGAAAGGAAGACCTGAAGAAGGTCACAAATCTAGTAGTAGTCATCTCAGTAGCTGTTCACATGGGCTGTAAATGCTTTTGTGTGCTAGCACACAGCTTTCCAGGGATTCAGACACTTTCGGCTGGTGAACTACATCTGTGATCTTACATCCATGATACCTACTGTGCACAGCACAGCAAATTGTGCTCCTTATCTCTTCCAAGCACCTGTTTTCCTTCCCTTCTTGAAATTGTTTTTCACGTTACTGGTTTAATTTTTCCGATTGTAACAGATTCCATTTGACTGTCAACCTGAACAGAGTTTTGCAAATCCATGAGACAAACATTTCTGTGAATGTTAATGACCCTGTAGCTTCATTTTGCATGACTAGGAAGTGCTGTGTTTACTTAAGTTCAGTGTTTGCTCCGAGGTGCGTCTGACATGCTCCTGCTCTCTGTGATAACTCGTCTGTGTTTGGCGTAGAGGCAACCAGGAGGGCTCCATGGGTGACCCCGACTTTGTGGTGGTGGATGGCGTTCCTGTCATGCTGCCTTCCTACGATGAAGCTGTAAGCAGCGGCTTGAATGCTCTGGCACCCGGATACACAGACCAGGGGCATATTTTGCAGACAGAAGATCAGAATCCTCCTGCTTACCCTGGCCCCAGGATTACAGACACACTGCCTAGCGAATTTGAGTCCTGTGACAGTAGGTCAGGCTCCTCTGAACAGCTCCAAAGTTTGCACCCGTCCCCAGCGTGCCAAGCGGCAGCGCTTCCTGGAGCAGATCGAACTGACGTACCCCGTAGCACTGCTGGGGAGGCAGCGTCCACGAGTCCGCGGATCGATATTGCAGATGGTGAGTCTTGCATAGGTGCAATAGGTGAGTCTGTGAACAGGAGCCATCACTTGTTTGTACTGTCCAAGCAGTAATGAACCCACCTGACTTGCTCGTACTTTCGCCATGGTTTTATCTGCATCTTAATTTGGACATTTTTTGAACCATACTACTCCATGGTCATAGAGCTTCATGTCTGCAGTATGTCCTTGCTAGCTGTGGTGCAAGGGGTTTGAATCCCAGGCCAGAAGGTTTGTGTCCACACCCCATAACAGCAGTCTCACCAACAGAGGTGTCAGCAAGCACCTGTGTACAGCCGCGAAGCCAACCATCATCTTGCCTGTGTTGGTGTGTTCATCTGCTCCTCAACTCCCACACTCACAACTCCCTCACATGCCATGGCTTTCACAGCAAAGAACAGGATTTTCTCCTTAAAATGGAAAGCAAATCATGTTTTCATACTCAGACAAAATTAGCAGCCTTTGTTAACAAACCCATCATGGCTGTGCATACAGTAAATGGTTCAGTCTGAGGCACGTACGAATCAAGCCATGAACACAAGAGTCACAGGATCAAGGGAATGTACTCACAGGACCACGTGTGAGAATGGAGATTGCCATATATTATCATCTACATTTAAATCGAACATGAGCATGCATTGATATAATTTCATTGAGTTCTAATGGAGCTATATGGTGTGTTAAGGAAGCTAGATAGTTTTCCTCAGAGATATTGAGAAGGAGTGGCTCTGATCCTGCTCTCCACAGTCCCTGAGAGTAACTAGGCAAAGAGCTGAAGCCCAGCATCCTAAATTGAGTGTGAGTGAAGGTCTGGATGGAGGAAGTCTTCCTGCTTTCATAGGGTTGGGGCTAACTGTGGCATCACAACAGGAAGAGGACAGCTAGGAGGAGGGAGGAATTATGCCAGTGAAAGTCCCTGACTACACTGAATGCTGTTTCAGTGATTAATGTAGTAGAAAGGACGTTTGCATTTGGGGTTTTGTGGGCCTAACTTGTTTTAGAAAATCTGGGTAGTTTTAGTAAGTTAATTTTCATATAGGTGTTAGAACTTAAGTGGGTCTAGAATTGGCGATACTGTATGTCTTATTCAGATTTTTGCAATGTCCATTTCTGTTTTTATAGAATTGCTAATACTAATACTCTGCACAAGCATAAAGGGAAGTTACAGTCAGCAATCAATGTTATTCTTTTTTTCCCTAGAGATTCCTTTGATGGAAGAAGACCCTTAGCCTGCACAGAGATGTGTCTTCGTCAGATTGCACTGTTGGGTGACATGAATCATGAGGATTTAGAGATAGAAAAGACTATCTGTGGATTTGGGGAGGGTATTTTCCTACTTATCAATCTTCCACGCGATGATGTCACCAGATTGGGTGTACATCTTAATCCTCAGCAGGGATAACAGCATCAGCATTTGGAACAGCAGTAGTTTTATGAATGAATCCTGGGGATTTGATGAGAGCAGATGTAGAAAAAGAACTGTGGCTTTTTAGAAATGAAATGTATATCTGCATCGCAGAAAGTCATATGGTTCTGTAAGAAATGCTATTGGATTTTGATACTAACTGCCTCAAAAGCATGTCCAAGTATGTAAATTTGCTTATAAAGAAAGACTGCTTTAAATGATCTACAAACCTCTAGTTTATGAAGAATCCTTACAAGTTTAAAAAAATACTAGTACTGAAACATGAAAAAGAGGAAAGGTCCTCTTTGGCTTTCCTATGGTAACCAGGAAGCATTTGATTTAGTTGTCGGTGATTTTGTTTCAGACCATGTCTGCAGAAAATATAAAAGAAATGATGGGATTCGTATATACTTTGATGTATGATAGCAAATATATATAAATATATATATATTTAAAAACTCTTAAAGAGAAAGAAAAGGAAAGACTCCCAGGTCACCTAATGATCTGGAGATTTTTTTAAAGGTAAGGCAGAATTTATATCATATACAGTATTCAAGGTAAAGTATCAATATTTGTATTTATGCAAGACTTCTGTGACTACATTGCATTTGATAAATCCTGCTACAATATGAGAGATCTAGAGAATGTTAAAATTATGAAAAATGTGCTTAAGAAATGTTGAACTGCCCTGCTTCAACCTTTCTTAAGCTCTTACAAACGTATATATACTAGAGTAATCTACAGTCATAGCCCAGAGCACTGCCTTGTCCCTGTACGTTGTGGTAGTATTCTGAGCCATTATTGTAGAATACTTTTTAAAAAATAATAAAGTCCAGTTTCAGTTCTTTTGACTTATACAACTGTGTGTAGTTGGCCTTTTCTTTTCCCTTCCTCGCTTCTTTCACCAGCTCCCACCTGAAAGCTGAGATGTCAGCAGAACACCTGCTTCATGGCATTTTCAGCTTTATATTTATCCAGCTACAAATGGAGAGAGTGGTTTTGGTTAAGCAGAGTACATGAAATGGATACAGCAGTGGTGCAGCTTCTGTATATGCTACATGGCTTCTGTACAGGCTCTTCTCTCCTCTGCATGCTACGCCAGAGCATTGTGCTAAAGCCAGTATGAACAGTTTGCCTTTGCAGTGTTACAGGTTGTTCGTTATTTGTCAAGAAAATTCCTGGCTGTTTCATATACTTATTGAAAGCCAAGCAGATTTTTCTCGTCTTATTTTTGGTACTGTGCAAATGAAACATATGTTAAACTGGCAGTGTTTGAAGGAAGAACTCGCCGTATGTTAATGACAGAGATTGCCATCATGTGGGTTAATCTAAGCCAAAGGAAAAAATGAGACTGAGTTCTGATTTAATGTACAAAGTAAACCCATAGTATCTCTATTGCACTAAATAGAGGATCACTACAAGTTGCTCTGTCATTTTTTCCTGATTGTTTAATTTTTTCTATTGTGGTGGCACCTAGTGGCCCCACTTAATGAGTCAGGCTAGTAGAATGATGGATGTGCTGCAACCATTCCAGAAAGTGTTTATTAGCATCCTGTCAGCAACTGTACATGACAGCAAGAAGCAAATGGAGACAAAAAATCTGTGTAATGGAGAGACAATTATTACAGTAATCTCAATTATTCTACAGTGTCATTGATGAGAACATAGTGATTGGTCTTGAAAGATAAGACATATTCCACATTATTCTCCATTCTTGCTTACGTGAGATTTGCATTTCTTTCTACTGAAATTGTCTCAATTGCAGTCATATCTCCAGGTTTATCCCAGAGCTGTATTTATCAGGTATGAGTACTTTCTTTGCTCCCCCTTCCTTTTCAGGTCCCACACATTCCAGAGGTGTTTGCACTACCAACTGAAGTTCAGGATTGTCACCTCAGCAAACAAGACAAGAGTGCTGTAATATCAACCTTGAATTGAAGCACGTCTCAAGTCTACAGTCAGTTAAGTGATTTTTGTTTCATAATGCCATTGAAAAGTATTGGATTTACTTTAGATGCCCTATAAAATATTATGAAATCTGTCTTTGCTGGTCTTTTAACGGCTTGTGAGATTTCATTCCTTATTAAATTTCTGGACTTCCATTTATTAATTTCTGTTATGAAAGCTTCTGATTAATATTTGGAGCTCCACGGTTTTACAGATTTACACTGCTGTATAAATTGTATTGCAGTCATTTTGTTAAGGAAGCCAGGCAGGGTAACTTAAGAAATGTAAATTTATGGCTTATTAGACCATTTTTATTTTTAAAAGTGCAGAACTGCAAATACACTAGAAAATGCTGATGTATTAATATTGCTTGATAGTGCTTTGATAGCACCATACTAAATATCACTTGCAAAGAGAGGTTTTTACCATTTTTTGCTCATGATATATAAGACTTCCTGAAAGGGTGTTTTGGGGGCATTACTTGTGTGGCTGAGTTTGGGGGTTTTGCATGCTTGAATATTTGGGGGGAAAGAGAGGAATGTTTCTGCTGCTTTTTTTTTCCACATGGGTCTTGAATTCTCATGAGAGGTATGTCTGCCCCTGGATCCACACCCATGCCCTGACCCCCAAGCTGATGCCCTGGACTCAGGGCTGCCCCCAGGTGCCCCCCAGCCTGCCCAGCATCCTGGTCACCCTATCAGCCTGGAGAACCCTGCAGCTCCCTGGCCTTAAGACCTCAGGTCAACCTCGAGCACTCCCTGAGTCAGTCCCACATCCAAACCTTCAGGAGGGTGGATGCTCTTAGGGCCCCAAGAGACTAGAGAGCTGGTAAGATCATGACAGTATGCTTGCTGTGAAAATGAAACCAGATGAGAGTATGAGCACGCCTTATGCTGATCATAAGCTGTTTTCACTTAAGCTAACTAGGTGTGAATAAAACCTAACCCAGGAAAACCCTTGTTGCTGAGGAGAGAAGCAGCATGTTAGTGAAGATGGACAACCCATGTGCCCTCAGCAGAGGGAGGAAAGGGTACGTACTGTGAACTCCAGGAAAGAAAAACAAGAACTGGCTTCACCCTGCCAATATTTCTAAAAATGAAAAAGGAGAAATGAGCAATGTGTCAGCCTTCAACACTGACGTATGAACAAGGGCTTGACCTGCAGAGTGCTGGGGGAAGGGTGGGGATCCAAGGTCTCGCAGCAGCTATGCATGGAGTGAATCACAATCTAAGCGTGAGTCAACAGGACCTGGCTGTTGTGAAAATGTTAAAAGTCAATATGAGGATGTTTACGCAGAACTGTAACTTATAAAATGCATGAAGCAATCCTTCAGCTCCACTACTGCTACAGCAGTATCTTAAATGCTGAACAAATTTTTTCCTCTTCGAGGGCAATGTGCAGTAGCTGGAGGGCAGCCAAGCAGAGACAATCAAGAACTATTAGAAGTTTGGAAGAGCCTGTCCTCACAGGTCACGTTAGTGATTATGTAGTGTTTGGTGTGGACAACAGAAGACCAAAGAAGACACAAAAACTTGGTTTTCTCTAAGAAGTATATTTTGTGAAGAAGGAGGAATTTATCCATTTAAGTAGGACAAGAATAATAGGCTTAATTGCAGTTTGAGGGAATTAGGTTAGATACTAGGAAAAACCTTCTATCCACAGGGACAGTTACAAGCAGGGAGAGACGGTCTGAGGAAGCTGTCAAAAACCTCTGTTACAAGAGATTTTTAAAAACTGTTTTAAATAAATAGGGGTCAGGAAAACACTGGGGCAGAATGCACTATGGAAGCTTTGGGGCCCCTTCTGATTCTTTCTCTGTGTGATTCCCAGCTTGAGAACTAAACTTGGCTGATGCATGGATTTCCCCATATAGACTAAATCCAAACTGATGGTACTGGGCGAACTGGTCAGCAGTCATCAGAATCACAGCCAGTAATATTATCTATTCCACCAACAGAAGCTTTTCATGTAGCATAGGCTGAACTCCAGTAAAACCCTGCAAATTAAACCCTGTTGCATTAAAGTGACATTGATTTCAGAATTTTGTTCTGTGACAAATCCAAATTTGGGATTTTCTGGTCTTCATGTCTATCTTAGGCAGTTAAATGAATGAAGGCCTTCTCATACTCCCTGTGCATGAAGTGAAGTAAATCCTCTCTCAGCAGCTATCTGAAGACACCTATTGAGTTCAAGGAAAAACAGCAGCTTAGGCACTGGAGTGCAGAGACCATTGTCATGTTTATGCAAAACTTGCTTCCCATGCCCCAAAAGCTGTTTGTTCTTCTCTGTGCTGTGCGCAGTTGATAGCACAGCTTACCACATCAAGTGTCAGAGGAGGAATAGCACAGATGGGAGAAGCACATCTCAAGCTCCTGTTCTTGGTCTCCTGTGGATTCCCAGAGAGGACTCAGGGGCAGGAAGAACTAGAAAGCAAGTAAACATCTCCCCCAAACCCAGGAGCATCTCCCATTGTCAGGGGCATGTGCAGTCCCTTTGACATGGTTCCCAAAAGAATTGCACTTGGAGGGGAGGCTCTATGGCAGAGGGGAGATAGGCCCTGGTTTGCCTATTGCTCTCCCAGGCCAGGGTGTGCAGCCAGAATAGACAGACAATTCCTTCTCCCCCAGAATAATGTACATAACTTCCTTCATGCATTAGAGATTTATTTTGTCATTACCATTATGTAGTAGCATACAGCCCATTCTTCCAGCCCTACCTTCTCCAGGACAGTAAAATATGTTATTTAACAATAACAGAAAGGGTGTTATCTTGAGATTAAATTATTTGTTGTCCAGGTGTCAGAGCAGACTTTTAACAACTCATATAAACCCCATACAGAAATTGTACACATAAGGCTGACTGGGATTATTGAAGCAGCTTTCCTCAGCAAGGCAAAGGGACTGTCCTGCAGGGCAGGGGGAGCTGCCACATGGAGACATTTTGTAACCCAGGAAAACTGGATTCACCTGATAAAATATATTAAAAAGAAACTTGGAGAAGAAAGAAAAGACACTTAAATTTTAATAATGTCCAGGGGACATGGTAAGTTCCCCATGTTCTCCAGTAAGAACGGAGGGAGCTGTTTTCCATTTTATTGTGTTTGCCTTCTGTTTCCCCTCTGCCTATCCTTCTACTCTCTTTCTCTTTTTTTTTTCTGTAACTAATACTGTTGTTCCAGTTCCATCCTGCCACCTTGGTCATGCTGGGAAGCGAAACAAGTTGCTTAATTGCAGTGCAGTACCCAGCAGGACACCTCCCCTCCCTCATAAAAGGTTGCTCTTATTTGCCTTCCTCATTTACATTCTCAGCAGAGAGGACAAGAAGGGACATGGAGCTCTTCATTCTGCTGACAAATGGTCCATGAAAATGTTTAGAGAGGGACACTGAGGGGATCCCACACTGCTACATGCATGATGTATTGGTCTCAAGCCTGTCAGCTCATGATCTTTCATTGGCCCAGAATTCACAGGTGCACATGGATGCTCCTATACAAACGCAGTAGTCAAGATTTTTAAGAATTAGACAATATTTTAGGGTGTTTCAAGGTAAGACATTTTAAAGAGACCCTCCTTTCTGAACTGGTGAGCTCACAGCTTAAGAAAATGGGCACTGATACAGTCCAGTTAGGGAGCACAGGGTGCACAGCAGGTCACTTCCTGGTGCTTTAGTATGAATTTCTTGTCCCCAGGATAACTGCTTGAACTAAACAGTTGCCAGTTGCTGAGCTGCCAGGTTCACATGTTTTATTTTTTTAACCTAATTAAACTAGATTTATTTTTAACGCTCCTTATTACCATCCGCTTCTGACTTCCATCCATCTACTGCTGAGTACATGCTGCTCTTGCCAAAGCAAGTGTCTTTCAGCAGCTCACTCAGCCCCCTGGAACTTTACCACCCTGTGGGAGATCACACTTGCCACCATTGTCCCTTCTATTAATTCCATGGCAGCACATGCTGTTCGTCTGCCTTGTTCAGTGCTCTCATGTTAATAACTGTGCAACCAGTTGCTACTTCTTTCATAACCATTACCATAGCTGCCCATTGTTGATAATTCAGGTTAATTACTTACTAAAAAGTTTAGTAGAACAATTTAGCTTTGCTTAGCCTGTTCATCGATGAAGACTATAAATGTCTGCAGTCTATCACTGATACAGATGTTACTGCAGTTTGGTATAATTGGCTTTTACTGAAGTGCTGCAGCAAAAATGATGGTTAGTCCAACTGGCAAAGTCAGCTGACTGTTTGTTACACCTACTGCTTGGTTTTCCATTAGATTTTGGGCAACCCCTTGAGTGTGCAGTGTATACCCATCTACAGAAGCGCTGAAGCCCAGCACTAAAAAGGGTATCATGGCAGCTGCAAAGAGTCCAGCATTTCAATTAGGCTTACGGTGCTGGGCTGATCTATCACAAATACATTTTACTGGAGATAGGCATACCTATGACAAGACTTAGATAACGTTCTCTCTGTTTTATGGAAAAAGTAGTGGAAAAATTGCCAAGAAGCAGCATCATTAAAGGTAATGATGCCTCTCTAGTCAGTTTTCTCTGGTCTGGCAGTGTCCTGTTCCCTGAAATTTCAAATCTAGGAGCTGTTACAGTCAGAAGGCTCTGGATACATTCACTGCTCTCAGTTTCCAGTGAAATGGATGGAAACTGGGACCCCTTTCAGCAACAGGCTCTTTCTGACCATACAGTCAGGAGTCCCCATCTCCTGATTCTTAGAAGCAGAAGAAAGGCCCTATGCTCCCATACAAGGGGAAGTGTAGTTTAGCATTACACTACTTTAGAGCAAAACTGGACTCTGGAAACTCCACCCAGCTCTCTGATTTTATGTGCATGACACTATTTGCAGTGAATTGAGGCTGACTTGGTGCATTGTGGTACTTTGCATTCATTTAAGCCTTTACAACATAGGGCTGTGCAACACATCAGCAATAGCCTTTAGCTTCTCTAAGTACTGACAAGCAAATGAAAGCAAGATAGCTCCCTTCAGACACTTTTTAAATCCAGCATGGAGCTGTCTTCTTCTTTGGATGCCTAAGTATCCTAAATATGCCTAAATATCTTCGTATTAAATTGTGAGCAAGAATTATGATTAATTGCTCCCCTGACCTTCAGTTTCTTCATTGAGACTGTGTCACCGAACCATATTTTATGTCACTAGGAGACAGCAGATATAAATGAAGTATCTGCCTGCTCTAGAATATCTAACAAGGGAGGAAATTACTTCCATCCGTTAACACAACAGATTTTCTTGAGACAATTTTCTGCCTTCCAAATTCAGTTTTAAAATGTGATTTCATCCTCACAGGTCTGTCTGTTGGTTTCCAGCACAAGGGGCATTGCCTCCGTTTGTTGGCAGCACTGGCAAGAAAAGCAACCTGTCACTCTCCCTCATCTTAATGCTTTTTTTCCACTGCATAATTTTAAAACTAGAAATAATTTATAAAAAAACCCAAAAAACAACCCCACACAAGATAAATTCAGATTTTGGATTTCTTCAGAAGAAAGGGCAGTGGGTATTCTTTTCCAATAAATTAAATTATAATTTAATTAGCTCAAAAGAAGACTGAACCCCATGCACTTTACTTCTGTGGTCCAAGACTGAGCATGCAGTAAGTAGGAAGGAGACTTTTTTCCCAAATAATCGGCAAGAAGTGACAGTTGGTCTTTGGTCTGTGAGCGCACTCATGTTTGCAGCACACGACATTGGCACATCCTGTAGCCACATCTGTGGGTGACACAAGTACTGGGAGGCCAGTGCCTTTGCACGCAAGGGGAGAGAGCAGTGCTCTGCCCCCCCCACCATCTTGTGCCACCCGTGCTGCTACTCCTGCGTGCTCAGGTACGCTGGGCACTGCAGCCCCGCTGAACCTGGTGTATTTACAGTCTGTGGCAGAATGGGCCTCCTGCTGTGGCAGTGCTTTGTAATTTCTTTTCTTTTGTTTGTCCTCTTTGTAATTTCTTTTCCTTGGTCTGTCCTTGCATCAGCAGCATTCAACACTATCAGATCTTTGTATCAGCATGTTCTCCAGGCCCAGCTGTATGAGGTAGTAAGTATTTTCAACTCACGTCAGCTCCAAAGCGAGTGCCATTGAAAACTAAACAAATATAAAAAACGTTAAACAAAAAAATCAAGCTTAGGAATAGCCTTGTTGTCGTGTTGGCCCTGTGCATTCATTTTTCTGTTCAAATTAGTCATGCACTTTGAAGGATAGGAAGTTCACAACAGGGCAGCCAAATCTTATGTTCAGAATCAGGACCCTGGAAGGAAAAACCAGCATGTAAACCAGAAAAATATTAGCCCATGATTGCATTGAAATCTCAAAGCTTAATGCAAGATGTGTTCATAAGTGCTTTTTGCTGGAAAGAAACAGCCTCTGCCATGCAATTACATACTTAAGCTCTGTGGAAAAGATTTGTTTACTGAGTGAGAAAGGCAAACACCCCATTGCCGCTGGTCAGAAAGAGTCCTCTGTAATCATCACAGGCTGCAACACAAATACAACAGTTCGAAGACCTTTAACATTTGATTAGTATTTTTCTCTTTTATAGAGTGAAGAGCATTTGGACCTTAAAAGGAAAATGAGCTAAGGCTTTAATTAGTGGGGCCACAGAGAAAGAAATGAAGAATGACTGTGGAGAGCTCTAAGTATATGCTGAAAGCTTACAGGGAAACTGTTGCCAAGCAGATTGTGATAGATTTTAAATTCCAAATGTAGATGGACTCACATGTGCAGACACCAAACACAACTGTTTCTGTGTAATTCTAAGAAGGTAGGAAATGCAAAAAAATTCAAAAGCACAGATTTGTGATAACTGGGAAATGCTTTACCTGCTTTACCCCTTGGCATGGTCCCAGAGAAATGATTCTGCTCTCTTAAAAACAACAGCTGTTCATTGCTGAAGGCTGTTTCTGGATTTGCACCATATACCTAGTGCAAAAGAGATGCAAGTTTATGCTGTTGTAGCCCATATTTACTGGGCCTTGACCCATACAGCTCCGTCAATACAAATACTGGTGCGCTGGCCAGGAAAACCAGTAGCAAAGGTGACTAGACACAAAATTCTCTCAAATGTACTAAGTAAACAAAAAGTATCAGCAATATGTGGGGTTACTGAAAATGGCAAGCGTGCTATTTTCAGGCAAACATGATTTGTGAGGTGATAGTAGCTTCACCAGCAGTGAATCACAGAAGCTTAGCCTCTCTAGCATCTCCCTTTTCCTTAGACAGCACTTTCCATGGCAGGAACAGGTGTAGGTAAGAGCAGTGTTTTAGGGCTTGTGCTGATAGCACAAAATGAGCAGAAACTGCTGTCAAGTCAAAACAGGTAGAAGAAATACAGGAAGAGACCATGGAAAAGTGAAGCACATTTCATGTTGGAAAGGTTGGACTCGGGTGTGGATGAAGCTAGAAGCAATGTGACATCCCGCTCCAAGCACTTTCTCCAGTTACTCCTGGCTGGCAGCGGCTGGCAGCTGCTGGCAGTGTAAAACAGGAGTGCAAGCAGCACTGGTTGGAGCTTGGCTAAACCAGGCACTGGAATGAGATCTAGCACAACTGCTGTATTTTTCTGCCTTGGCAGGTGAGACCCCAGTCGATGTGATTACCTGCTGTGGGCAGGAGGCCGAGTGGCTGGCCACCTCTCCAGAGAGGGTGGGGGTGGCAGGATGCTGCTGGGTGGTCAGGTCCTGCTGCCACCACTTCTTGGGGGCCTCTCCTGCTCTGGGCATGGGTGCCAGAGGCCACCGGAGCAGCAGAGGGGCTACCAGCCAGCCTGGGAATGTGTGTAGCCACCCAGCAGTCCTTCCTCTTGAATCTGGGTAGAAGATCACTTTCTCCTGATGCTTGGTAAAAATGGGATCTAGTAGCGACACTCCACATTCTTATTCTGATGCCTGCAGGTGTCTTTCCATGTGAAAAAAAAAAATGTTAAGGACTTTTTCTTTAGGATATTATGTGCTTTGCTAATAAACCTCTTTGGAGATTCTTAAAAGAAAAATATTCCGGGACGCGCAAGCAGTGGTGTGCTGTTTTTACGCTCCCCTCACCTTTAGTGTTTTTGAGTGGCACAACATGACATGTTGTAATTCATCTGTCATTTTCACATTTGGGGAAGTGGTCAGAATGGAGCAATCCAACCATCCCAGCTGAATACACTGTTGTTAACTGACAGATGTCTTGAGTGCAACAGGAGAGTCATGAGGCTGTTGTGGAGGTGGTGCCTTTTAAATCCCGGTTGCGTGCAGAACCTTGGCATTTTGTCACCATGTACAATTTTCAATTTCACAGCACATTTCTTTTGGTGTTAGAAGAGGATTTTGTTTTCCCTTCATCCTCCCTTTTTGTTAACACTGCAGGAATAATTTCTCGGGGCTCTCTCCTGTCTTTCCTGATACTGCGAGCGCTGTGGGATTCCTGGGGAGTTTCTGTGGGCATAGACCTGGCTTGCACGAGTGCATGCATATGTACACTCACATACAAATGCCAGACAATTCAATAACATGAAAGCTGTCACAGGCCATTTTACTACAGTCCCAACGTTTGAAAGGTATTTAGGTTAGTATAAAACCAGGTTTCAGCTCCGGTCAGCTTTTCTTTGCAGAATACAGGGAACAGCTGCCTGGCCAGCGGGCGCTGCCTGAACAAAGGTCTCCTTCTACTCCAAGTGGCCTCAGGGGGAAGCTGCTGCTGTGTCTGGCCGGCCTGGCAGCAGGGCCTGAAATAGGGATTTGCCCTGTACAGCTGTGGAGGTCAGACAATCCAGGGCTGTATTTTATATAATGTATTTTAAGTGTGGGAGTACATTTTTCTCCTACAATATACTCAGGCCTTGGAGAGAAGCAAAGTGGGCTGAATCAGTTCCTCAGACACTACCCTTTTGTATATTTTTACCTTATTTTTAAGAATCCAAAGCACGGTAGGAACAGCTCTGAGCTTTTTTGCCAAGATCTGACCATGCTGATTTCAACAGATGAAACTTTGGTTTCAGCATGTGTTAAAATGAAAATACCAGCATTTTCAAGCTAAAATGTATTATGTTGAATTACTCATATGTTGTGGACTGATAAAGCACTTTCATCAATTGATCAAACTTTGCTCAGTTAGACTTTCCTGATCTTTCTTTTCTCTTTGCTCAAATTAACACAGTCGTATGTATAACTGAACTCAGTGGTAGCCAAGACTATAAAGGCACATAAAAGCCTGTCCAAACTCTTCAATCTCACTAAGAATGAAGCTCACAAAAGCACATTCAGACCAAAATCGATGCTACCTAAACCAGGAAAAAATTCACTTGCAGAGGCTCATTTTTGGATCCTTCTATATGCATAAAGAGGGAATAATTATCTCTGTACATCTAGAAATTTATCTTTTCTTATTCTATCCATTCTGTGGACAAACTGTTGTGTTCACAGCTTTGATAGAAGCTTTCAAAAACACTTTAATAATTTCCCAAACATGCAACACAACCCGCACTGGCTTTGTTTTTTTTTTTTTTTTTAAGCTAGAGGTTTATTAAAAAGATCACAGATTTTCCTGTTAGTTGTGAAATCTAGGTGGGAAAAAATCAAATAAATCTTGGTATTTAATATGATAATTCTAACTGAGACTCATAAGGTAATGGAACTTAATGTCATTACCTATGCAAGATATGAAAATGCGTGTCTCCAGAAATAATGACCTTATTACAGCGTTGATGTTGTGTGGGTGGAAGCCCGCTTTAGAAGTAGCCTGTGGGAAATGATCATGTATTTCACCTGCCTATTGTACATTATAGGTGAGCCCAGAGGTACAATATGATACACATTTGGTAAGTGGCTTACATGTAAGAAATCAGTAATTTAATGAATTAATCACCAGAGCACAATTATAGACCTTAATTTAGAAGGTATTAGTCATTCACCACAGATAACCTTCAGTGGCTATTAGATTTCATAGTCTGTGTTCATTACAACTGGCAAATGTCATTTGCACAACCAGCACACACAAGGGCCTGTTCTTTGGCTGGAAGCACATTTTTTCAGTATTAAATCCACTCCATTAAATACAAGATAGAGCACCTGTTTGGGTCTTATTTCAATAAAAATTATATCCTAGTTGCATTTTAAGGGGGCTTATAAAGATTGCACATTATTCATGTATTTTGTTAGCATGTTTAACATGGAGTGGGGTACACTGGAAATATTACAAGCACATCAGTAGAAGACAGCATAGCTGGTGAAAAACCATGGCAATAAACAGCCTATTAACCTGTTGCAGTCTTTATCAAAATATGAGACAAATGACTGTTACAAAATCTGTTAAAGCATTTACTGACCTTTTATAAATGAACTTTCATATATGATATTTTCTTGAAATTAGTAATATGCCTAAAATTAGGTATCTCAGTGCTTAATTTCGAGAAGCTGCATAAATCTAGGACACAGTAAAATTCTCTAAGTAATTGCTTCTAATTTTTGGTGTTTTCATGTGCATAGTGGAGAGGACATCTTTTCTTTTTTCCCTTTTTCCTAATCCCTTATGGTGCCTGCTAGGTGTCTAGCTCACTGTGTGTATGTGACCTGCATAAGACAATGGAGGAGCAAGAAACATGTCTCTGCTTAACACAGACACCTTGGCAGAAAGACAACTTTTGTTGTAATTTCTTGCAAGTGACAGAACATGAGATGGTTGTGTAGGTGTGCCTTTTGTCATCAAAATATAACATGCTTATCTGGATCTGCATCATTTGGAATTACATTACTTCCTCTGTGTACGAAGGCACTGAAAGTTTTCAGCAGGGTGCTACAGAAAATACGGCTGCATTAACAGACAGCTTAGCTGTTTCTTTTCTGAGTTACACAACCAGAGTCCTGTGATTTATACATATTAAACTTGGAGGGTTTTAATAACTGGATCAAAAGGAATTAATTCAGAAGCAAGTCTGCAGTCGTAATAATACTGTGTGAGCATTGTTAGGTGATAAACCAAAGTCAATGCACCAAACTAAAAGAAGAGCCAGGTTGGATTTTCAACCATAACTTGGCAACAGCTTTTGAAAAAAACACTTCCATAAATTTGTGACCACTTGTTAGCAGCGGCTGACTGTGCAAGAAGCAGCAGTGAATACCTTGCTGCCATGCTGAAATATACATTATGTATTAAACAAAAAGATCCTCAAAAAGTATAGCCATGAAAGTTTAGCAGTCCTGCTTACCTGCTGCTTCAGACACTTCAAAAGGTTTTATTCACAATCTGAAACTGGCTTAGCTGGCACCTAAACTGTCACTAGATTCTAGGCCTTGCTTCAGTAACTTCAGTATAAAGTATCTCAGTCTTTTATGTATGTTGGCAAACAGGGCCAAGCTGACTGGATCCACAAAAACCTAGTGTTTCCCACCTGCATTAACAAGTTATACAACAGGATTATAAGTGAAGTATCCACATTAGACACAAGTTGAAACAAGTGTAAACTGTGGGCAAACATGTATAAATCCTGATGCTGGTTTTTACTGTCACCACCTGGAAAGAGGTGCTGTGGTGATAGGCTCAGTAGAAATAAGACTTACTACAGACTTACTGTCTTTTCCTATTAATTATAGCTGAGAGTAATCCCAAAAATATTCAGAACTCCAGGTATCCGGTTCCATCTATTCAATTAGAAGTAAGAGAAGCAGGACCAAACAGAAAATAAGTATCATATATTTGAGCATAAGTATCACAATCACCTCTTACACTGTAAATTCGCACAAAAACACTGGGTGCTTCCAGATACTTAACATTCCATGTGACCTGACAGAAATCTGTGGGACTTTTCCTAAACTGGTTTATTTGACTTTGTCCAATTCCCTGTGTTTAGTTTAAACACAATATTCCAAATTTAGCAAAATTACATCTCTCCTGACACAAAGGACCTGTTTTCAGTGGCCTTAGAACTATTGTTTCAGTGCCTGAACATGTTGTAATCTTTCACCTGATTTAACATAAGCAGAATATATCACAGGCAACCAGAGAGGTGCATCAGTATCTTTAAAATACATATATATATATATATATATGCAATCACTTATAAATACTTAATACAGGAGTGATGTAAGCATCAGTAATTAAAGTAATTAAACACAGATTAGCATGAAGATAGGCACTTCAGTGTCATCACTGGCCCAGTTAATTCCATACAAAGCAGGACAGGTTAAGCAGGGGAGTGAGAATTTCCTATCTAGATAACCCCATGGTATGGTGGGACATCAGCATATATCAGGGACAGAAGCAGAGTTTAGACCCTATTTAGAAGAAGAGAGGCTCTGGAATGAGCAATTTTGCCATTGAGTGGAGAGATAGGTGAAGGGTCTACAACTTGCTGGGAGTTGTGAGCAAGAGCTGCCTTAGGCATTAATTCCAAAAGAGATTGAGTTGTGCAACCCCAAAAGAGTGGAGCCTCATTTTATTTAATAGGTGAATCTTAAGACGTGACCCTCAGTTCTGCATTTCCAGCTGTCCAGAGTAGGTCATGCTTTGGTAGACGTGGTGGATATTGTAGATGCAATGCTTTAGGCACCTGTGTTTCCCATGCAGCATTACTAAATCTGCAGCTTACTGCTGCAGGTATGGCCAGGCAGCAGTGTGCTCAAGAGGTAGCTCAGAAGTGGCCACTTTGTCAAAGAGCACCAATTTCCAGAAATTGTATTTAAATGCAAAATGAAAATTTATATTACTATAATTTTTTGAAATAAAAATTACCCTGTCCTCTCTTTTACCCCCCCTTTTCATTCCTGGATTCCTCTTTAAGAATTGCATTAACAGGCAAGTAAATCACTTCAGATGATCTATCATCCTGTCTTAATTTCTTTAGTAAGCCTAACTGTTCTACTCAGTATAAGGTAATGCAGAAAATGGCACATAATGACCATTGGAGATGGGATAAGAATGTGAGTAGAGGATCAGCTGCTTACAGGTAGCCCGGGTCAGACGAAGGGCCGTCAGAGGGCCACCCATGCTGGAGGTAAGAGGCAGAGATCCTGTGAGCCAGCTCTTTCCAACTGCGGAAGATCAGAAGAAACAGCTTAAGCACCAAGCAGCCTGCAAACACTGATTTTGACATTGCTTAGACTGCGATGAGTCGGTGTGATCATCTCCTACGGACTAAAATGCTTACAGTGAGCAAAGGCCAGCTCCTGCACCCCAGCTGCACCCCTCAGCCTGGCTTCCCCTGGCCTGGCCCCTTCTCAGTGGCCAGCGGCTGGCCTTAGAAAGCCAGGGAGGATTTCTATCCTGCTGGGGAATCCACCTGTCGGCGTTTCTTCACGGCTGTCTATGCCTTTCTTCTTTTAGGTTTCTTTTTTCCATCCCACAGCCACATAACCACCGTTCTCCGCTCTTCACCCCCGCCTCGCCCCGCCTCTGTGTGGCGCTGGCCGATACCGACCACGGCGCTGCCTGAGGAAGTGGCTCAGGTAGGGTTCGTGGTTTCGAGGCCGGCGCTTTCAGCGGGGACGCGGCGGCTGCCCGGGCCGGCGGGCACTTGGAGTTTTTGAGCTCGCGTTCTCCCTTCAGCGGCCGGCGGGTGTGTAGGGGGTGCCCCCGCCCCGCGGCCGGCCCGCCGCCGCCCGG
>NW_020799097.1:104906726-104972162 GCF_003259725.1 Athene cunicularia | reverse complement strand
GTGTGAGGCGGCTGCCGGCTTCGGGCCTGGGGGCCTCGCCGGGACACCGGGCTGCGGGCGGCGAGCCGGAGGTACGGGGCAGCACGCTTTTTTTTCGATTGTTGCGCTCATTTTGCGGGAAAAAAACAGATACGTAGGGTATAAAGCTCTTAAAAGGCACAGAGGCATCGGAGGTAGGACTTGATGAGGGACAGCCTCACCTGCCTTAGGGAAGAGTCCGGCCGGCTGGGTGACAGCCGGGTCCCTCGGCCCTCGCTGCAGAATTCGAGCATGGAACGCTCTGCTCTTGCAGATGCCCAGCGGTGCCCGAGTCTGGCAGGGCTAATTACTCAACATCTGTTCTAGCTATGTTGCACGGGTGTTTTGATGTAGGCATGCTTCTAGCTCAGACCCAGCCTAAAACGTAGCAGTGGCTGCCGCTTTGTTTTAAAATGGAGCGGTGGACTGTCACTGTACACCTTTAATACCGTGGTTTACGGCTAGGAGCGTTCACCCAGGTCATGGGAGAGTTTATTCAATTCCATCTTCTGCCTGAGGGTGAATGAGACATATGTCTTCCCCCTAATTGGCGACAGGCTTTTTTTGGCACTCTTCAGCCTCCTTTTGAAGTTGTGTCATTGTGCAAGAACTTCTAGAAGTTCATTGAGTTGGTAAGAGGCAGGAACTAGAGGGGAGGGCAAGAAGGGCCTCCAGGCTGTTCTCTAAGGATGGTTTCTGGGTTGAACATAGTCAGAATATGGAAACTGCCCAGAGCCGTTCTCCCTCCCCTCCCTTGGCCCCTATACAAAGCACGCCCCAACCCTCATTAGGCTGAAACATGTCTTTGATTTAGTGAATCTTGAGCATTATTCACTCAGTTGGAGGAGCTGTAACAAGAGGAGGAGAGTGCCTCCAGTCCAAAATAACCAATGCTTCCACAGTTAATGAGTATTTGTGAGATAAAAGGGCTTGGTATTGCATTGTGCAGAAAATTGAATTGACTGTAGCTGTTTTACATGATAGATTAATGTGCCAAATTAAAACATCAATAGCTTTCTCTCCAGAAAGAGCTGGGTAGGGACAGAACTTAAACTACAACCTGCATGGGGATTTCTGTTCTGGCAGTCCCTAGGTGTCAGACTGCAGGTATTTGATGGGTTCAGAAATCAGGTGCATGTCTTCCTACATGGAGTGTATAATTCAGACTCCTGCTTCCACTCTAAATGCCTTTCATGCAGGTTAGCTTGTTTGACAGCTACTCTTCTTGGTCGGGTTAGAACCATCCTGTATAAGGATAATCAGTAGATAAGCACTTGACCTGGGATATATATGCAGGTGAGCCCTATCATACTGTGAGTCGATGAAATAGCTAACTCACCAATGGCCTCACACAAGAACTGCTTCAGAACAGCTACTAGCTGCTTTTCTACCTTCTTCACTTGCTAGGTTTCCTTTGTGCAATAGGTTCTACAGTACAAAGTTATGTCAGCTATACTTGTGAATGTAATTTTCATATTTTTTTCCTCCACCACCAAGTTAAGTGTTAACTCAAACTTATTCTGATCTAAAGACTATTTCAAAGAAATTCAGGAGGTATCCTTTCAACATCTCCATTCAAGGAAAGAGTGGAGCAGGTTTCTAACTTCAGTTAAATGCTGGGCAGATTGGCTGGCTGTCTCTCTTTTGTACTATGTTTGTGGTCGTTTTGTCACTGGACATTTACAGCTTTTATCTTTTAATTGCTTTTTAACAATATATGTGCAAAACACATACTTGCAAAAGCACACATCTCTTTGTTATCCCTTGTTCTGTTTGGCTCCACATATTTAGGCACCTGTCTCCATACTCTTTTAATAGTTCCTCAGTAAATAACATGCCCAAATTGGGTCCCAGGAGTGCAGGTGTGGCAACCATGCCATTTCCCTTCCGGCAAGCCATTTAGTCGTCTTTGCTGACTTCAGCTACCCACCCATTACCATTGTTTTATGCCTGACCACTATTGCACAGGCATGACAGTGCTGATGAGCTTTGTAAAAAGGTTAGCTTTGCAGGTGAGGCTGTACAGAGCTATGCTTGTGACTCTTAAGAGTTACAGTCTGAATGCTGCTCCTCCACTTACTGCTGCTTCCTCAAGAATTTCTGTCCCAGCTGTGAAAACTGGCCTCCTGTAAGTTAAAAACCTGGCTATCATTCTTGAGATTTCTTTCCTATTAACACTTTGATCTTTTCCAGGTGACAGTTTTAATCCTGGCTGCTTCTAATTATCCTGTGAGCACAAAAAAAGGACATTTTTTTCTCTGGTCTAAATCCACTTTGTGAAAAACAGTCCAAAATGATAGCTAAGAGGGAAGGGAAACTAACAGGAGGGAAGCACGGTTTTCCTGGAGTTGTTTCTAGTTGAGACCAGGCAGTTATCACATGACAGTTTTCAAAGAAAAAGAAAGTCAACATGGATTCAGGGTGTGAGGCAAGAATACCCGAGTGGTGACTGTGACCACACATGGGTGGTTTGTGCAGCTTTGAACAGGTGCTGGGAAACAATCTGTAGCACCAAGTTGGGGGGAAAAAAAAAAAAAAAGAACAAAACAGGATTATTCGCTATATTCTCTATCCTCACTGAATCCTCAATAAGTTAATTTCCTTAGGACCTGGAGTAGCATAAAAAACCTTGTTGGTCCTCTTCTCAAGCCTACCTGAGACTCTCTCTGCCTTCATCGTCCCCTGACAGACGCAGGGGCAGAGGAGCCTGGGCTGCCTGAGGCTGGCAGATGGACCAGTGCCCAGCACTGGGCACTTCACGGGAACAACCATCTCCACTGGCTGCTCAGGCAGGGAAAAGAGCAGGCTGGCTCCACTCAGGAGGGAGACACTCCAAACAGTGCTAGCTGCTAAAAACAACTGAGCTGGGGCCAGGGGCTGGAGTCTGGGGATACAGCACCCTCCCTGTGCCTATCTAGTTTACTGCTGCCACCCCAAGAAATAGCCCAGAGCATGTTTTAGTCTACATTTTCAAGTTTATTTTCCCATCCTTCTGGAGACTGCATTCTTTTAAAGAACTGTTATAACAGGAATAGAGGAATCATACTATCTGTGTATGTCCGCATCTCAACATATAACCTGAGGGGATATTAAAACAAAAATAAATCTAGATGATGAACAGGAGCTAGATCATTACATCCCATAGGTAGCTTCTGATTACCCAAACCAGTGGCTGTTTTTTATGATCCTTCTGCTCTGTCAGGTCATTAAATGTCTTATTGTTTTGGGTTTTCCCCATCAATGATAGAAACTGTCACAGTACTCACTTGCCTTAGAACATGCCTCCTGATTTTACATTGGAAAATACTATATTTGAGTTAGGCATCCCAGCAACTTCAGGGAGAGGCTGAGGGGGTGGGAAGGGGCACATTCATTAATCACCTGATGAATGAAATTGTTTCTTTTTAAGATTGTAATTGGCTAGAGGGGCCCCATGAAGAAAAGTGTGTTTACACTGCATAGCTTTTTATGAGCACAAATGCATATATTATGATGGCTTAGAGCCTAGGCAAAAGCTCGGAGCTTTATTTTTGTTTCAGTAAGTAGATTTGATCTCATCAGATAACAGCAGCAAAACAAATTTTCACAACAGTTGGTCTTTATGTGGCCAGCCTAAGAACAAAGGCTTACTGTTTGTGATATATCTTTCAAGATCTTTTTTATGACCTAGATAAATATTGCAAACAAACTCCTTGTCAGGAGGCTTTCTGTCAGATTAAACGAAAATGGGTGCTCTTTGAAGGTCTTAGGGTTTTTTCCTGAGATATTTTACCAAGCGCCAAATACAAATAGCCCTTCACAGTCAGTGTGTATCACAAGCCTCTGGGAAAGATGCCCATAATTGTTGCCATGAGTGAAGAAAAAACTAGTGATATTAGAGTATTAGGTGAGGATATTTTACTTGTTCTGCACTTTGTCCAAGAAGTAGGAATGACTCTCAGTTCCCTACAGAATTGTGACATTTGAATATATAGGGAAAACAGAAGAGGGAGTCTCTCTTATTTAGATGGCAGGAAGGGACTCAAGAACCGAATAATGAGATTGAGACACGTTTATCTATTCAGGTGAATTTCAGTAGATTTTAGGCAGCCAAGTCCCCAAAATCTGATCCAAATGGCCTTTCCTTCAGTCAGAAGCCCCTGTGGCACCACCATTTCTGCTGCTGCTCCCAGTACCTTTAAGCCATTGTACAGGAGCGCCCCAGGGTGAGGAGCCCTGCAGAGACATTGCAGATGTTGTGGAGATCAATATGAAGAACACGGCCTCAAGCAGGCCTCCTCAGGGAAGCCTGCATGGAGCATTTCTAGCAGAGCTCAGCTTTGGGTCTAGTACAGGGCGTACTAGCCATGGACATCATCTTTCAGACTTTAGCCAAGGAAAGGAGAGGTCTCTGATATTATGACCCAGTTAAACCGTTAAAGGAAGTGGAAGACTTGAGTACCTAAGCTTCTTCAGTCTGAGAAGCTTCAGGGTGGTTCTCACTCAAGGAAATTGCTTTAACCATGAGGCTATAAGCATGTAAGTATGTTCAGTAATGGTACCTTATATCTCTCCTACAGAAGCCTGGTTATGCAAACAAGAATGTGAGAACTGTAAGGATATCTTGCTGAGCAGAAGTTGGAAGATAAGCTTCTTGAACTGTTTCAGAATAGAACATTGCTTGCTCAATTTTGGTTGTTTAATCTGAAATGATGGTTTAGTTAAAATCCATAACCAGACTTCATCTTTAGAGCCCAATGTTGAGTGAAGAATTAGCAACTGATGTTACTATCCTCTACTTCCCTTTGTTAGTACATGCCTCTGGCATAATGTTGCATCCAGTTGGTATTTCCTCGGTTTTCTAGAACTGGAAAACTATAGTTAACTCCTCATTCTTCTTTTAGCATCTCCTTTCACTTTGAGGTACCAGTTTCCAAAATACAGCTCTAGCCTCAATAGCTTTAATCCATTCTCAGAAAACTTGTAAGTCATAGGTAACCAGTTGAACTGCTCTAGATACTTAAGAGGAAGTCTCAGCCCCATGACATATAAACAAGAGACACAAGTTTCCACCATTTGCAACAGATTTGCTTGTTATGCTCCTACCCCCAAAAGTCTGCTTAATTCTGTTTGGGTGTTTCCACAGAAGGATCAATGCAATCCAAATAAGACACAGGCTGCATGAGCCATGTACCAGGGGATAGAGAATTGTGCCTGGGCTGTGTTAGGTTTGCGCATGCTTTCTAGTCTTTGTTCTGAGACTTTGATCAGGGGTTACCTTTCTGACTGGGCAGCTAACATCCAAAATTCCCCCTTACATCCAGATTAAATAGTAATGTAGAAAGACAGATGCAGTAGGTCATACTAAAGTAGGAGCTAAACACCCTTTACATGCTGGTGCCCTTGGTCCATGCCTAAGACAAAGTATAGTGAGAAGAGAAAGGGAGTGAAGAAAAGAAGATGGGGATGGGAACTGAGATCGTTCATTGACGTATCAAGTCTCAGGTCAAGAGCAGAGTCTCACATAGGCTCCGGCAGCACGTTTGGGTTGGCTGAGCCATCCCACGCTGCTAAACTGTGAGAGACCATTTCAGCCCTAACTGCCAACAAGCTCTGTGTGTTTCGTTGTATCTTACAGCTCAGCTTTGTCTGTCAGCATGGCTGAGTGGTAATAGAATGTTGTATCTACCATAACCCTTTTCCTGGAGCCGTTCCCAAGTACCTTATATGCAACATGGCCAAAGATCAGTTACAGATGTACAAAGATTAGGCATTTAAACTTTAATACTGTCAGGATAAGAACATTTTCTCAACATTTGTTCTCAAAAGTTAACTGGGTTTGAAAGAGGAAGGAGAAGAAAGAAAGGAATTCTTTGACTTTTGGGATTCTTGTTCCAGAATTTTTAGACTGAATCAAGAGCCCTTTGAAATCTCAGAGTCTTCCTAGCTGAGGTTATCTATAGTGAGTCAGGCTTAACCTGAAACTAAGCAAAAATGTCCCCACTACCCAAAATTTCCAAACTCCTGTTCATTATTTCCCTTTGCCGCTGGCTCTTTCATGCCCACGTGCTTTGTAGCTGCAGCTTCTTTATTGATACAGTCTGCGAGTGCTGCATTTTGCCAGCTTCTGGCAGAAAGATCTGGGGTTAACTAACTCTTCTAGGAGTTAGTTAATCCTTGTCCCGGAAGTATTTAACAGCTGACTGGTTTTTCTGGTCTGGGAAAGACATCCTGCAACCTTTGTCAGTAACGTTGGATGCCATGTAGAGGCACCATATGCCAGATTGTTTTCATACTAAGAGCGTAACCACTTCAAGCAGAATTCACAAGCTGTATATGGGCAGGACCACCAGTTTATTATATCACAACTATAAACGTGTCCATCCCTATCAGGTGAACGTAAGAGAGGGACAGAATTTGTCAAGAACATATTTGTATTCATATCTAAGAATCAGAAGCAAAACTTTTGAAATTATATGAGTGTTTTCACACAGAAACTTCTACTGCTGATGAAATTTGAAACTGGAGGATTATGTCAAATCTTAGCATTTGCCAGAAAGCAGAAGTTTAGCACCAGTCTGTCTAGAAACTTATTCATAAACAGTTGTAAACTCAGTGTAGTTTAGATTAGATGAATACAAAACACTGTTCAGTTAGCTGGACTCTGGACATATGCATATAGAAGTTGGCTTAAATGTATTTTCAAAACATTCACAAGAGAAGTTGTACACTGATGACAAAAGCAGCATGCATATCAAATTTAAAGTTAAGTTGGTGTAATTTTATACCCAAACACATCTCACTATAGAAAAAAAATAGGGACAATTAAGATGATTGTCTCTTCAATGCCTAATGGTTTTGGGTGTACAGGGGAGAAGAGAGGACTATCTTCTATGCATTGACTTTACAGGCAAGAAAAACACCCTGAAGTTTTTTAATTTCTTCCCTCTCTCTGGTGAGCTTTTGTGCTACCTGTGACAACTAGTGGTGTTTCACAGAAAGACATCAGTGTAACAGCAGCACTCGTGCAGGGTCCAAGAGAGCTCTCACATCTTTCTGTCCAAACACCAAGACCCTTAGTTATGGAGCTAAAGGGAAAAAAAAGCCTTCCAACTTGGCAGTAGGCTTAATGTTTATCCCTTAATTATTTCAGGCAATCTGTGCTTGTAGTGGGCACACAGTTTCTCTGACTGATCTAGGAAAAATCTCCTTAGGAGGATATCATGGTCACTGCAATAGGTTATTGAAAAGATTTTTAAACTCTTTAAATCTTACTGATAATTATATCAGAATAGCCTTCTCCAGAGTGCACCCAGATAGCCAGTGCCTCTGCTGCTTGGTTCTCCAAAACCTATGGCTGACAAATGAGAACCATTTATGCCCACTGCTCATTTTCATGAGCACCTACAGTACGTGTCTGATCACTTCCACTGGCATGTGCTGGTTAATATTTGACCTCGAGTTATGTGGCAGAAGCATGGGAGGCTGCTGAAGAGAGTGAGCATGCTACTGAATGCTGCACAAAACCACTTCTGAGACCAAAATTTTCCTTTCAGATCACTCTTTTAAAAAGCAAGCAAATACTCTTGGCCATCACCAAGGACAAAAATAGGGTATGTAACCCGTTCTTTATTTATGGGGACTCCAGTGCATTTTTGTTGGGGGTGTGGAAAAGGGAATGGCAAGGACTTTCTAACTCTCCATGGGAGAGTTGTTACTCTAACTTCTTTCCTGGCTTGTGTACATCGAAAAGGAAACAGTCTTGGTCTTCCTCTTTAGCTCTACTTCAGGCCCTGCTTACTGACAGCCTCTGTGGATGTCCTAAGGTATACGCAGCTGTGCTGAGACGGACAGGCACTACTACAACATCCACTCTCAGGTACTGTCAGTTCCTTTCCTTTTTTGCTATGCTAGTGAATGTTTCTAGGTGATTTAAAACCAAGTTAACAAAAGTGAGTTTTTAAAAAAGCTTTTACAATAATGTTGGTTAGTTCCAGATGACTCAAAGCATTTGCATTGGCCTTCCCTGATCCAGACACACACTTCCTGAGGAGGCTGAGACCAGAGCTTTAAAGTATCTGCATTCTGTATGCACTCACTTGCTACCTTTAGATCTAGGTAGAATATCCACCCCGCACTGTAAAAGTTCTTCCCATTGCTCAGAAACATACCCAGCTTCAGACTTTCCATCCCAAAAGCATTTGCTGCATTTTTACTTCCCCTTCTACTTTCCCCCTTCCCTTTACCGCTTACTTCTTCTGACATCAATGCAGTAGAAGGCAACAAAATCTCACGTGCTGAGCTCTGGTTCCTTGAACTTCATTACTCCAGTTTTCAATAATGAATGAAGCATTTACACATCCCTTGATCTCCATGTCCATGCACAGGCACATAACTGAATGGGATGATCATCATTTTGTGGGAAGAATATTCTTACCAAAAGGTTTTAGGTGATAATGAACAATGAAGTGTTGTCTGAAATGCTACATGGAGAGATTCTGTTAAATTAAAAAACTTTGCCGTCCTCATGATAGCAGTAAGAGGCATTACTTACTGCCACCATCCTCCTCCTGCTCATGGAGGGCCAAGATTTGAGGGAGAAGGTAGTAACTTATGCGGAAAAAACCTGAGGGAGCAAAGAGTTTACAAATTAAATCTTCCTTGTCACCAAACCAGAGCAGAGGTAGAGTGTAACAACTGTTAAGAGATTGTTAGAGACTTTTTAAACTTAGAAGTATGTGGAAAAGCAGGGAAGTGTAAAAGCAAAGGGGGCTAGAAATGTTTCACCATTTTTTTATTTTTATCATTAGAAAATAAGAATTACATTTATAGATTTAAAGATAACAATATAACATATATTAATATAAAGATAACAATGCTTTCTAATTCTTCTGCTCTAAACATTTTAGCTTTCTCTTGTGAAAATTGAAACACATCTCTTAAATTTTGATTTCCAGAGTACTTCCTATTTGTCACTGCTTTTAGTGGTGCTCTGATTTTGCCCAAACCAGCCATAGCATTTGGACAAACACAAGGACAAATAAAAGGAATGAAAATGTAAATTGAAAGATAAATGTAATTTAAAACTATCTGTGCTAAACATATTATGTCAACAAGAACCATCATTAATAAACAATAAAAGGGAAACTTGGTGTTTTGTTTTCATGGCTCAAGCAGAAAGAAAAGTAGAAAGTAAACAAGATCTTGAATGATCTGCTGTGTGTTTAGTTGTGTCTTTTTTAATAACCTACAACATTTTGAAGTCATAAAGACAAACATAGTTTCCTGTTTGTACTGTCCCTTTTTAACAATGCACACTAGGTCAAAAAAAGAGGGCAGAAAACCCAGTAGTTTTGTTGTACTAGGAATTATTCCCCATAGATGCGGTAAAATCTCTTAACAGAATTTTGATACACGCTACCTGCAATTTTATTTTCTTTGCAACGCATCCTAAATTCCTTAGTGAGAAAATGTGAATGAAATTGGAATGTCAGGACCTCCGAATTCAGCACTCTATCCTGTATTCATTATCTCTTTTACTTTCAGGAATCAGATCTTGTCCCAAAACCATAAAATTTCTTAAAAAATTACAAGATCAGTATTTTAAGTTGCAAGGTATGCATGTTTCCCACTTGGTGTTTTTGCCTCTGGAGTGGAAATTTGCAGACTCACCCTAGTAGTCACAGCTGTTACATGTTCAGGTTTTAGTTTAATCAAATGACTTTGAGAACAGCTACCAAAAATGTTAGGTACAGGAGATCTGATGGTACTATAATATCCTTGTACTTCCTATTTAGCAGATAGTCTCTAAAAATGGCTAGCTCACTTGGTATTTGCAATGGGAATATCATAGTGGTTTCTACTGACATACTTTTTAATTTCTCAGAAATCACTTTGTACGATGGCAACAAGTGTAAGATGATTTTAGTTCATGTGTAATATTCTGCATAGAATTTTGTACTTGTGCTTTAAAGAAGCCGTGTGCTCAGATCATAATAATAATTAGCAGGGTTTTGCTCTCTTTAATTTACTGGCTCAAACCCCAACTTTTTTCCTCTCTGAAGTAAATTTACTTTGCAGATGTTAGATGGCCAGTGGGGGTTTGGTTCCATGAAGATTTACACCTAACAATTTTTAGCAAATTGTGCTGGAGGTCGCAAAAATTCTTCCACTGGGTTGTCATTTCATTTCAAGATATGCTTTTTTAAAAGGAGAGGCAGGTGGTTGCAATCTTAGAAGTTTTTTTAAACTACAGTACACAACCAACCACTTTAGGGCTAATAATTTGCTCTGTTCTTTACCATGCTCAATAAAAAAGACCTCACTTGCTTTGAAGAGGTATTTGTCTCAGATAAAGAGACAGGCAGACAGATGGCATAATGCAAGAAAAATCCAGAGTGGGAATAAATGAATAAATGGATATGTCAGTGAGCTGCATAATTTATGTTATACACATTTTTGTATAACTTAGGAATTTCTGGTTCAGGAAAATGTGAAATTTTGCAGCATAATTTCAGGGTACTGTGTTTTTTCTTTTCCTTCGCTGTTAGCCTTGTTCCTGCCTATACTTTCAAAACTGTTTTACAACCCTTTCAAGAACAATTTCACATTGCAGGCTTAATTTGAGGCTCAGGGAGCCCCAAAAGAGGTCCCCCTTTTAAAAACTCATGTCTGTTAGGCACTCTGTGTGACAGCAATCTGAATTCCCAATAGCATGATTGCCCTCAAAAGGAGAGTGCTCAAGGAAGGAGCAGCTTGGCCTGCTCTGTTGAGATGACTGGATGGCCACACTTTATCAATCCAAACTGTTTAAACTTGTTTGGATAACTGATTAAGGAATTAAGCGAATACAACAGCTTCACCAGTTCCATGGTGCAAACGACATAGCTAGGCCAAGATTTTCAGGCTTACCTAGCAGGGATTTGGTGCTGCCCTTAAGGTACTTAACATAAAGGAGGGTCACTTTTCAGGACATAGGAGGTGCTCGCATCTCTTTGGGATCCATCTTCTAACCAGCAAGCCTGTCAGATGATGCCTGTTAGACTTCAGAGAAGGGTAAACCCCAGATCACTAGTAAGTTTCAGTCTTTTGTTCTACAACTGTTAAAAATGTGCTCTACAACTTACTACATAGATAGCCAACTGCAGAATTAATGCTTGCTATTTTCACTTTTTTTCACATAGATTCGTGATGTTACATCAACAGCTAGTACTTGTCTTTGGAATATCACTGGCTAGTGATATATGTGCATTTAAAAGCTGTTACTCAGAAGCCCAAGTCTCCCTATATTATTACTGCAACCTCACAGATATTCCACTTGTGCCAAAGGATACAGTGAAGCTTGTTTTAACTTTCAACTATATCAGACAAGTGACTGCAACTTCATTTCCTCTGCTGGAGCACTTGTTGCTGTTGGAAATCGGAATGCAGTATGTCTATCCTGTTACTATAGGAAAAGGAGCTTTCAGGAACCTGCCAAACCTTCGTCTCTTAGACTTGGGATACAATAGGATTCTTCAACTGGATCTTGATGCTTTTGTGGGCTTGCAAAGTCTGACTGTACTCCGTCTGTTTCAGAACTACCTTGGAGACTCCATCCTGGAGAAACGTTACTTTCAAGATTTGAGCTCGTTAGAAGAGTTGGATCTTTCGGGGAACCAAATCACAAAACTTCAGCCTCACCCCTTATTTTATAACCTAACAGTCTTGAAAACTGTGAACCTGAAATTCAACAAGATATCCAACCTATGTGAAAGCAATCTTACCAGCTTCCAAGGAAAACACTTTTTATTTTTTAGCCTCAGTTCTAATAATTTGTACAAGACAGATGAAATAGCCTGGGACAAATGCGCAAATCCTTTCAGAAATATTACGTTTAATTCACTAGACCTTAGTGACAATGGCTGGAGCACAGAGAAAGTCCAATATTTCTGTAGAGCCATTAAAGGGACTCAAATCGGTTCTTTAGTATTTAGCTCTCATACAATGGGTTCAGGATTTGGCTTTAATAATTTAAAAAATCCAGATAATGATACATTTGCAGGGCTAGCAAGAAGTGATCTTCATTTGCTTGATATTTCAAATGGTTACATTTTCTCTCTCAATTCTTTAATCTTTCAAAGCCTTGGTAATCTGGAATTGCTGAACCTTTTCAAAAACAAGATAAATCAAATCCAAAGGGAAGCATTTTTTGGCTTAGGAAACCTAAAAACTCTCAATCTCTCAAGTAATCTTTTAGGTGAGTTGTATGATTATACTTTTGAGGGTCTATATAGCGTAACGTGTATTGATTTACAGCAAAATCATATTGGGATGATTGGTGGAAAATCATTCAGTAACTTAGTAAGTCTGAAAATAATTGATCTCCGAGACAATGCCATTAAAAAACTCCCTTCCTTTCCACCTCTGACCTCTGCCTTTTTAGGTGACAATAAGCTAATGTCTATAGCTGACACAAAAATAGCAGCAACACACCTTGAATTAGAAAGAAATTGGTTGGCAAACCTGGGTGAATTGTATATTCTTTTCCAAGTTCCAGATGTGCAGTATATCTTCTTAAAACAGAATCGCTTCTCTTACTGTGTGAAAAGTGATAATGTTATAGAAAACAATCAGTTAATCTATATGGATCTAGGTGAAAATATGTTACAGCTTGTGTGGGAGAGAGATTTATGTTTGGATGTGTTCAGGGCACTGTCCAAACTACAGGTTCTACATCTGAATAACAACTACCTTAGTGCTCTTCCACAGGGTATTTTTAGAGGTCTAACATCTCTGAAAAGACTTAATCTAGCTTACAACCAGTTGTTTCATCTTCCTCCTGGGCTTTTCCCACAAAGCCTAACAAACCTAAACCTATCTGGGAACCAGCTTTTTTCCCCTGAGCCTGAAGTCTTTATGACTTTGAGTATTCTGGATATAACACATAATAAGTATGTCTGTGATTGTACTTTAAAGAGCCTACTGGTGTGGCTAAATGAAACCAATGTAACACTTGCTGGCTCACAGTCTGACAGGTACTGTGTATACCCACCTGCATTTGCAGGGGTACCACTGTCGTCTCTGACATATGATGATTGCAGTGAAGATGAACTCCAGCAGACACTCAGGTTCTCAGTATTCCTCTTCACCTCCATCACTCTTCTCATGTTTCTGATGGCAGTCATCATTTTTACTCGCTGTCGGGGGATTTGTTTTGTCTGGTATAAAACTATCACCAAAAAAATTATAGGTAACCATCCACAAGTAGAAGATAAAAGTGAATACAGATATGATGCATATTTGTGCTACAGCAAAAATGACTTTGAATGGGTCCAGAATTCTTTGCTAAAGCACCTGGATTCACAGTATTTTGATAAAAACAGATTTACTTTGTGCTTTGAGGAAAGAGATTTCTTGCCTGGAGAAGAACATATCAGTAATATTCGTGATGCCATTTGGAACAGCAGGAAAACAATTTGCATTGTGACCAGGCAGTTTCTCAAAGATGGGTGGTGTGTGGAAGCCTTTAATTTTGCCCAGAGCAGGTACTTTTGTGATCTGAAAGATGTCCTCATTATGGTAGTGGTTGGGTCACTTTCTCAATATCAACTGATGAAACATAAACCAATTCGAAACTTTTTACAAAGGAGTCAATATTTGCGGTGGCCTGAAGATTACCAAGATGTAGACTGGTTTTTAAATAACCTTTCTTGCCAAATTCTGAAGGAAAAAAAAGTGCGAAGGAAAGCCAGCAGTATGGAGCTGCAGACTGTAGCAACACTCTCACATTGATCGTGTATGGGTTGCTGGCTTTCTAAATACCCCATTTCCAGCTGTGTCATGGAAGGAATGAACAAGTTTGCTTTATCTTTCCTTGAAAAATGAGGTAGAAAGATAACTATTTCAGTATAAATCCTACTAAACATGGGAACAGCTTGAAAGCAACCAGCAAATAAATGAAAGTGCAATTATTTTATGGACTAACACATTTTCATGAGAATGAAATGATTCATGGATACTTCACATTTTGGATGCTCAGCTTCAGACACTTTAGTCCTGATTTTACTTTCTGAACTCTGTAACTTTTCACGCTGTTTCAAAGTAGAATCAGTGGTTTGCACCTGTATGTTTTAAATTGCTGTAACACCAATTTAATTTATTTGTTTTCTACTCAACCTCAGCTTCTCAGCTGGAACATACAAACTGTGAACTTGTTCATCCCCTCCACAACTTCTCTGCTTGGTGGTAAAACTACAGTCATTAGTCTACTTCATTTGCTGCTCTTTCAGCCTGGTGCTTTTTCAGTTGAGCTGCCTACTGCCCTGCAGAGAGGAACAGGTATTCCCTTCAGATCTGAAGCAAGCCTGGGCTGGAAAAGCAAGCAAGAAACTACCTCAGCAGCCGTGTGGGCTGTACATTGGTGATACGGCCAGTAGCCCAGCGACTGCCACATTCTCTGGAAGTGGAAAGTACAGACAACTGGTGTCTAATTTGGGTTGTTCTCTGTACATCATGTGTCCTGATCAATTCTAAGGTGTTTTTCTGCTTCTGTTGAAATATTTTTGTAGAGTCATTAATGCCTGATACTCTCTTACCTCTCTAATCATTTTACCACTGTTTGTTCAGGTATGTGCCTTCTGGGGGTTATTCAGGGTCATTTTAATAAAAGTCTGACTCAGTGTTCACTGTTATAGAACCTGTACCTGTTATTTCGATGGTGACATACTCCTTGAGTCTACTGTTCATCTCAGTTTATACATTTATTACTAAAATAATTTCAGTATGTCCTCAGTGAGTATTTTAATGTAGTGAGGAAGCAGGAATAGGAGGTTTTATAAGCTGTCTTGACCTTAGCTGCAAACAAATAATACCATCTTAACTATTTTGATAGAGATGAAAAAGTACAATCCACTTCATGTGAATGCAGTTGATTGAATATAGAGGTGCCTGTGGCTGATCTAATTTACTCTCGGTGCACCAGTACACGGGTTTTCTATCAGTAAAATTACTACAGTAAAATATCACTTCCTTCTCAATCAGTGTAGCCATTCAGAAACGGAAAAGAGCTAAATCTCGGAACGTTTTCCAGGCACCATGGGGCACGGGGGAGCAGGTCAGAGAAGGGCTTGCCTGTGCTGAGGAAGCCCTGGATGTCGCTGTTGGCTTAGGTAACAGCTCGGGCTTTCCAGCTCCTCCTGCCTCCCGTCCGCTGCAGCTGCTGGCAGCAGGGAAAATGCTGCTGCAGGGAGAGGTCTGAGAAAGAACCAGGAGCCCTGGCTTCCCAGAGCCCCCGTGGGCTGTCAGAAAAGCCATCACCTGCATTTCAACTCTCTGCACGTCTTCCATTTCTCTGAAAATGGCCAACCTTTTTTTGTTGGTTGTTTTTTTTTTTTCCCCAAACAGTGCAAATATTTACAGGCATCCTTTAAAGTCAGAGGTTATACCAGGGAGTATTTCACATAAAAAGCACTGACATCCAAAAGCAGGAATGAATCTGTACAATGAAGATCATGTGCAGGTCTAGGCTGTTAGCCAATGGATCTGTACATGGTGTAAGAGATGGGAATCCTAGAAGCATACTTAAGAAATTATATTTGGATGAATGACACAAAACGTTTTTGGTCAAGTGTTAACTGAGAGCCCTCTCCAGTTAGGATTTTATTGTATGCTTACATGACACTCCTGTCACTTCAAGATACTTAAAACTTCATTCTGCTAACCTGTGTATGTGAGAATGACAAGTAGATACAGAGATTACTGAGATGGCTTTAAGTAAGGCTTTTCCATTTTGTTTGATATGTTTCTGTCTACTTCATTCTTCTGCCACTGGTGGGAAGTGGCTACATAAAACTTGCCTTTACTTCCGTCTTTGGAAAGGTCTGACTTTTTACATAATGGCTTTCACAAAACATTTGGATGGCATTTCATTGTCTACCTCCATGCTCTTATACTATTTTGGAAACTTAAAGAGATCAAACCTGTGTCAGGAGCAGCTGGAAAAACTTTCTACCACAGAGGCAGCTTAGAAACATAGAGGTAGCCCAGCCCCCATCCACCCCTTACAAAATCTATTGCAAGGGGTCTACAAAAGGCAGTAAAAGGATTTTTGGAGAACATACTACTGAACCATACCTGATTGTGGACTGGTTTGCAGGCATATAATAACTGCAGTGCCAAAATTTAAAGAGATCCAAAATAACTTCCTTTTTCACTCACTGTGAAACCACTCCAAGCCTGAAACGCAGAACAAATGCAGTTGGTACAGTCTGTCCTATACAATGAAAAAAAAATACTTTCAAATAGGTCACAGAACCCTGATCACCACCTCTATAGAATCACCTATTCTTAAATGACAAAGCCTGGGGAATTGTCAAGAAAGGGCTTGTGCTGACTTTATACTCCTCTGCTCAGCAGGAACCTCAAAAGCATCCTGTACAAAAATGGAGAATGACTATGCTTGATGAATTAAGGCCATAAATTGAGCCTCAGCCTCATAACTATTGATCTGATTCCCTTCAGGCTCGCTGGGAACATTACTGCTTTATTAGAATTTTATGGCTCCTTAGTTAAGGATACTCTCATCAGTTTTACTCACCTTCCTCAGTGAAAGACATTAACTTGTTGGAGAGGGTCCAGAATAGGGTGTGAAGTGTGGCACTGGCTCTAAAGCAAGCTATTAAGACGGAAACTGGTAAATTTATTTGCAGTAGCAGCACAGGGACTATTCAGAGGACAATGACTCAGTGCCACATGGTATCCCCTCGGATATTTAATAGAAAAAAACCTACCCCCACCATTGCAAGATGTATTATAAACATTAACTGGTCAAGCAGGCAGTAGTGTTCAACAGCAACAGCTAGCCAGCCTGTTAGAGTCCAAAGATTACATGGGCTCCTACTCAAAACCAAAGCACTCAAGACCAGAAAACAGATTTTACAAATGTATTCCTATGGAGGGTAACAGAAGTCAAAAATTATATGCCCACATATTATTTCACATTTTACATAATTATTATTTCACATACAGTGAAATCAGGCTTCTCCCCCACTCCCATTTGACATGCGTCCTTATCTCAGCAAAGTGTTGTCCAATTATATTTGCTAATCCAAATGCTATTCCCCCCCTCAGAGAGACTGTTCCACATGCTGGTAGATCTATCACCTTGTTAATTCACAGTTACTGTCCATCATTGCTGCCACCCCAATAGCTGTACTACCCGTGTGGAGAATGCTAGCATAGGTAAGACTACAGAGAGTTCAATCTCTTGAGTGGGACACAGCTACATATATTGCTCAGAATCACTCTGCCTTTAATTTTCTTGTGTCACATCATTAACTTAGTTCGTTTGCTGAGTTCTGGGTCTTTTTCAGCATGACAGCTCTCCTACTTCTCACTGCCAGAGACCATCTGGGTTTCAGATTATTGGATCCCACCTTCTCAATTTCATGTGGTGCCGATTATTTTACAATGGCTTTAACATGTTCTTTTCTTGCTGGAACTGTGAATAGCAGCAGTCCAGTTAAATCACAAAGCAAGGCCCATACCTGGCAAAATACTTACAGACAAAGAGCAGTACACAACTGAGTGGCAGGAGTGAGTGGTGAAGACACTGCAACTGGAGCAGTAGCAGCATATGCAATTATCTGGGAAAGCAGCAAAATTAGGAAGGGTACACATGACCATCTGAGCATCTTGCCATCAAAAGGGGACTTAGGTTCCATAAGAAGTGGAAACTTGAAGCAAGAAAAGACAAGAACAAGATACATTTTTAGGCTCAGACTCTACAAACATGACCAAACATAATGCCCTAGTACAGATTTAACTTAAAATAGGACTAGCACTAGCAAATATTTGCAAGGTTTCTGTGCACTATAAAGTACTGCCAACAATTAGCATGCAGTTCTGTAAAATAAGGTGTCCAAAATCAGGAGACGAGTGTAAAAAACTGAAAATATTAGAAAACAATTAGAAAAGTCTGGTATTTGACCCTGTAAGAACATACTTTTACACTTTCTCTATGATCATAAGAAGGTGGATATTCATGTAGTCCATAAATGAAAGATACAAGAAATAATCCAAGTATTTCAGGACTTCTGCTTAACTGTGAAGTATGTTTAAATTAGGCCTTAACTAAGGAAGAGCTTTAGGAAGATAGGGAAAAAAAGACAGGTTTCCAGCTTCCCAGTCCACTCTAGGTAGTGGTCTTATATCACATATATCCTCTTCCATCCTCACAAGACTTTCTAGTTGTTGCTGATAAATAGGATCAGCAAAACTACAATCTTGACTGCAACGAAATAACCTGGTGAAGTGACAATATGAAGACCTCCTATACAGACAAATTTACATGAGTATTCTTTTCAAGGCCTCTTCTGGTGGTTACTCCATTAGGCTGCTTATCAGTCTCTGAGAAGTTATCAAACACATTTGAGATGCCAAACAGCTCATTCAGCTTTTGGGTATAAGCACTTTTTCATACATAGCTTCTAGTTACCTGTTTTCTGTTTTGTCCCTCACAAAGACGAGCTGAGCGTCTTGGTCTTCAGACTCACTGTGCTGCTCCTGGCAGCCATCAAAGATTCCATACACCTGGAACAGAACTGGAGATGCTGCTCCAGCAGTATTTCCTCCAACTAAACAAAAGCTGCAAAAGCAAAGTTTAGAAGCTGAGGTTTACCAGAAGGCCACTGTGAACACTGACATGAACCACAGAAAATGCTGGATGCCACACGGGTACCAGAAATTTTAAATTCATCCTTGTCAGTCAGCCTTGCATCACATCTAGGAATTAGTTTTGGGCCAATCCAATTCCTGCATGACCTTCCTTGCTGTTTGTACTGATTGACAGGAGGCTTCTCTACCCTTTCTAACCCTAACTTTGCTTTCTGTGTTCCGTATGTACAGTGTAGTGGGTGCCAAAAATAAGTCTACATTTCCTTTCCCAATATGCAAAAGTCAGTATATAGGTATGACATGAGTTATTTCATAGCGCAAAGACTATCTATTCATAGCAGACTCTGTTTGTTTCAGACGTGCGGTTTTCCTTCCTTTTAGATAGGCTATTGTTTGTCTTTTCCATTTGTATTAAAAATAAAATCTTTGAAAACTGCAAGTAAGAGAGAAAAATATATTTCTTCTGAAACTAACAATTCTCCAAACAGGAAGGTTAGCTTCTTCCTGTTTAGACATTATGGTCAAAGAAAGGAAGTCGGGATTTTCAATGATAATAATAATTGCATGGTATGTAAACATCAGTAGGTATCAAAGAATGCTTCACTCTTTATTTAGGGTGTCCCAATTGCTACACTGCTGTTTAGAGTATCTTTATCTTTACCAGTTCACCAGTCTCTTGCAAAAATGGATTTATAAGCAGTCATTGCACTGGGTTGATCACCTGTATGCACGCTTCCATAGTATGAGAACAGCATTATCAGGCTGCCTCAAGCAGAGAGCAGTGATGGAAAGAGTGGAGCAAATAGAGGATCCTCATACAAAACAACAGTTTTGATGTGGCAGGGTTTTTTTCTGCATAAGGTTTATACATACCAGGCAGTGTAACCTCTTCCTGTTGCCACCCAAAGCAAAGTACTTCAAGATATGAAGTCTGTTGACACTAAAAACTGGATTGACAATGTAATTTCAGCATTGTGATTAGATGCAGTATCAAAACATAGATATTTGGTACATGTGGTACCTTGTAATAGTGAAGCCATAAGTGCATTTTATTATTTTCTCTTTAAAGATGGAGGAATTGAGACAGAGAGAATGAAGTTACGTACCTTTTGTCATGGGCAGCACTGGGAAGGGAACTCAGGTTTGACAAAGGTTAAGCTATTAGGTCTGTTTGCTCTGTTTTGTAGGAGTTTTACAACATGCATTTTTATTACCTTGGAAACTAAAGTCTTCTATTTATCTGCAAAACTAATTAACAGTGTAAAGTCTCCACTTAATGTGCCACCAGTTTGCTGGTGTGGGGCAGAACTAGTTTTACAGGGAGAAGGTAGCTGAATATTGATGAGAGTTACCAACTTGAGTGCCAGTGATTCTGGGATGATCTGAGCCTATTCAAGATAGGAGCACTGGGCATTTCACTGGGAGCTGCTAACACTTTTCAGGTAGCCACATGGGCTGGTATTTCTGATGAGGATATGCAAATTAAAAACAATAGGAAAATCAGTGGAGGACATATGGCTTAGTCCATGTGAAGATGCACCTGTGAGAATGCCAGCAACAGAGTAGGGAGAACAGGGAGAAGTCAAAGTATTTTTAAACACATGAACTCCCTTTTGAGAACTCTAAGAATCAAAATTTCATCAATGATCAGGAAAAAGCTTTGGAATGAGCCATTTGGATATGTTGTTTGAAAACAATGGAGCCTAAGAATTTAATGTAAGTAAAAAAAAGGTGAGACAGTAATGGTAGGAAGTACAAGAAATTAATAAACATATCCCAGCTATAACCTCCTTTTTCCAAAGATCTGATGTTCTGGAATTTACTCCCACAACTGCTCATCACAAAATACAACCCCAGGCCCATGCACCCAGCCTTCCCTTTGAAGGGTGAATCATTTATTTTGTTATAAGAGTGTTAGCACCTGCAGCACTCCTGACATAACTGTTCAATACTCCTGAACAGCAGGCCTTGAATTTCTCACTCTTTTCCTAGGGACAATAGCCTTCAAGCTGCAAAGTGCATACATTCCAATTGACCCTGTTAGAAGCATCTTGCAATTCTCAGTGTCAGCTTCTTTAATTTCAAACCTTAACTGCTTTGTAACATCTTTTTGTAATCTCTCTAGTTCCATGTTGTCAAACATTCCTGGACCATATTTTGTTGCAAATGGATTTGCACCCACCCAGGAAAGGACCATCCTGTGCTGTGAGTGAGGACTAACAGCTGACACGTATGCTGCGTGGCAGGAATGCCTGTGCGATTAAATACAAGTTAGGAACGATGTATGTCTGCCATACTCACTACCCAGATTTCTGAGAAAATTCATGGACTAATCACAGCCCTTTCTCATGTCCCTGAAATCTGGACTGCACTTGTCCTGCCAGAGGCATGACTTTTTAAGAAGATGCCAGCTCAGCCTTCAGCTGTAGCAGTCAGTGCTGCCCCTGACAGACCTTATGGCACAAGAGAAATACAAGCTTGTGTGGAACAAAGAGAAATCCAGAACACACAGCAACTTTACAAAAATCCCTCGATACTCTTCAGGGACACATCCAAAAAATGTAGACTGTTGGTTAATACAAAGCTAGTGGTATTTCACCCCGTTCTGTTTTTACATTTCTTTATCAGGAGTAATTTGGAATGTGACTTGATGGAGAACAGACTCAAGCTGGGAATGACAGAGCTCGGTTAGTTTAAATAATGAAGGAATTTCTTTTTTCTTCCTAAAACTCAAGACAGTCTTTAGAAAAGCCCATTCAGTTTTCTGCCCTGTCTTCCATTTTTGTGCAATTCTCCTAGCCTAGGTTCTGGCTGAAGATGGAAACAAATCACTTCATGAAAGAAAAGACAGTTTGCAGAAGTTCTGTAGTCTGATTTGAAAGAGCTGAAGAACCCAGAGAAGCAAAAGAACTACCAACAACAATGGCTGCAAGAAAATTATATCTGAAAGCTAGCAGAACTTTCCAGTGTGAAGAAAGAGGAGCTGCATTACTACAGAGGGCACCGTCCCTGCCAACTCACTATTCATACTGTAGATGAAATGACTACATGAAAGGTAAAGAATGGTATGAGAGGCCAATAACCTGAAATAGAGGAGACAAATTTGACTTTTAAAGAAACTTCTACAAATCACCCTCTTCATGCCTCACTCCTTCATCTTTTTCATGGGAAGACTAGCACAAGTCCTCTATCCTAAGGATGCTGTAATTGTAAACACATTCAAATTGAGAGATATTTAAGCACCATACTGATGGAGCAACATAAACACAAAAAACAGATAAGGGTTTAACGTACTCGCCTCTTAGAAGAGGAATCCATAGGCTTGTCCTATGGCCACAGAAGTACACTGGTACTTGTCTTCACACCCAGACCTTTCACTGAGGACAGACATTATTTCATTTTTTCACTAAAACTGGAAAATATTTCCTATTTAGCAAGACTTATGAAAAGAAAATAATGTAGTTCACTAGAAAGTGGGAACCCACTCCCCCTGGGTGTTCTTCCTTTCGAGTATTTGCTCATACTTCTGTGGTCGTTTTTGCTAACAGTGTCCTTTTCATCAATGTTCTTCTCTGAAGAGACTCATTCATAATATTCTCATTTGGGTATACACACATTCGCCCCCTTGACACTTCAGAAATCCGCAGTTCCATTCATATCCCAGCACACACATCAGAAGGCTGTTTAAAAAGCCCCAGGAAGTTTGCTCAGACATGCTATTTTAGGAGACTTGGACTGGGTCTTGGAATTTTACAATATTTAGAGGATTTGGCACCGTGACTATTTCCACACCAGGACATGTGTGCTGTCAGAACACGTACCGTACACCTCCTGAGAAAGGAATAAGCTACCTGCAAGCTAAGAGATAAAGAGGAAGGCCTATAAAATGCTTGAGAGTAGCTGTAGTAAATAATTTGGCAAAGACTGACCCAGTCGGCCAACAGCCTAACCCTGAAGAGAGAGGTAGGCCCAGCTGCAGCTGGCCAACCGCAATCCACACGCTGGGGACCCATCTGCTGCTCCGCTACCTGTACTGTGCCCTGTGAGGAGGAAAGATCAGTGTAAGCAGAAAATGTTAGCCTGAGGATGGGTTATAACGTACTTCTGTGTTGGCTGAAGGGACAGTACTAAACTATCTTATTTGTGTTCAAAATAAGCTATAAAGCACATAGCTACAAAGCCTGACATTTCCTCTGCACAACGCCACTACATCAGCATGTGTTATGCTCCTTAAATTGCTGGAAGATAAAAGGGCTGCCCAGTCATACGAAGCTTAAGGAAGAAGAAAAAATAAAGATGCTGCAGTTTTCTACACAGCTCCAACATACTTGCTGGCAGCTGCCAAAGGCACCAGAGGGGCACCTTTTTAGCAGAGGTGCCCAGGGACAGTCCATCCTGCTGATACTGTGGTGGTTGCCAGACTTAAGAAGCTACTTAAATCAAAATTTTAAACAGTAGAATGAGGAGGTGGCAGTGGCCACTCTACCAGCTTTATCCTCATTGAACAGGCAGCCTGCTCAGACACCACTGACTGACTTCAGGGACACTGTTCTTAGTAAGCAATAATTTCTGCCACTCAGTTACTCTCCATGGGCTCCTTGCAGGGTCCAAGGTTTAGGAAGGATCTTACAACTCACCTCAGGCTTGCACATACTCAGTATTTGTAAGCCCTTAGGAGAGAGGACTGGCACTATAACTTAGGGACCTATCAGGAATATCTGCAGAAGAATACAAAGTATGTAGCTGCAGGTAACTACTATGGCTGGGTTGTTCTGCCTTCTCAATTTTCAGAGAAAGGTGATATTTCTTATATGTCTGTTCTCCCATGGGAGACGTTTATCAAGAAACTGGCCCATACTCACATACATGAGACACAGCAATGGGCGATGAAATCCACTGAACAGACCTACATCTCACAGAAGCACAACAGCAGCTCTTCTTGGCAAAGCCTCACCCTCCCTTCTGCCATGCTGTAGATTCTGCTGCTCCTCAGATGACCTCAGAATACAGAATCTTTAACTTAATAACTTACTGCTCTCTGACCTCAGCTTTACCCCTCTGAAGGAAGAAGCTTAGCTGGAGACACTCTGGAGGGATACAGCTTGTACTTCACATATAGAAGAAGCAGCCTTTACACTCAGGTTGGAGATCTCCCCATATCCTGTTGACTGTATTTCATTGGCATGACAAAGCAGCACATCCTGCCTGAACCTATGAACCTTTGGCCAGACCCTCATCTTTAGAGGTCCAAAATACATTCATTAATAATGCCTGATGAGCTACCACAATATGTTTGATGCCTTAGTCACTGAAATTCAGCTTTGCAGAATATCATTCTGTTCTCCTGGGATGTGTATCCAAAGCCAGAATCATTACTAAAAGCTGCGACACCACCAAAACACCATCCATAGCAAAGCCAGCAGAGATTTTAGACAAGCTGTTGGATTTATTCTGACTTCCTGCAAAGGCTAGAGATGTATCAAGCCTCAGTTTTCAAAGTAGCATCTGAGATCAATGCAAACCTTTGTCACAAGTGGCTCAAGGTGTGAGACTCAGGCTTGCCTCCCACAGAGACCCAGCAGCTGCATAGATTTTTGACAGACTGATAACTGTTTATGCAGTAGTAAATATTTTCATACTCCCTCTATTTATACTTCCATGTCACTTCAGGATTTTTTTTTTAACTCAAAGATACTGAGAAGGCTATATAATCCTGTGTGTTACTTCACAGTTTGATAGAGAAAACAGGACCTAGGAGGGTAAGAGCGAGAAGTGAGATGTGATTGCTTCAGTAGGAAGGTTAATTAAATAAAATTCCTCAAGATCTAATCCCTCCTGCCTAGCTCCCACTTGCCTTTTGTGACTACTCTGCAGTTTCAATCTACCCACTGAGAAGTCATTGAAGGGGATAATGGTTGTAGCCTGCCTGCCCTATATCCACTGACTTTGAGGAGGATGGGAAAAACATCTCTAACAATTTTTTCTTCAGTACTAATACACTTAACTGAAATAAACCTGATCAGTAACATGGTGATTGATTAATGGGTGTTTTGGCTTTGATGAGTCATCTGAGATGAGAGCCTGAGAAATATCTAGATGATTGTAAACTGGATGAACTGGGGAGAAGTCTTACACAATTATGTTGTGGTAGAAGGAGAAGCAGGGACCACAAAGCAGAAGAAAACAAAAGGGCTTGAAAATCAGAGAAAACTAGAGAAAAACAAAAAATGCAAAGATAAATAAATGGGCTTTTTACATTTTAAATCTAAGATCTGACCCAGTTTCATCAATAGGAAGATACCCAGGGAGTTCCATAAATCTTGTAGTTAAAAAAAAAAAAAAAAAAAAAAAAAAAAGAGGCATTTTTACTACATCTTGAGTAGATTAATCCCACAGCAAGAAGTATAAACTTTGTTTTTCAAAATGTTAGCCCTTCTTGAGAAATTTTTAAAACAGTATTAGATCTTGATGGGAAGAATCAGATGATCTCAGCCCTGGACCAGTCTCTGACTTACAACATCCAAAATGATCAAGATTATTCTCCTGCAGATGTGGCCTTAAGCATTTTAAAAATATGCAGCTGTCTATGAATTCCACATCTAAAAAGGAGAAGTCACAGAAAGAGACCACCATGGTGACTCACTGCTTTCAAATCTGCCTTGCAAAAAATGTCTCTATCCTTTCCCAAAATGAGTCACAGTTTTCTGATGTGGACCAAAAATCTGCCCTCCAATTCTCAGAAAATGGTGTTTATTGCATTTCATTATCTAATGATTCAGGAATTGCAAGACCTCTTCAAGAAATGGAAAGGGCTGCTACACCCAGGTTACAAGCAAATAGCATGACCCCTGGCGAGAAGACATCCTTGTGGACTAATGTGGGGATGAGAAAACAAAGATGCAAGGCTTGCTCTTAATAAGGCACAATCTCTGTCTTTTCCCTGTGGCAACCACACACTTCCACAGCCAGAACAGGAATTCATACAATAACAGCAGCTTATCGATACGTACTTCAAATAATTCCCCATTTTTGATGCCTCCAGGAACTTTATCAATAGGTGCCTTAGCAAATAGGTACTTCTGTAAATCAGAGTATCAAGCACACAGAAAAATCAACTACCCAGGAACTGCTCTCAGCAGGAATCACAAGCAACATCTGCCCTGGTACATTACCTTCTCCATTAGCCTTCTGAAATTAGATTTGACTTTGTGAAAAGGAGTGTGCAGGTACCCTTGTCAGCTCCAGAGGCATGAGACAGGAATGGCACTTTAATGACCCACTTAAAAGTAATGAAACAGCCATTTATCCTAATTGGAGGAACACTAATTATATCAGAAAGTGGTGCACTCTTAGATGGCAGAGTGCAAATGCTATCTAATCAAACTTAATGAATAGGTAAAGTATCCTGACAGAGCATCTGTGCATCACTCACACATTCCTGCAAACAGAAAAATTAGCCTGTAGGGAGCTGATCTGAAAATGGAGGTTTTAAAATGGAAGGTTAATTATGGTAGTTGAATACATGTGCTTTATCTGAAAACAAGTTCATATCATGAGCCTCAAGGGACGTTTTCCTTTTGAAGGAAATTTGGGTAGTTTGAAGGGTGGCTGGAACATGGGGGAACACCCAGTTTGTAGGGCCTGTGGTGGTTACTGGGAACATGTGAGGGACTCCCAGTCTTCATTCATGGGATAGAAGAAGGAGGTTCAAGACAGCCTTTGAGTAAGCCTCCACTGATGCTCACCACTGCTGCTAAGCCACAGAGGTAAATCTTATGCTGAAATGTCTTTGTTTTCTCTCTAATTGGCTCCAAGTGAGCAGAAGAGAGAGGCCTTTGGCACTGCTGAGGGAAAGGTCAACTCCAGTGTCTTTCCAACCAGTCCAGAGTGCAGCAGAAGCAAAGCATACGGCCCTGGGCTGGCACTAAGCACTCCACATCCTTCAGCCTCAGTCCTTAAGGACAACAGGGCCACTTATGCCAGGCTCTGAAAGAGATCTCATTTGCTCTGCACTAGCCAGGAGGATGGTTGGGATGCAAGTTCTGGGAAGGGACACAAAACAAGCATCAGTGAACAGGTCGCAGAGAGCGCATCAGAGCCCAGCACTCCTAGAAGAGGAGATTATTGTTACAGGGAGAGTGTAGGGGTCTTGCCTTCAGCAATCAGATGGATGTACTAATGCATTTGTATGAAAGTGAGCTGGGCTTTCTATGAGCTGCTCACTGATGGGATCCCAACAGCTATGAAAAAAGGATAAAAACTTTGCTACCTCTTAAAGAAAAAACCTGTAACGAGGAATAGCAGTGAACTGACAAAATTGAAACCTCTGCCAATGAAAAAAGCCATGAACACTTGCTCCTGTGAGCAAGACACAATGTTAAAGTCAGAAAACATTTACCCTTAAGCCACATTAGTCAGAGCCTTAAAATATTAGCAGAATTGGCTGCATGGAAGCCATGTGAATAGCGCGAGTTTTATATACTGAAGATGCCAAGTAAACACAGAAGTCTTGACCAAACAAATACTGCACTGACAACTTAGCTAAAAAAAAATATCTATGAGGGATGTAATAAAACTCCAAGCAAAATGTGTTCCCAGCCAAAAAAACAAAACAAACCTCAACAACTCAGGATAAAAAGACATTCACAGACTCCGAATGCTTACTGAGATTAGACATAAAAGCCTCTTCAACTTATCTTGAGTTGTACTTTCCTCTTAATGTCAAAGGGTACCCTGCTGCATAGGGAGATGTTTATACCCTCCCATGGGAAGCCAGAGGCTTCAGATAAGGGAGTGTCTTTGGAAGAAGAGAGCTTTAAAGGCTTGGGAAGATAGCCTTTATTATCAGCCAACCCTCTATTAGGTTGGTGAGATTCCTGTTTGATTTGGCTGCAGCCTCTAGCCTCAAGTTCCTGCCCTAGCTTTTAAAATAGAACATGATCTCCTTGCAGCTGAAAAAGGGCAAAGGGTGGAACGTGTAAATAGCAATTAAAGCAAAATTCTTGTTTTTAAAAAACCCTCCCCTAAAAGATACTCTGTGCTCTTCCCTAGTGGCCAAGGTTGGCAGGCTGACAAAGCCTAACATGCCACACAAAACAGTTCAAGTTAAATGTAACTTGCCCAGCTATGTCAAACTGTGGACGACAACACAATCCTGACATCACCCTTCCTTGCTCTCATGATTACAGGCAATTCAACCAAAAGGACAGACTGCTGGGCTGGGGTTCATACTGCTGGGGGCTGTCCTGGCTCCCCCCCAACCCTGGGACATGTCTGTTGCTTTACCTTTCTGAAGTATTTTTGAGATCTATAAATAAGAAGTTTGGGATTAGGTGTTACTGTATATTCTGACTATCAGCAGTTTTTGTTCCATATAAGTTGGTAAGACTACATAGGAAAATAAAACAGCTAAGCAAACCAAAATTGTTTCGGGGAATAAGAAGCCCCCATATCCTTCCTTACCATCATGGAGCAGACCTGTCAGGCTCGTGCTTCACAGGAGCTGAGTGCACTCAGCTCCCATTTACTGTTCATGTTTTGTGACCTTACCTCGTCTGTTTCTCAGTTTTTCACTGCAATGTTATAAATCATGACTTTCTTGTCTCTCAGCATTTCAATCAATATATAAAATGTCAGATCAGATAACTGGTACTCTCTCAATGCACACTAATGTAATTTCATAATGTGATTTCATTTTTCAGAGAAAGAATCAGAGAAGCTATTATTGGAACAGGAAGAACTAGGTAATCGATCAAGGACACTTTAAAGACAAAATTGTCAGAGTTTTGAGTACCATATTTGGCTTTGGATTATACATATGACTGGCTTTTGTGACTTTCACTCCATTTGTACGTACTACAAAAGAAAACCATTTGCAAAAGCTAAGCAAGCATACAACTGACCTAGGACAATGTGGATTCATAGGATGGTTAAGTGCCAGCACCTTGGGAGATCAACTAAGTCGTGGAAGTTTTTCAGTATCTATAATTTCTTTTTATATAGCATTAGTATCACGTGGAAGAAGTCACACTCCAGCCCGTTTCTATCTCATTACCAAGCAATATCTGACATATGGGATGAATCTAAGCTAACATGTATCCCAAAGTATGACAACACTGTATAGAGATCTTGAAGAGCTGCAAGGTACAAGGCATGAAATGGAATCAACTGCAGAATTTTGGAGAATAATTAAAGAATTCATACAGGAAAAAACCCCACTCCAAAACTCATACTATTAGTTTGAATCTGTGCTCAAACAAGACAAATGCAAACGTGCAGTCAAGACCCAATCTCAATCCTTCTGGGTCTAGAACCAGAACTGTGCAATGACAAGATAAAGTTCTGCTTGCGTCTCTGCACATTTCCTCTCTATTTGTTCGTGGCGATATCATCCCAGGTCTGTTAGGAGATGATGAGATTTTTCAGTTAGGATTCTTGGTAGGTTGGCTTCAGTAAGTAAGTAGGTCGTCCCTTTCAGGAGCAGATTAGGAATGTCTGGGTGAACTGCTGATAATTCATGCTATTATATTGAAGCCTGTAGTTTCAAAGTACTTTGTAAACTTTCCTCAATTCTCTGGATTATCAGCATTATCCTCCCCACTGCTCAGACTGGAGAGCACAGAGAAACTAAGTAGTATAAGTAATTGGAAAAGTCAGGGTCTGGGCCAGAGTCACAATTCTTATGTTTCTTGCTTGAGCCACCTTTTGGACCATCCAAAATCTTTTGAAAGAATAATCAAATAGTTTATATTTTGTTCAATTTAGTAAATAAACTTCTTTTTTTTTTTTTTTCCTCAAGGACTGTGTAGACACACTGAACACCTCAGTGGGGAATACAGCAATTTTCTGTGATAGCAGTTTCATCGTACAGTCTTGATGAACTGCCTTTTTTTGACTCGTAAAAGCTTTTGCTTCATAGGGAGGGAAGTTTGGTTTAGATTTAAAAAAGTATTGCATTGCACAGTTATTCTTATAATGCCCCTAATTTCCAAGTACCTTTGTTAAGCAAAATATTATAAACAGCTTTTGTGTGAAACATGGAAATAAGCAAAGAAGTACAACTAAGTATTACTGGGATAGACTAATCTGAGATGAGAGCAAAAGGAATTTCAAATAGAAATTAAAGTATGGAGCAAGAGAAATTGGCAGAACACTGTATTGAACATCTTGATGAGAATCAAAACGACCCAAATAACCTCACTAAAACCACAGAGTGTTCTCTGATTTTTTTAAGCACTGATAGGCTGTGGGGGTGCCAGCACTTGAAAGAAGATAAAACTTTTCCTAAAAGAAAAGAAGGTGTAAGATTTTGGAGATCCAGGCATCTCCACACAGAAAGTTTGGCAATATGGGAGAAAAAAGGCATTTTTCTTCAAATTTTATGGTGCTAAAATGAACAGAAATTCAGACTTCACTGGAGCTGGATTTCATCTGTGGTCTCTGATTGCAGGGACTCGTGTTGCCATACCATTAGGTACGCAGGGCAGAGCTGAGAAGTCTGGGCAGATAGTGATTTTAATCAAGTTACCTGAAAAAAGTCAGTGTAGAAGGTGACTTCAGTTTGAGGTGACAGAGATAAACCAGATACCTTGGACACTGTTACACAGAGACAACTTAATGTCAGTGTGTGCCTTAAAGCAATGAAGGTTATGTGGGCAATTTGACACAGGCATACCTGACATTCTTCCCAAATTGGAGTGAAAAGACCAGCTTGTGATTTATACAAATGGGAGACAAAGCTGCACAAAGGCCAGGGGCAGGAAAGAGATCAAAGTTCTTAAACAAAATAAGTTATCCTTATCTGATTGAGGCTTTTTTTTTTCATTTCAGGAAACATTTAAAATATTAATTTCCAGCAAAAATCTTATTCTCAGAATCATCTTCCTAAGAAATGAAACTCTGATCAAAGAAGCTTCAGTCTTCTTTTTTTGTTTGGTTGATTTTCTTTATCGCTTTCCTCCTCTTTCACTTTTTTAGTGGCAAAATGGAAAGCTTTAGAGAAAGAGAAAATGTCAAGCAGCCACAAAGAAACCTGGACATTTTCTGTACAAATGCTGGTGAAATATTTTGGATTAATAAGGTGTTTATTCTTATATGCAAAGGCCTTCAAACATAATTTTTCTACTATCATTACTTCACAAGCCCTAAAATAACACTCTGAGTCTTACAAAGCATTTCTGACCATTTCAAGATTTTCCAGACTGCACTTGAATAAAATCGTAATAATAACAGTTTAAACAAAAGAATAAGCCTGGAGGTCGGAGTCTCTGGATTCAGGTATCTCTCAGCATCAGTTTGAAAAAAAATAAAGAGCATTACATGCTTGTTTATTTCTTATTCTCTCTCCAGCGTTTCTTTTTAAAGACTACATTTACAGGAGTACAGGGCTCACTGTTTCTTATTCCTGCCTGGTGTCCTATGGTGAATGGCAAGCAGAACAAAACTAGCACTTGCTACTGCCAATCCACGGCCAGACACAGCTAAAGACTGTAATTTTCAGGGCTGATAAACAGGGTTTATTTCTCTAAATGGCTGAATTTCTTCTGTTTGTGTCTTCCTTAAGGATTTTCTAGTTCAGCCATGTTCTGAGGTTTTCACTTAAAGCTCAGGCCTCCCAAATATTGAGATTTCTGACAACTCATTCCAGGCCCGTGAGTCTCTTAATTCTCTCCAGGCTGCTGGAAAGACAAGGTAGAACAGCAGTCAGTCAGAAAGACACATTTTCATCTCTTATGCAGCTGATATCTGAGAAGAACATCTCAGAGAGGCCCTAAGGGCAACAAGGACTTTGATTTACTCCAGAAACTGCTTTCTTAGACAAGTTGCTCTCTTGGCAAAATTTTTAACAAATTCTTGAACTATAAAGGCTCGGGTAAGGTTTTGACTTCCTGCCTCACTTGAATAAATATTGTTTGCACTGTATCTTGTGTGACCTCCCCAGCCCCCCAGCAACAACACTTAAAATTTCCTGATGGCATGCCAGTATGTTGCATGTTTAAAGGCTTCATTGTTTATAAGATCAATAATTAATATACAAACACAATATTGAAGAATTATTTCAAATCCTCATAAACTTCAGTACCAACAGGAAGAGGAACCTAGGACAGGAAAAACCTGCAATTACTGTTACGCATTCCCAGTAACATCAGCACGCTGTCTTCCTTGTTCTTCATCTCTCTTCATCTCGGATATCCTCTGGCAGAGCCAGCTCAGAGAACAAAAGCTGGACTAGACATTTGTACCAATAAGGACAGTATCTAATATTACACTAGCTAATGAAAAATGCCCAAAGATATCAACTGTCATGCTTCAAGGGGATAAACTGATCGCCAGCTGAGCTCAAGAAAAAACAGCTTCCTCACCCTTACTCTACACAACACTTCAATGTAATTACAAGGGGAACACAATAAGCATTTAAACCTTTTTTGAAACAGCCACAACTGGAAGCACTACAAAGAAAACACTTGACCAGACAACTCGCGTCAAAAATTCCTACAGCAGTACAAAAAATAGAGTAGCAATCCAGACCAAGGTAATAAAGGAATTTTGGCTTTCCTCTTGAAATGTTGGCAGATGAGCCACATATGGCTGTTTGCTGCAATTCATGCCAACACATTAATGAGTGTCTGTTAAGGTACTACAGTTACCTCACAGCATATTGTCTGCAAATCCACCAAGGACCCCTATCACAGTTAATTCTAGTTCTTCTAATTACTGGTCCTGAAAGGTCAAACTACCTTCGTTAAGTCTGGCAGTTCTTCCTAACTCAACTCCAGCGCATTAACGTCCACTACTCAAGAAGACAGTAATACACACTCTCAGAGGTACATGTACAACTCGGGCTGCGCTAGTCTGTCTCTACATACGTTCCTTTTATTCCTTCTTCAGTTGATATAATACACCTCTGAGTGGCTAGTTTTGCCTCTGCTTTATTTACCAGGCAGAAGGAGGATTTATCTGGCTGCCAGTGCTGTAGATTTAACCCGTCATCTGAGAGTTAGGCTTGTCTTTTTAGTCCATACATAATTTTTAATAAGAATAATCACGCAATCACAGTGGAGATGTAATTTATGAGATGGTGACTTCTCCCAGAGCTGTGCAAATTCTGAATCAGAAGTAGCTAATATGTATATTAGTTATCTGGCCCTCCCTAATTCCTGTATCTGTTTCCCTCTGGTACTATTCTTGCCTTATATTTATCTGTAAATCCTGGAATATCCACAAAAGGCTGCAGACGCAATACAGAACTAAAAATGCGGGACAACCAAACTATCTGCCTTATTTTGGCATTTTTTTCACTGTTGCTCCATCTGTAGTACTGCGGAAATGCAGCAGATACCATGTAGTGACTGGCAGTCTTCCCTCTTGAAGGTCAACATTGATTGGGGAAAATATTTTAGTAGAGAAAGGGCAGGTGGGAGAAGATTTAGAGATACAAGAATGAAGTTCACAATTTAAGTACCCAAGTATAAAAAGGCTTTCTAAGGAAGGCCTGAAATACATCCTCAGGGAGTTCTGATTCTAGATTCATCTAATACCTTCTGAGAGGTTTCTCCCTGTCAAATATCAAGAGAATGGGGATGTCTGGGCTGTGTGTCTGGTGTGGTCCTACAAAAATGCAGCAGCCAGAGTTATACGTTAATATTATAGATTAATATTCAGCTTGTAATGAGGCTGATGCTTGACCTGTTCAATGATTTGAAAACTAGATCAGTGCCTTAAATTGGTATTGGAACTAAATGGAAAGCAGAAGAGAGCAGGCTTTAGATGCCTACTGTGGCCTGAAGCATGGAGAAGGCAGGCAGGCAATCACATGCTGTCCCCACTGAAATCCGTGCATCATCTTCAAACCCAGCTTTAGATACAACAAATCACACTAACACAATCTGGAGGTGATGAATGAATTGACATAATGTGGCCAGATGCTGTGTAAGGGAAGAACAGCCAAACTTTCTTAGAAAGCTGGAAGTGAAAGATTACATTTTTTTAGAAACTAATGTAAACCTGAGCTTCCTCAAGTAAAGTATGCTGATGTGTCTCAAAGCTTCAGCTGACCTAAACACCATGGTAAATGGTTACCAAAAAAATCCACCCCAAACTTGTTCTTTTAGCCTCAACCTTTATGACCAGATCTAACCTTTAAAGAAATCTGGGTTTATGCCTTCTCCTTTATTTTATATTTTTGTACACACACTTATATATATGTATACGATGCTAGAACTTTACCAGAAAAACTGTTTCCCACTGGAAATTACTGACTTCATTTCTTCCTACAAGACAGGATAATTGTAAATTCCAGGGTCAGAGAGGGTTTGTTCAAAACCTAAATCAAATGATGGCTCCTACATTTAAGTACAGAGGTGTGCAAGAAAACTGCTGATCTGTAAAAACAAGAATAGATCACCTGTATTTCCCATCCTCTATATTTACACACTGGAAGACTCTGAACTGGAAATCCAGTATTTCAGTTTACAAAAAGCACACAAAGAAGTATTACTAGGTGTCCTGGATGAGTGCTGTCCGCTGCCATAGATTAAAACCCACACCTTTTCCTGTTAAAACCTACACAAACAAATGGGAACAATAGATTAGTCAACTGAATGAAGCTTTCCCAAGCAGCACACAGCTGATGGTGGACTGTTAGCAAGAAAATGAACTGGGTTTAAAACATCAGCATGGGGAAGACAAGAGACAAGAGCTGGGCTCAGAGAGCTGGGCCCAGGGACTACTGTAACCACCGATTCTATCCTATCATGAAATAGGTAACCAGTTACCCAGAAAAGGAGGTGCTCTGTCCCTAAGAGGCAACTGCTAAAGACTGTTGTATAGGATGACTTTCAACAGAAGTCAACACTGGCTTATGACTTGATTTCCTATTGCAGACCACAGCACATGATACACATTGGTAGCTTGAGTACTGAAGGCAGGATAAATAAGCCAAGCCAGAGCTTGTGTTGTCTCAGCTTGATTCCATTGGTCGCTAAGGGGAGCAGGGCATGTATCTCAGGTAAGGCTGTCAACCCCTTCCTTTGCCTGGTCAAATAAAAAGATTCATGAAGCTAAGTAGCCCCTTTGCCAAGCTTGCTACCTCAAAGAGGAAAGAAGTATTTCACCTGTGCGTGTTCTTGTCCAACTTTCCCATGTTATTCCAGTTTCAGGGTTCAATCCACTTGCATTTTAGTTTACAGGAAACAAAGAGACTATACTGCATTGTTAGCCAAAAAGACACTGCAACCTCTTGAAACCTTCAGAGAGTGATGTTCCAAGTTAGGTACAATTTACTGCTCCTAAATTAGGATCTTGGGCTCTCTGGACAGTCACTGCAAAGAGACACAGGTGCTTCCAAAAGGCTGCACCTGGATTTGGTGTCTGAAGAAGACAGTGGGAGTACGTCTCAGATTGCTATCATGCAGTCAGTAGCTTCCTGTCCCACATGTAATTTGGAGGGTTTCTGTAATGAGAACAGAGGGATTTCAGGCAGGACACCACAGCCCAGGATGCACATGCTTTTTCTTAGTGACAGCAGTCAGCTCTAGGTGCTGGCATACTTATCGTCTGCTGCATCCATACCCAGGCCCGCTGAAGCTCTCAGATCTCACTTTACTGAACTAACTCAGTATGTGCCAAAACTTGGTAGCTGGGAGCCAAATTACCAGTTTAGATCATCAGTCACAGATCAGCCACTGTCCTACAGCGAAGGGATGAAAGAGTCTTCTGACACAGTTCCAGTTTGTCTCCCCCATTTCTCCTCCTACTGTAGGACAGGTTACAAACAATTGCATCTAGTTCGATATACTGAGATACAATTTCAGATCCTCTGAAGTAAAAACAAACCAATCTGAGAGATGCGATAGCTTTGAGGAAATCTACATTCAGTCAGGCACACCTAAATGTAAAAACATGAAGAGGCTGTGGTTTCCTCACTGTCTGGGTTTCCTAAGGAAGGGTGGACCCATTTCCAGATAGCATAGACTTGGGTGGAGGGAAGGGGGAAGACACTAGAAACAACAACATCTGACATGAATCTCTGCTCCCCTGATCTTAAAATACAACAATGTGAAACCAGAGCAAGTGTGAAAGCTGAAAACTCCAGCAGGGAGGATCACATCAATCAGGCTTTTCAGGCTAAAGTGTATCAAAAATCAGGAGAGAGAGACAGCAAATGTTAAATGTCAGGATGATTTCTGAGCTCTTGCATAGACAGAAGACAAAACAGGTTTAAATCCGCAGCCCTTAGATTTACAGTCCACCTCAGAAGCTTACACCGCCCCTGCCCCGTTCCCAGTCCCCAGGTGGCAGAGGAGGTTACAATACAAACAATAGCTATCTTCGGGGCAAGGCCACTTAAATAAATGAATCACGCCAGCAATCCTCCACTGACAAGGGGCTCCAACAAGGCTGTACACAAGCAGCGGGGGCTCCTTCCTCAGCAGGGCCTCTTTGCATGCAGCAGCGACTGCAAGGATTTGAGGAACCAGGAGGGAGCCACTCTCGGTTGCCCAAAGGAGGGGGAATAACTTGCAGAGTAGCACAATGACAGTGGACAAAAGGCAAATTTGGGCCTAATATCAGAAAGATAAATTGCTGAGAGCTCTTATGGCTGGAGACTAATCCTCGGGGATTGCATGTCCCAGTGCCCCCCTGCTGCACAGGCCATCACACCTGCTCTGCTGCTCAAGATCAATCACTCCCTCACGGTCAGAGAACTTGGCGGGATATAATAGTGGGGTTTATTCAAGCTCCGTGTCTGGGAACATACACTTAAAAAGCAGGCACACAATGGCATAATTGCAGCCCCTCCGAACTGGCTGGCCCCTTGCAGTATGATAACCAGCTCTTGTCCTTCAGGATTCATGTTCAGACCCCGCAAGGAAACGAGAGCTGAGCTGGAAAGGAGAACTCGAAGAGAGAACAAAGGTGGAGGTAGTCTTGAAAGGAGGGTTGTGAAAAGGGCAAGCTAGACATGAGACATCTGTATACAGACTTGCTAGCAATGAAGTATATTGGGCTTTTGTTTTACTATTGTAGGTCAAGTGTTTTGTCTTCTTTCCCCCCCCCTCAGTTGTTTCAAGCAGTTTTAAAGCTAGCTGTATGTACTTTAAATCATCTATGTGTCCAGGCCTAGCACTTTGAATGTATTATTTTAAAGACATCATGAAATACAATCAATGAAGTACTAAAAATGGTAAATGAAAACAGAGTTTATATGTCCCTACAGTGCTGGACCATTTATAAGAATACTGAAGTAATGATAACATTAAACATTAGTTTATAATAATAGGAGTTTAAGACTGAGGCATATTATTATAGATTTTATATATTTAAAATAAATATGAATTTAAGTGTAAGAGCATAGTATTTCTTTGAGAGTGCCAAAACAGAAACAGATCACACCACTTTTTACACTTAGCCAGGGTGAACTGAAAAATTAAACAATCAGTTTGAATATCAGTAACTTCTTAGCTACAGAAATCCAAGTATGTATTTGGAACACCAAGAAATCCAAGCACATACACACAGTTTCAGCTCCATGTACACAGCATCACAAAGACTTAACTGTCCTTCTGAATTCTGAAATATCTAGACTGGTCGAAGTTATCACCCTCTGTATTCAGGGGACAAACAGAAGCACAGATTTCAACCTCCCTCCTCCATTGCCCATAAGAAACCAGTATCTGGCAAAAGCCAAACAGGCATACTCACACTCTGCTTTTACGGATGGTCTCAGTTTTGAGCTGCTCATGCAGGAGGCAGTTCAGTTTCCATCCAAAGTCCCGACTGGTGACAGCCAAATTTGCTGCACTAATTTACCTGTGAGCCTGTATAATAGATGCCAAGTGGAGTATATCAAAGTTATAGCACTAAGAACTCTTTGGATATACTAAATTACCAGTCATCTTGAACAAGTACCAGCATTTATTGCACGTTCATGGAACGTGTGCTTTACAAATACCACTGATTTTAAATGCATATAAGCTTACAATTCCCTAATTAAACAACAATCACCTTTTATATGATGTTGTTTGCAACTCTGCTCCATGCTCATTACTCTGAGATCATAAAAGTTATTGCAGTCTCAAATGCTGTGGTTTACACACATTTTCAAGACATTTGCTCCCTCTGTATTGTGGACAAGAGTATTTCAATGCAAATAAGAATTTGAGGTATGTTTCTCTCTCTTCCCCACCACGCCTTAAATGAGGGTAGCTAATTGAAAGTTATGTGTCTGTTACCCAGTGCACCCCCTGAGCTATCTCAAATTCTTGCATACGGGCTTGAGTAGCTTGCAGTTAAAATATATTAGTTCAAGTCCCATATTGCTTCGCAGCTGCAAATGATGAAAATGCCAGTTTGAGTAACACTTGAATGAGTCTTCATTATGACACCTTATTTTGGTAAGGTATCTTTCCCCAGTACTGTTATTTCACATATTCAAACTTCTCTGGAAAGTGATACTGTCTAGAGATATCAGAAGACAGTTTCTTGAATTTGCATTCAACAACAGCATGTTGTTCACCTGGGACATATTAAGCTAGGTGGTTTTAAAAAGTCCTTATAGAGCTGAGAGCTTACCTCCTGGCCAACCACTGTAATCCTAGCATTTTTCAATTTTATGTTGCTTTGCTTAATACTTCCTGAATTACTTTAAAATTTTTTGTGTGTGAAGAGAATGCCACACAAAAGAAGCTAAAAGTCATTATCTGTCATTTATGTCACAAAATTCATAATGACCATCTTTGTAAAGATTATACTCTCTCAGAGCTATGCCAAGTAAAACACCTCCAAATCATGTAACTACCCACTGCTAGTAGTCAAACTAGTGTCAGTGTAACACAGCACTCTTTATTTCTGCCCTATTTAATAGTGTAATACTGCTGTGAACTGTTAAAAAGCCGACATATTATACTCCCCAAATGTAAATAAAGCTTCTCTAATAAGAAAGGATCAAAGAGATTATGCTACACAACTACACAAGTTGTATTTCAAAAACTCAAGAGAAATGGGAATTCACAGAAGGAGTGGAAGGCCTGCTACATGCAGTTTTATAACTACATGAAATACAGGGGAAAATGGTTACCTTTAGTCTATATTAATGTCAAAATGAGCTACAACTGGCATTTAACAGATTCAATACTAGGTCAGGAAAGAAATCAAGCTATTAGGGCATCTAAGAAAAGCCCAAAATTTTAGAGACAGATGAGGCAGAACCCTAACTAAGAACACAGAATAGAAGAAACTGAATAAGGGTCTTGCTGCTATGACAGCCACAAATTCAAGCTTCATCAGATTGGAAGAAGAATATATTAAGAAAAAGATTTGATGTTCAGCCATGTCATACCAGATCACTTGGAAAATATCTGGGACAATACTATCACATATTATAAAAATAGATACTGAAAACATAATTTTAAAAAACATAGATTAATAAATCTATTTAAACAGAATTTTGTAAAAAAAAAGAGAGTATCTAGCCTTGTACTACAGGATGGTACTGACAGAGCTCTCCATCCAAAGCACTGCTAAACCAATCCTTCTGTGCTGTCAATCCTTTTAGTACTGAGTTCATGTGCCTCCGGTTGCCTATTTCTGTTCATTTTTACCTTAACTCTAAGAACATCCATGGGTTCTACTTTTGCACATAAACATCTCTCTTAGAAAATGGATTTAAGGCCAAACACCAAAGTGTACTAGAAATTTTTATGAGAGCCAAGAACTCAGAGGTTGTGATACCTCTCTTTCTTATGCCAACACAGCTCCAGTAACTCCAATTAACTTACTTTTGATTTATAACATTAAAGGGAGAGTTGAATTATTGTCCCAGCTTGCAACACACAGGATTTCTTATTACATAATGAAGAACTTGACCAGTGAGAGAAGGGGTAAGAGGTGGCTGATGCAGCTATTGCCCCAAACGCTGCTGTTACAGCAAGATGATTTCAGGTGACCTGCTGCCAGGATTGGGTAAGGGCAAACAAGCAGAAGTGTCACCTCTATGGTCATCCCAAGCTAAGCTGTCCTCACTTGTCATTCATTTGTCCTGAAAATTACTTCAAATATATATAAACTCAGTAATAATCTTAGTACATCATCCATTTTAAAATTTAAACTATGACATTTCCTATTATTGAGTAATGTTATAAGCACAAGACGTGGCTTAGGTGAAATTTTTAAGGGTCTGACATCACTCAGCTTATATTTTAGTCATACTGTTTTCCGATGATCAGGGCACTGTAATTTAGTCAGCATTACTAAAGAGTCAGTTATGAATAAACTGTTCCTTTCCTAAGCCATAGAGAAACGTGCTAGAATTTCTATTAAGATAAATCTATGGACAATTTTGGTTAAGGCTTTACAAGGGTTTAAGAAAGTTTGTTTAGGCCTCAAAGCAAAGCCATCCATCTGCTCTGAAGGCTCGTTGCTGGAAGAGTTCAACTTCTAACACTACCATCATTGTGGCCAGCCTGCAGCAAGAGAACATGTGTTATCCCTGCAGCTTTTAAGAAGACAAATCAGCGCCAATTTTAATTAATGGTTTGGAAACTAGGCTCAACATACATTAATAACTAACAGAATTTAAATAAAAGTAGCAACCATCTGCTTTTCTGGAATATGTCTATCCATTTGCAGGTAAAGTGACATTTATCAAAACCTAAAACATGGAATCCAAATCCAAGTGGGACATATTACCTTCAATACATTTCAGGAATCAACTGAAAATATCTCCAGGAGGCACCTGAGTCTATGCAACTTGCTAAGGTGGAGACCTTACAAAAAACACTCCAAATACAAGCTGCCAAGTAAAGGGAAACAGAAAAGTCAGAGTTCTTGGTGTGTAAGACTACTTAGCATTCAGAAGTTATAGCATGGCAGTAGCTAAAAACTACAGCCTCTCTAAGCTGCACACGATATGTTTTACAGACTCTCCAGACCTCAAAGACCTTATTCTGATAAAGTGAGTGAACTGGTGAGATACACAGAGGCAGAATGAGTGATGCTAGACTAACGCTACGTACAGAATAAGCAAAGGATAACGTCATTAAAATGAGGGTAGTTCTGCAGTAGTCACACCGGACCCAAATTCAGGAGTCTGCAGAGATCTGTTATGAACTCGGAGAAGCCACTGCCTTTCTTCCACCTCTTGTATATAGACTGAGCTTTTTTTGCAAAGGCAAGCATTGTTTCACACTGTGGGAATACACAATACTTAGTAGGATGGAGGCCCAACTCACCATCATAAATCAAATGCTAGATGTATTAGGCACTTCAGATATTACTGGCTGAAGTAAAGTTTAATACAGCTTGCCAGCGCGTGGAAAAAATTTAAGGTCCAATTCAATGAAGTCAGTGTGATTTTGGCCTGAATCACCCATCTGCTACCTATATTAAGTAGTATAACATTCTCTATATAAATAAAATATATTCAACTTTGATCATGTTTGACATTTCTTACAGTGTTAAAATTTTTGTCATTTGTCAACCTGTATTTTCAGAGCTCTCTTGGACTGACTGCCAGGGCTCCATCTGGCAAAATGAGAGGTATTCCTAATCCAAAGCATTTCAAAGCAATTCTACCACATTAGGTAAAAAAGACCAAATTAAAGTGATTGCAGGTGACTGTAAAAAGATGGATTTTCATTTTCTTAAAAAAACTAACAATGAAATAGTAACTTAAAAAAAACCCTTTACGTTACTGTACCAGCTGCCTACCCATCTACCAATACTTTGTATGAGGCAGCTGCATTCAGAGTGATTATATATTGAGCCTCGTGTAATACTTTAAGGGACTTATTGTAAACTGCTGTATCATTTTTTGTTAAACTAATCGTTGTATTACCCACACTACAAATGTGATTGTAACCTGAAAAACATAGAGCCTAAGGACAATACAGACAACTGAGGTATCCAATATGTTAAATACAATTTTTTTTTCCCTTGGTGAGGTGAATTTGAGAGTTGCTCTCAGATGCAACTCCCACTCCCAGGAAGATTCTCGATTGTATTTTTTATTCCTGAAGAAAGCATACTAGCAACTTCAGAGCCACAAACAGATTACTGTCTTCCCACATAAAGTCTCTCTTTCCTTCCTTGAATAATCAAAGACGTCACTTTAAAGACTCACTGCACATAAAAGTTACAGTAAAGTCTTCCCTCGACTTTGAAAAGGCAGAAAGCTCATGTCATGTCCCAAGCTACATGTGTCATCATTGAACAATTACCAAACACCCTCCATGTTTGGTAAATACCCCAGCACAGGTTATCCATAAAGCTCTACATCTTCTAAAGCCAGGACCCTGTCACTCCACGGTGGAAGCACTAGCCAGCATCAGTGGTAGGGCCCTTACCCAAAGTGGGCAGCCTACAAGAGAAGCACCACACTGAGCTCACATGGTGTGCACACCTCCAGATTCACTGTGCGATCCCAAAGCAAGGGAGGGACTCAAGTGATAGTGAGTTAATGGAAATCAGAGTATTCTAGGCTCCTCAGCCTCCCTTCGGCCTTGGCAATCACTGACGAGTCCTAAAGAGATGTCTCAGCAGGATGTAATGGTCCTTGTTAAGATTTCCTCAAGTGGAACAGGATTCCACCTCTTCTCGCTTGCTCCTACTAGCCTGTAAAAACTTCTTTTTGTTTTTTTCTCTCATGAGTTTTATGGGGATAGAGTAATGCATAGCCTCATCAGCCCTCAACTGTCACTGGAACAAACTCCTATTCTCTTCCACTCTCCAGGAGCTGTATTGGCTTGGATTTCAAAGTCCATGCATGAATTGGCATAGATGCAGTAATGCATGAATTGACACAGATGCAGTACACACACATGTGGTGCTACATACATAAATATTAACCAACTATTTCAGTGGTTGCTCCTCATCCAGCTAAGTGATTTGGAAAGAATAAACCAGTTAGCAGGGAGGCAATGGCAAAGTCACAAAAGGCAAATACAACAGCGATACTGTTTGCTAGCAAAGTACGTTAGCTCATTTTAATTTTTTCTAAGAGTACATTACATTGCAACTCCTTATCTATCCCATTTTTTTCACTGAATCACTCTTTAAGAACATACAAATCATAATGAAAATATAACATTAATCTCTCTCGCTTACCTCACCATTATAAAAGAAGTTATTAATACAAGCAGTTGAAAGGGATTTCCTTAGACAGAATGCAGTTGTGGAAAACTGGCTTAGAAAAAAACCTCACTTTTGAGCTCATCAGCTCAAAATGTCTTACGTTCTGTAGGTGTGTTAGCTGGGGACCTTCCCTAAGGCCCATGTCTCCAAGGCACAGCTGTGTAACAAGCACTACATAAGCATTACACACTACTTTGGCAAGGTCTGACTGCAGGTCAGTTAAACTATCATAACGTCATTTTTATTTCAGGAACGATTTATTGCTTAGTGTGTTGCATACACCCCTCACAGAAACTGCACGCAAGCAGGTGCAGTGGTCAGGAAGAAAGTTGGACAACAGCAACAGCCCAGTTTATTTCTTATCCCTTTTAATTTCTTCAGATTGCTAACACTGCAAGTCTTAGCTCTTTATAATTAATGGCCCCTATGGTGCACAGAAAATCTGTGAATTGCTCTCATTACAAACATTTCGAAAGAATCTGGATCTAAATTGAGTTATGAGTTTTAAAAGAACTAAAAATTAATTTTATTTTCTATCTAAGAAATAATACTACTCCTCTTAAACCATGTAAAATTATTTTAGCTTTTTCTGTAGATTTCAAACTCTTACTCTGTTGCAGTCACTGGGATATATAAGCACTAACATCACTGCTCCCAGACAAACCAAAGTGGTTTGTTGTATGAACCTCAGAAGAGCAAAAGCCAGAATCTTCCTCCAGTGATTCATAGCACACCAAGTACATGATCCCACATCAGCCCATGAAATCTATCTTCTATTATCTGTGTACAGTAAATCAACGTAATCAGCATAACCAAATGATTATATGAGGAGAGATTTGTCATTAAGGTGCATAGCAATTATGACATACGACACAGTCCCAGCTCTCAAATCTACTCTCCCTGAATGACGAGACCAGCAAGTATTCCCACAGCCAAACCGTAGATGACATTTGACTAAGCCCTGTAGTTACACAATAGAGTGTCTGAAATACAACGTCTTGGTTACATGGTTTAGTTCAGTATTTGTAACTACATCTTGGAACCAATCTGGGTAAGAAATCTCAGAGCACACTATTCTAATTTATGGATTTGAGCCTTTTGAATTAATCTACTGACAGTAAGTCTAGTACATGTGCATTAACCATGCCTTTCTCCACAGTAGATTTACTTCTGGTTTCTATACTTTGTGGGAAAAAGTTCAGTATTGCAAGGCACTCCATGCCCAGTTTTATAACTCCTGATCTTATATACATACGTATGTCATACACATGAATTATAGTTTTCTTGTCATCACTGAGAAGTAAATAATGTTCACTTACTATTGTCTCCACCTGTATTCTCTGGTATTCAATGGTCTATACAGTATATGACAGAAAGGGCAATTTAAAATGTTTTACTGCACTATTTACACAGATATGCAACAATGGCAGTGCAAGTGCTGTTGACCTCTAAAGAGCTTTTCTTTAGATTTTGTTAGGATAAAGAATCCAAAAAAACCCCAAAACAAGCTACACTGCAGAGCTGTCTTTCAGACAATCCTGAATAAACACAGTTCCAGTCCTGCTGCTGTTTCAAGGTATAAGCCTGCCAAGGCAGCAGTAGAATTAAAGGTAAATGATGTACTCGGAAAATGTGGCAATCTCAGTCCACCCCAAACGTTTTCAACCTCACAAGTCCTGGCTTTGGAAAAGGGAGAGTTTCTTTGTAACACTTTATTTCTTGAGATGGTTTATAAGGAGAATTCAAACTCTAATGCCCTGGGACAAAAACTAAATTAAGCATAATCCATTTTATGAGTTACAGCAAAAAACCATTCTGGACAACATCACGATTTACTACATGAAATGGCTTTATGAAATGTATAAATCTTACTGTTCTATAAAATACATTTTTAATTTCAAAATGCAAATTATAATAATTAGTGTTTTAAACTTACTTTTAAAAGAAAGACACAGGATTGCCAAATTAAAGATTTATTATAGTGTTTTTATTAACAAACTTTCATTGGAAAGTTCTGGGCGCATTAACATAGGAGGCACATTGGCTTCGATGTTTGGCATTTGACAGTCAACAGAATTGCACTTCACTGTGATAGCCTTGCTACAACAGTGTAAATTTTCACGGCAACCCTCATAGCGAGCCTCTCTCGCTGACCTATTCAGCAGATGTTTTTTATCATTTCGGTCAGCCTTCAAAACCCCGTCATTCTGCAAAGAACGCGGATCTATCTTGCTCTCAGCTTTCTTTTTCTGCTTTGACAGAGAGGCTTTCTTGCTTTCAATCCCATTCGCTTCTGTACCACTCTTTTCATCACACTTGTCTGTCTGCTGACAGAATCCCTTTTGGTTATTTGATACGCTGTTCTCACATTCAGAGCAATGCACTATTAAAGGTCCTGCGTTTCGACAGAGAAACTGTGAGGAGCTCATCACCCTTGGAACAGTTCTTACATTTTCCTCTGGGTTTTGATGAGTATGTGAATCTGTCCTATTTATTCTTTGATGTGCCTGAAACTGTTGCATGGACTGGAGGAAAAAGTTTTTAGGCAGGGAGTTCTGCGTCATCGTTCTTTTGAGCCTTCCTTGAAGGCAACTGCAGTGGAGGACATGCTGGACTGGATGCACGTACCCTTCGGCAGCTTGCTGTAAAGCATTTATAGGAGCTACAGAGCTTTGGATCTGTACAGCTGCCGGTGAAGGAGAACACTGGTAACAGAAGGCATCACTTAACTGCTGACATGAGTGCGGGCTCCACTTCACTGCCACTTGCTTATATGCATCAGGACAGCTACACTGCCTGTTTTGAGAGAAAATTGGGCATATGCTGTGTTGGTCAATGGATGTCTGTAGTATAGCTGAACTAGCAACATTTTTTATGCTTTTACTCACTTCGCTATTATAGGCTGAATGCATAGGCATACATGTGTTTTGGGGCCTGCTGCTGAAGAGCTCTGAGCAGATATGAGTTTCTTCGTAAGTCACTTTCTCTGCAGGATTACAGATACCTGCTTGTGATGCCAGAGGCTCGAGCTCATAGCGCTCATGCTCCATTTCTGGTTTTTGACTTCTGGAATCCAGCTGATATTTGCTAACAGGATGTGATTTATTTTGACCTCTGCCGCCTTGGGCTCCTGAAAAGGTCTGAGAAAAGGCATTACACCGCAATTTTTTTGGTAGTGGGATCTGGCCACAAGTGCCCTGAGGTCCAAGGCATCGGCACATGCACTGGAAGAAGAACGTTGCAAAAGCCCAACTAATGCACATTATAAGCATCATAAAAGTGCCAAGCTGCGTGTATGCCAACACTGTAGAGGGCATCATCATTGCTCCAGCTACAAAGGTAGTCAATGCAGCCATTGCAATAGCAGAACCCATACGGCTTAAAGAAAAAATTACTTTTCCCTCCCGGTCAGGGTCAGGGGCTAAGCGATAAGCCACTCCGTAATGAACAGCAAAGTCTACAGATAAGCCAACGGCCACTGAAATAGTGACGGATTCTAACACATTTAGCTCCCATCCAAGAAGAACCAGAGAACCTACAGTGACAAAAATAGTTCCAGCTATTGAAACTATTGCATAAAGGCTTATAATTATATTCCAAGTTGTAAGAAGCATTACACTAAACGCAACAGCAACTGAAAGACCCATGGCAATTAGAGTACCATCAGAAAGACTGTCCTGAAGATCATAAAATTCAAGGTTACTCACAAACCAACCATTGCTAAGACCTTCAGGAGCAGAGCTAAGCTCACTTGAAATCCATGAGTCTACCTCTCTGTAGAACTGATGCATTTTCTCATAAGCCAGCGTGAAGAGGTAGGTGCTTTGGAACTCCAACACCACTGCCCTGATGGTGTCATTTAAGTCAAAGCGAGGCCCTGGGGTTTTACTATCTAAATGGTACCCTGTGCTTCTTTCTAGCTCCATTATAGCTCTCTTGATACATAATTCGAAAACTTCTTGTTTGTATGGAAAGCTCCAGTGGCTGCAGCAGGGGTAAAGAGATGGCTCATCACAGTCTTGATTTTCCATCCACTGCTTAAATGTTTCAATGAAGCAGCTCGTGAAATCTTGTTCTTCAGTCTGATAATAAAATGTTTGATTTCTTAACTTCTGACAGAAACGTAAAATCCAAACCTGTGAAGCTGGGCTAGCGATATTAAAACTGCTATCTAGCTGCAGCTTTCCTTTACTTTTAGGGTTTAAAGGGTCACCATTATCCTCAGGTATGACACCCCAGATTACTGTAATTGGCATGTGGAGCTCTTCTCCATGATGGACACGTTCAAACATAAAAAGCTTTTTGTATTCTGCATCATATCGTTCGAACGGGTGAGAAGACCTAAATACCTGAAACTCAGAGAGCTCCAATGACGGCAATTTCATCTTTGGATTTACACACACAATATATGCTCCACCAATTGTTAAGGCAAGGAACCAGAAAAGCCAAATATAACGAAATTTGATAACAATGCACGGCAAAACTTTTTCAAAAAATATCCTGGATGCTTCTGAGACTGCAAAAATAATCTTGTGGAACATTTGGCACAACACTGTCCAGCAGTTTTTGTTGTTGTATACCCTCTGCTGAGGTTTCTTAAAGCAACTGAAAATATTGAGAAGATATCGTTCATGTAATACAACTACAGCAGGTAGCCATGTAACCATCAAAACATAATTCACCAAAATGGCAGTGCCGGCATAAACACCAAAACACCTGATTGCTGTGATATTGCTGACATAATTAGCATAGAAGGCAGCAGCGGTAGTAAAACTCGTGACAAACATGGAAAGAGCAGCGTGCTGCAATGTGATGCTCACTGTTTCAGAGGTTCCAGCATGAGGTTTATCAAATTTTGTGTAGTTCCAAACGTCACATAAGACAAAAGCATCATCTGCTCCAATCCCAACAAGAATAATCAATGCTGTGAGATTCATGAATGGAAAGAACTCAAAATTAAATACTACCCGATAGAGAAAATAAGAAATAATCAAGGAACTAATTATTGCAAACATAGTCATCAGCGTGATAAACATGGACTTCGTGTATACACACATAACTAATAAAACAATTACAATGGCTATGGCAGGATACACAGTATCCATCAACAGGTAATCTTGAAACAATCTATGTTTTATTCCGAACTCAATCCCTGTGATGGTTGTTACACCATCAGAAGCATTCCAGTTCTCAAAGTTATCTAGGTAAATACTCATCATGCTTTCCCCTTTCTCAGTCGGAGAGAAGAGCATGCTGTATTTTAAAGCTGGTAAGACATAGTCAGCTGTCTTTGGGCTTAGAAAATCCTTGTCCACTAGATAGTGAAGGATCTGGTAAACAGCATTGTACTTGGTACATTTGCGAGGCACATTTGTACACTTAAGTTGGTCCTTCCTTTTGGCATTCATATCCCAGCAGTCCGGCCCCAGGGTTCCGTTGTAGTAGTATTTGGCACATGTGCGAAGCAGCTTTAGGGTGTGAGACAAATCTCGTTCTACAATTTTTTGACACGATGACCTGTTGTTTAGAATAGCAATATAGTTGCCCAGTGTCCAGCTGGGACAGCACGAAGCAGCAGTGGCTCTCTGGCAGAGATCACCAAACTGGGAATGGGATCTGATCTGTATAAAGACAGGCAGGGCGAAAAATCCAGTTTAAAGTAGTAGTCTGAATTATTAGAAACATTCACCCACACAAAAAAAAAAAATCCCAAAGTGATGAAAATTCAGCTTATGGTGCTTTTGTGTTAATATTTTAAATTCTTACATCCATACACATTGTTTTTGATCAGTATCCTCTTACACCCAGCAGACTAAACCAGCAGTAAACCAGTACACTGACTTGCAACAGTGGCATAAAATTGGCAGAGGTGTTACAAATATTGTAATTCTATTGTTTGAAGATGCACTTGAGGGTTTTCTTTCCAGACTGAGGGCCATTAACTCTATTATCTTGTGCTGTACTCCTGAAAATACACGATCAGCCATACATCAGTGAAGTTTCATTCTGCTTGGAATCACATGCTGAAGTTTCTAGGAGAGGCAGGGACTTACCATCCAGAAAGAAAGGATGTGACAGCTTTATGATGGCTTCCATCATCTGACCTCTCTTCTACAGCCCTCACTTTGTGAGTCTTTTTTAGCTCTTGTACAGCTGACAGACATTTCCCCCAACCAGGCCAGCCTGCCACTGTGTGTCCCTAAGGCATGTAGGATTTCCAAGGCACAAGATAATTCTGCTGTGGCATGATGCACCCCAAAAAATGCCCTGCTGCACAGAGGCGATGGTCATGGCTCTGAATGCTGCACCCACCGTGGGACAAACTCCCAAGAATTGATTCAGGAATGGAGTGGAGGAAGATGCAGCAGCAGCAAGGCCAGAGAAGTCGTGGGGACAAGCAGGCACAGAGCCAGGTCGTGGGGGAGGACTGCTGTTGTCAGCTCAAGTGACTGCCCAAAGCCTAGGAACTCCTGCCAGGGCTTTACAAAAATTATAGGAATTTTAACATTTTGGTTAAGGACTTTCCTTAGCTAAATGTTAATCCCTTATGTGGATACTCTTCTTTCATTTCAAGAATATTCCTGATTTAGCTGAAGCCAGTAAGAGCACAACTTATCTAAATCACCATAAGGCACTTCTAGGCAAAATTGACAGGATCTATAAAACAGAGCTGAAACTCTTAAGTAACAAGTCTAGGTCAGGGCCATTTTCTCAAGTTGGGAAAACTCAATCCTGCTAGGGCACAGGGAATATAAATCTTAAAAGCCATAACTTCTGGCTTGTTTTATGTGATAAATTGGAATTAATCCTTTAAATAGTTAGATACTTGTAAAATTTCAGTCCCAATCAAGTTACACAGAATGGATACATATTAGTACAGCCACGTGCTTAAGAGTTTACAGGATTGGGTCCTGAAACCATTGTCCATGTATGTTTTAAATTCAGGTATTCTGAAATATATCACTTTTTTTTTTTTTTTTTTTTACATTAGTTTATTATTAACAATCCTTTATGATGCAGACAAAAAAACCTGCACTTGGGGATTCTAATGACAGTGATAAAAGCTTTAGTAGGGACTTAATTTTGTCAACCAGTTTCTGAACAATAACAAACTGGCATTCCAAAAAAACAGGATAATTCACATTTGATTGTTTCCAGATAAAAACACTCACACATGGAAACTCAGGAAAAGCTGAACAACCTACTAAATAAAAGGAAGCACTGGAATAGCATATCTGTATTTTTCATGGCACATCTCCAGCTTAATCCTATGAGGATATAATAGGCAAATTGGGAGGAAAGGATTGTATTGTCTTCTCTATGTATTCAGGTTCAAGATGGGACAATGAGGTTGATATGCTGTTCTTCAACACTTGCTGCAGGCCATAAACATTCACTGGTAAAGTAACTGTTGCCAAAGATAAAGTAACATGAGCTGGCAGCTGGAAATTAGAAATTAAAACACAAAATTTAGGTCTGGATAGCTCATTAAAATACTTTGTAAAATGTTAATATATTGTAGCATTGGGCTTTGTTGGTGATCCAAAGGAATTGAAAAAGGCCATTTTGCTGTTGCCAGACTTAGTCTGCCACTGGCAACGTTTTCATTTATTTTGGAACAAGTAAGGAAACTAAGCTGTGCAACCTGTGCACATGCTGTATCTGTGGACAGATCTGCCCAAATGGATCTACACAGTGACGGAGAATCACAAAAACACCGTTTTGGGGAAACAGTCTGAGGAGATCATTTATGGTCTTTGAAGTTTATAAAAGAACTGTTTACAGTTTATAGGGAAAACATTCTGCAATTAACAAGTGAAAAAAAGGGCCCTTCTTATCCAAGTAGTAAAAAATTAGAACACCTCCTACAGCTATTTTGTATATAAAGTTTCCATGAAGATTATAGGACTACCATATGCTAAGCAGCTGCAGGATGGAGCCCCTAAGTGTCAGTAAAACATATAGTCAAAGTAGTTACAAGCAGATGGGAATACAATTAACACACAGGGGATATACTGTTAGTTTATACTAAAGCAAATACTAGTTGGTGCTGAAATACTGCTTATCATCAGAAAAATAGAAAAGTTCTAAAGTTTGCATTTCCAGAAAATAATGTCTGATTTTCCTGTCTTTGAATACAACAAGTTTTGCCACTTTCAAGAGAACTGTGGCCCTAAACAAGCATGAATTCAACAATAAAGCTAACTATGGCCAGAAGAGAGTCTGTAAGACCAGAAGGTCACTGAAATCATCAATTTCTTCCGATAGCTGCAGTGCAAGTTAGCATCCTCTCTAGGGACTGACTGCTAGCAGAACTCAGCATTCGGAAGCGGGGCCTATCACAGCACTTCATGTGTTCTAAAAAGCGTTAGAAAGTGCTTAGAAATTGTTAAAGTGTTAAAATCATTTAAACATGTTATTTGTAAGTAACAGGCATTTTTTAAAAAAAAAATGATGAAAAAAGTGTCAGTTCTTTCTGAGCATATAGGCCAGCAAGAATTGCAAAACTAACCAGAGCAATTTGTTTTGTTTACTAACTAGCTAAAAATCAATGCTGGCTATCATGATGCACTGTCATTCTGCACAGCTGAGATGTTAAGATTACTATATTCTTAAGTAAAGACCTAAATTACAAAAAAGACCCATAGACACATTACCTGCAACAATATTCTCTCTAAATATCTATACAACTATGGGTGTCGCTGAAATAACCAACATTTAATTTTCTGAAGTGTTCTTATTTCAAATGAAGAGCTATTTTAAAGGATACAAGATGTGTGGTGCTTGTTTTTTTTCAAGTAAAGTAGTTTCATCCTTCCCTCAGAAAGTAAAGCAGCATTTGAAATAATACATTATTATCAAAGTGTGAGTATAAAGGAAAAATAGATAAATTCCTCAGTAGCGATGCAACCATTACAAAGATTATTCTTCAAAGGTAATTAACTGTCCTTATTCTGTTAATACAAGAATATTTGGGTTTTGCTTATTCAGACTGCATTACTTTGCAATGATCTACACTACCCAGGATTTACCTGCATCAGCTGTATATATGACTAAACTTGTACAGTTGAATACACAGATTAGCATCTCCTTCCTAACTCTTAATTTTTGCCCTTGTAAAAGATTCTTCACCACTCTATCTCCTGACTGAACTGGTGATATGATTACTCCTTAGCTCAGTTCATTCAAAATTGAGCTGGGTTAGTTTAAATACTGTACTTTGCTCACCTAGCTCATTCTGATTGAAAGAGATAAAGGGTAACCACATGAGCCATCCTGTCGATGCAATAATCTCTGATAGGGAAAAAGGAACATTTCACGAGGCCACCCAGGACAAAGTGTCTGTCAGCAGACTAACAAGGGAGATTCATGATACAATGTTTCACTACAGCTCAACATTTTAAGCAAGCAAATGCCAGGTGTTAGGGAAAAGAGTTTGGGAATTCTCTAAATTAATACAGTTGTTTTAAAGGCAATGATAAAATTAATAATGAAAATATTCCTTATTAAAAAAATGTGGTATAACATGAAGTTAATTGTTTAGGATTTTTTTAGAAGAAAAAATTGGAAATAAACAGAACATTATTAATAGAAGAAAAACGTATTGCTTTATTTCCATGCAAAGTAACTACTAAACAAAAATTTATGGTTAGTCAGCAGTTCGAAGGAGTTCACAAGTGACAAGCTTTTATTTTACAAATATACCATCTCAATGATTTTTGCCTTTGTCAGTTAACTTCCATCAGTTGAAACCGGACATCAATTTCTATCAGAAAGTGATGTCCAGTCAAGTGCTAAATTATCTTCTAACACATACAAAAGAAGGTATGGTAGCCTATGAAGTCGGCTATTACAATGGTTGTTTTGACTATGCACAGTACTGAGTACAAGGAAAGCCAAAAAAAATTACAAAAGTGCCAGACAGACAAGGCCAACATGTCTTCTTTCATTTACACACTTTTAAAGAGAAAACTAGTATCACTCTGAAAGTATCACCATCCACATCTAATTAATTGGATTATATTTCTCGCTACTGTATCTACGTTCCTTTGATCTCTACCTGACAACCTAACTCTGGAGCTTTAAAAAAAGAAGTCTGAGTGACCCACTGGGTGAGGCAGCTAATTCACCTGAAGGTGAAAATGCAAGAAAAATGAATTATTTGCTGAGAAACAAAATCAAAAATCCATGGAATAATATTCTAAGAGGTAACACACAGCAAAAGTTAAGATAGTCCCTTCTGCAAAGAAACTTCTGAAGCAACCCTCCTCCATCCCATTCTGGATGGTATTAGTAGCAAAACCAAACACATTCCCCTATATAATCCGATTTACAAAATGAAAGTTGTTTTTTAACTTCATCTGCATGCTGACTGATATTCGAAAAGGATATGAACAATGTGAAGTCCTCTCATATGCTACTGGATGGCAACGGGTAGCAAAACAGTTTCAAATACGTGCTTCAGATTTGCAAATTAAACAAATTAAATGCCATCTTTACTTACCCTCAAGTTATCTACATTGCACATTGACTTAATTGCATTCAAATTCCATAAATTCTCTCCTTCTGTTGATGTAAACACCACTCGTGAATAGCGATCACCTGAAATTACAGGAGGCAGGTTTTATAGATTGTTTGGGCGCGTCTGGTATCAAAGACTGAGGCAAAATCCCACCATTCAAATGACACAGACGAAATCTTTGTCAGGTCATGGGAATCCACCTCCCTTTCAAGACGAGCTATTTATCTGTAAGACTCAGTCCACATCAAAGTTTCAGTTTCCTTAAAGTGCTTATAGTAAATATGGCATCTCCAATACTATATACCACTTAGAAGCTCTACAGACTTCTATTCACACAAACTATCTTCTGAAATGTGACAAACAAATAAAACTCAAAAGATCTAATCAGCAAACTATGAAATTCTTGGCACAGCATAATGGCAGTACATAGATAACAGTAATCAAGGGCTGATTTAGTAAGTAATTTGGGAATATAAATAATAATTATAAAGCTGTTTCTACAAGAATGTTTGTGCTTCAGAAGCAAATAACTGCAGTGGAAATTGTGATATCCTTGAGGCCATTTTAAAGAATTCTACAGTTTAGACACATACAGCTTTAAATTACAAGTTAAATCACATTTATTGGAAGACAGCTTTTAGGAAAGGAAATAATTATTTAGTGGCAGTGAGATCTTTATGCGTACCTAACAAGGGAAACATATATACAAACACATGGTGCTGCATATATGTTACTTTGTATTAAGAAACATTATCACCTCAATTGCAATATTCCAAAAACCAAAAGGCTCACTGCTGTGAATGTGCAGAATTTTTGCCTTTAATGTGAGCGTAGTGAAAAGACTTGGGGTAGTGTGTTACGATCTCTGACCATGCTTTAGTATGAAGGAAACTGAAATCTGCAGATCCTGGAGGAAAGAAAGAAAGATACCAGGAATGGCAAAAACTGGTTAAGAGGAAATCAACTGTTTGCTTTACATAATGGACTGGCAAAGTTTCCCATAGAAGCACAATTCCTTCATGACCGACACAACTGAGACTACGCAGAAACAGTTGTGGAAAGAATGAGAGTGAGACTATCCAGAAACAGCGGGCAGGATAAGAGGAGTTAATTCTTCTACGCGTTGCAGTTAATGCTCAGTAGAGTTTCAAGTACACTTCCTCTTCCTTCCACAAGATATGCTTGGTCTAATTTGGTTCTGCTCACAGGAGCAGAAATGACAACCTTGCTCACATCCTCTCACTTAGATGTAAAGCCCATACTGTCATTGAAAAAATAAAATTATAAATCTGTTTTTCACCCTGGTTTTTACTGGCCATTGCTCTCTCAGATCAAGTAATATAAACAAATAATTTCACAATTATGTTTTTGTGTGCTGTTATCAGTCCTCACATATTGAAGTAGCTGCAAAAGAGCCCAGGTCATTATATGAATAAAGGCAAGATCTACATCTGCTAATGCAAGCTCTCTGCCAGAACAGGACTTATCAAAGTTTTGCAGTATGCCTTCCAAAAAGTTAATAAAGACTTCTTTGTCTTTTTTGACCTCTAGTTTAACTCAGACAGTTTCATAAGCCTTCACTAGTCTAAGGGGGGAGGGGGGTTAATTTTTGTTTGGGTGGTTTTTCTGGGTGTGTAGTATTTTGTGTGGGGGTTTTTTTCCTAAACAATGCCCTAAATTCTGTACAATATATGGTCTGCGGATGTCTTTTAGGACATATACAGGAAAAGTATTTTGATTTAGGTTTTTTTAGAGTTAACGGCACCGATAAAACTCAGTTTCTTCCCTAGAGTGAATTAAGTGCTACCTCCATAGTTATACACAAACCACTGCTTTTATTATGATTAGTATTACCAATAACTAATAAAAATCTTTACAGGAAATGAAACCACTTAAAGAAAGCACTTTAAGTAAACAGAGATGCTTCCTAGGAAAAAACAATAAAACACAACATTTCAGCCCAATTTCTTCAGACTTCTGCACACAGAAAGAAGGTGCTGTTGTGAATATACTAAGCAAAAAATATTTTCATATACAGAAATGCTCAGAAATTGTTCAACTGGCAGAATTTTTTAGCCTTCCTTACACAGTTTCTCCACTTACTTGGAATATCACAGAAAAAGGTATCCTTGTGGAAGTTCCAGTCTGCTTGCCTCTTCTCTCTTTCGTAGTGATCATCTGACCATCTGTCATCCTGATGACTAAAACAGAGTAAATAGTTTTACCTTACCTTAGCAAAGACAAAAGAAGACTTCTATTAGAAGTCTAAAGAATAAAAGACTTCACAATAAAAGAAGCAGCATCCAAACAAGTCACACATCATAATAGCTCTTACATATGAGAAAACGTATTTTTACCAGTGTGACTTTGGTATACAAAACCTGAAACATTCACTGAATTTTTTGTTTAGAGACTTCAGAGGAAATTACTTTGAGCCCAGTACTGACAATATCAATATTTCAAAGAGAAAACTAAAATCATACACTTTTTAAAAGAGCTTGAGATGGGAAATACCTAGTTCCATGTGGAAGGCCATGAGAATTATAGATGATCAGATTCAATACTTATTGAAATCTGTGGCAGTACATATATTAACTTCAGAGGGTACTGGAGCAAGCAATATGTACATTCAAAAAAACCTTCAATAAAATAACATGCATTTTTAATATAAATTCTTACCTTTTAGCTTGCTCATCTGCATATTTGAAAGGATAGTTTGCAAGTGTTGCTTTGTACCCTGTGTTTTTCACCATATTGTTCCATGTGACCAATCTCTGTCCTATGGCTGTCCCTCTTGGCTCAAAACCCTAAGAGAGGAGAGCATCGCAAAATTCCATTAATACTTTTCACTCTTTAGCTCAAATGGGAAAGTGGAAACATGATCAAAGTGATGGATAGTTTTAATTATGAAGCACAGTTACTCCAGGCATCTATGTTTAAAAGGTAAAATGCTTTATGACAAGTCAGACAAAATAATGACTGACTATAGAGTGATAAGGAATTAAGAATTCTTGCACTTTTCTCCCCAAGAAGTGATGATGATTTAGTCCACCAAACATTTAACACTTAGTTTTCAGAGCAAGGGCATTCTATAAAGTCCTCTTCTGTATCTCAATTATCACTCTTTACTGATTAAATATGATTAAAAGCACTCAAGTGTATTTCCTCTATTTCTTCAAGAATAAGGCAAATCTTTAAATAATTTTGAAAGTGACTTTGAAACAATTTTAATACCTTGGCTGTTTTCAAGAAATATCCATTACATATGGAAATGTATAGATGTATACTACTATGAGCAACAATAACTTATAGGAACAATGTATTTTTATTTGAGGATAATAATTAAATACAGTATTTTCAATGAAAGTCCTGAAAGCTACTCACGGGTAAGACAGCTCATGAAAAGTTAAGAAATGACCACAGTATTTAATAGAATCTGATAAAAATTACTTTCAGTCTTTCAATATGGATATAATTTCATCCCCAGAAGGCACATAGAATCCCCTTTCCTTTAATAGATCCTGGCCCTCACTCTTTGAAACCTGATTTAGAACGTATGGTCTGTGTTGTACTGTACTGTACATCTAAAACTGGGATGAATTTACATTATTCAATCTACAGCAGTTCTGTTGAAGGACATATGACCCTTCAACAGCAAATGCAGAAGGAATTTAAGCTAGTGGATAACACTCTCTGATGGCAACTGTTATCTTTGTATAACCATTAGCTGCTCCAATGTCAAGATTTTTTTTTTTCTTTAATTAGAGGAACTACAAGGCTCTTTAACAACTCATTTCTTTTGTGGATTCATTAGACAGAACTTGCTTTTGCAAGCTTACTGCCAAACGAATCTCTCTGAAAATTGATTCCCAAAGAGATTCATAGCACAGGAAACTTTTCCAGGCATATTGAGTCATTTTTTTCCTCTGGGCAGATGTCAATTTAAGAGTTATATATATATAATTATACCAGTAAACTGAAGAAACAGCAAACCAAAAATACTTATTTGACAGCAAAACTGATTAATATTGACTTACCAGCAATGGATCAGAGAAATCTGGAAGATCTGGAACCAATATTCCAACGAGCGCACACACCACTATTAACACAGTACACATGCCCAGGACCACCACGGGCCAGTCGGCTATGAGTGCAGCATAGCTACATGGAGAGGAGAGAAAAAGATGTTACAGAAATAAAAGTTATACACAAAATTAATCCATAGTTCTCTAAAGAACCATCATGAAACATTGATCTGTTTTCTTTGTTATGCTTACAGGAAATTAAACTCACTATCACAAATGGATGGAAAGTGTTTGGAACAGTTTATTTCTACACCTTTTTTTTTTTTTTAAGTAAGGAAACAAAAAAACCCCAACTCATTTTCTATCAAATTTCTCTACTCCCTACTGAAACTTTCTATTCTTATAGAGAAAATCTTTTCATGTCAGACTACTATTTTCTTCCCCTAGGATTCTGAAAAAAAGCGTAGGCTTTATCTTAGATTTTCTTTGTGCTGCTACAGAGGTGATTAACTGTGGGCTACTGAAATATATATCTCTGTTGTTTAACACATGTTCAGCATTTAAAAATTCCATAGCAGTAATTTACATTAAATGATTTTAAATTAAAAAATGCAGGGGAAAAAAAAAAAGGCATATGTAAACTGTTGTTCAAGACTAAACACAATTTTTTTACATAAGTACTTCTTCCTTGACTTTATACTTAACTTTTTGCATGGATATTATCCACGGTTGGGGACCACTAGAAAATAGATGCTTTGTTAAAAATTTAATGATAGAAAACATCAGTTTCTTCCTTGAAAGCTTAAGTTTTTTCAAGAAAAATATCAAAGAGAGGAAAAAATCAGTTTTAAAGCAGAACTCAAAAGAAAACATTTTCTCTATATTTAAAAGTCACTAAAAAAAAATAGTCAAACCATGTATACTAATGATACATAAAATCTGTTGTAAATTCAAAGGTGCAAAGGATTTGTGACATGATACATAGACTAATCAGCATTGTTTAGTCTTCTAGTATAACACATATCCTTGGATTTTAACTCCTAGCTTATTCTAAATTTTAAGAGTGCAAGGATTTTTATATGCAAATCCAATTTTCATTATTTTCATAAAATATTTTTTGTTAAATTGACAGCTAAGTATCAGAAAATAAAACGAAAGCCAGAAATCTTAATTTCTTAAAGACTTGAATTTATAGATTTTATGTTTCGAGTGTAACACAGTCTAATCTTGGGAGCAAAGAGAGTAAAGAAAGTCCCAAAAAGTTTAAAAGGCATTAAAAAAATAATTACAGGCTATGAATCATTCTATACTAACAGTCTCTGTACACACTAAATACTGATCAAGAAGAGCTATACTACTCTTATTTCCTCCTCAACTTACATGCAGTGTAACATGAAAGTTTACAGCAGAGTGCTCCTTTACTTATTTCTACTATCTTAAAAGATTATGTTTTTTTTTCAATTTCAGAACAACTCATTATCTAATCACAGTTCAATTACTGGCTCTACAGAAATTTTCTGTCCCACTGCTAAGAAGGGAGGTAATGCCCAGCTCCTCACACCAGCAACAGCTTCCCAGTTTTCTAACTGTAACATCAACTGCAGTGAGCAAGCTTATTGCTGACTTTCCATAGCATGTGGAAATAGGTATGCTCTAGGGGTCTAAATAAGTTTTAAGGAGCAAGGAAGTTCACAGCACTGAATGTAACTCAATTTCCCGTTAGGTAAACGTGGAATAATTCCTACCACTCTCACACAAGAGTTTAATTAGCAAAAGCTTGAAAAGCAATTTGAAGTGTAGGTTTTTAATATTAAGGTGAATCAGAAAGGGGCAGCTTGCCAAATGAGCAATTGTACAAAGCAGAAATGAAGGGAAGTAAATGACCTAATAGAATTTTCCTATTTATAGAAGTAAATGTTATCATAAACACCAAGCCAGACTGGCTAGCTATTACAGACATTTGCTCTGAAGTAATAAAAATTATACCTGAAAGATTTACTTTCCTATTTATCACTAGCGTCAGATTTACTACTTCAACATGTTGTCTCTACGCTTCCATTCTCAGCTGAGCAGTTCTTAAATTGGTTAAATTCTTCAGTCACTAGTAACATGTTAATAAGCCACATACAGAAACCAGATAAGCAAAACTGACCTGGGCTAGAACATCAAAAAGGACTAACTATGCTATATTTTAATTTTATTTGTCTGAGCATCATTTGGTGCTGCTGAGGGCTCTGACTCCAAACAAGTTGCCTACAGCCAACTTTGATCCCAACCCACTGTCAATGGCTAAGCAGATGGCAGTTATTCTGTTTCTCACCTATTAAAAAGTCATAAAACTAGTTTAGTTACTTTTTATTTTCTCTGTGAAAAGTAAGACATTGCCCTGATTTAAATCCTGCATAAATGACCCCTTGCCTGTAAATGTCTGAGTCCAAGAGAAAAATGCTTAAATCAATTCCTCAGCCAAGGAATCACATTCAGAAAGGGCATCCTTATTGCTAAGCACATCCTTTAGTACTTTTCTACATCAGAATAACACCTCCCGCCTTTTGACGCCTAATTAAAACCATGGTTGTGCAATGAGCTGGACATAAAGCTACACAGATACAGTATCTTCTTTTTTTCTACCTCCAAACTATTCAAACACTGAACGATGATTTCTCAATAACTATGACACTAACTGAAATCTCTTTTTATGCCTGCTTTCAGTGTAGTTGTTAGAATGGTAACACTACTTTAAGCTGCCTTGTACCATTAAAATGCATACAGTTTTCATTAATTTCTTTCCCCCTGACGTTTTTTCATACACCTGAAAAAGGTTTGAGTTTGGGTTTTTTTTTCATGTTTTCAATAATTAAAAATGCTTAGGAGATACAGTAATTCAATCTATATTTACCTCACCCATTTAGCACCACTAAAAGACTGGTTTCAAGCAATTTGCCCCAAGGGGATCTAAGACCTCAGATACTTTCTTCAAAAGAAGGTAAAAAAGATAGGGTTTGCTTTTCCTTCCCATTTTAAGCTACAGCATAACATGCGGATAATGTTAAACTTTTCTATTCAGCACCTATCTGCAGACATACTCGGGTTAAACCACTACCCAGCCTCATATAAAGAGACAGCAACATATTATATATAGCTTCCATATTGTAAAGAGGTCACTAGGAGCAACAGATATTTGTGTGACTGAATTCATATTAACAGATTTATGTAACTCAAACCAGATATTTAGCGAACAGCCTGTTCTTCACTGAAAGCAAATCCTAAAGGTGGATTACAATTTTAATGTATTTTCACTTGAGATGGTTTTTTGTTGCTACTACTGATGCACTAACAGTTTTAGGTAAAATTGCTCTGCTATTTTCTATGACCCTGCCATTCTTCAGAGCATATACAGTCCAAACTTAGTGGTCCTGATTGTGTGGAATTTCTGGTTTTAGGAAGAATAAAAGACCATTTTGATGAAATTTTCTGAACTTTTTCACTAGACTGTTTTATCATGATTGATGATACTACCAAGCCGCTTCTCAAAATCACCCTTAATCAAAAAGGCACCAAGTCACAGAGTTCTCATGCTTGTGCAGATAGTGTACATACACACACAGAGGATTATAATTAAAATGTCATTAAATATTTGAAAACAGCAAACATTGGAATCTGCATGGATTTTAAATTTCTGGCCCAGTATTTATGGAGAGACTACTTGTCTCTCCATAAACAGAGCAAGTGAGTTTGGCCACCTTCTGTGGTCTATCCTCTTCCTGCTCCCTCAGCACTCGGAGGTGTGTGATTGGGGATGTTAAAGAGCTTGTCCCTGGCTCCTTCTTCCAGTGTTTATTTACGGACCCACTGTAGATGAGTTCTTCTAAACATTGTTTGAACTTGCTGATGCTATCTCCCTCCACAGTCTCCTGTGGCAGTTTCAGAAATTCACTACCCACTGCATTAAAAAAATGCTTTTTGATTTTAAAATCCGCTTTAACTTGATTGTCTCCTATTTTCCTTGAACATTCCTTACTCCTGCATTGTGTGGGGAATAACAGCTTTGCCATCATCTCATCTACTGCCTTTATGATTCTGCAAACCTGACATGTATCAGTATTAGACCTTACCTTTTTGGTAACTTGAATGGTCTGGCTGGCCTGGAAGGAGAAAAAAAAAGAGTAATTGAAACTATATGAAATATACATGCATGTACCACTTTGTTTAATTCTTTCCATACACGGTTAAGTAAATACACTTTAAAAATCAGATAGTTTGGAATATGAATTATTTTAAAAGGCATACAATCATATTCAATTGAGTCTTTGCAAACAAGTAATTCAGAGAATAATTACAGCTACAAAGACAGCTGGGTTTTCAAAAGTGGAGCATTATGCAGCTGATTTTTGGGACTACTATTCCAGAGACACTTCCACTTTTCAACAAGAGATCAAATAAACTAACATGATAAAAATTCAGCACCGTTGACAATCATGACAAAGTTTGCATATGATGGGAACTGACAACCCAAACACCATGTTCTTACATTGCAATTCACAAATCTTCTTAGTGTCCTTCGTAATGACATTACAAAAAAAAATATTTTGTCCATAAATTCTGTCTTGCCATAATACAGGAAATAGAATGACAAAAGGTACCTATATAAATTAACTTTTCTAGGCAAGTTTTTGTTATTTATTAAAAATCTAATATAAACAATATTACTTTGATGAGGAGATAGCAAACCCAAATGCAAATTATTCTTATCTCCCACTGTTCAGTGAACACTTCATTTTGTTAGGTATTGGATCAGTAAATTTCACATAAACCTCACTTTTACAAAAATTCCCATGAAGAATCTGCAATTCCTTTCAAGAATTTCCTGTCTATGAATGTCATACAATCACTCCAAAGATGTAAACATACTATGGCTTCAGTTAAGTTATGGATTTGTTTTACTTTTACCACCAAGGACATATTTGATATTATGACTTTTAAAGGGTAGAGAAAACAAGGAATCAGGAAGCAGCTGCTTGCATAAAATAGATCACTTAGTATTTCTACATTGAGGTCTCCAAAAGAGTTGATTTGTATGCTTTCACAGCACTGGATAAAGAGTTCAAACTTAGATTCCTTGGAAATCTTCACAAAAGTTTAAAGCTTAATTCAGTGCTCAGGAATGAGATTTGCTGTCCTTCAAAGCACAAGATTCACCACTCTGTGCTGCAATTCTAGTCCAGGAGAACCAAAATGTTCCAGCATAATCATCTCAAGGTAGCTGCAACTATGCCCAGACTAGGTGTGAGTACTGCTTAGGCCGTATCTATTTCTAACTGAGCAACTGTACAGGGGAAATAATCTACATAAAACTGAGCCTCTGAAGCACAATGCACTGTTACACCAGACAAAAAGTACAATCTAATGCAAACCAGCTCTTAAGGCAGCTACAAGCCATTTTAGATACATATTCAAAGCACTGCTAGTTAACATGATAGCAAAAGGGTGATGAAAATGTAATTGACAGTGCAGAGTAATATAAATGTAACCATTCCTGTTATTCCTTTCCTTGGCAGGGAGGATGGAAGAACAAATTAAACTAGCAAAGCTAAACACTGATGCTAAACCCTCTTTTACTCTTCATCTTCATTCATGGTGTTTGTCAAGCAACACAGTATATAAATATAACTATGATGGATCGTTTCATCAAGAAATATAAAGCTATTGTAATTATTTCCTCAAGAAACATAAATCCATTTTAATTTAACTGTTGTTAAGAAATAAGAATTGTATAAAAGCAAATTTCTATCAGCTGTAATTCACTGCTGTCTGGAAATGGTCCAACTCAACAAAGCAGTAGAGCTGCTAACTGGTACATGCCTGTAGATAGTACATAGTAGCAAAAATAGCTCCTTGCAGCCGTGAGGAAGCTGGAGAAAAGGAGAAAAGCAGAATAACCAATCTGCAGTTGCAGTTCTCAAGGATTAAGGAAATGTACTGACAAGGACTTTCTGTTAAATCCAGACACAAAAATTAAGATGAAATTTATGAAATGTCTCCAACCTTCAGACTGTAGTCCAAGATGCACAAATCTGACTTTCAGAGGTACTGAACATACTCAGTTTCACATCTGATGCCAAAAACTTCTGGTACCACCACAAGAACAACAGGCTTGTCAGCAGCCAAAATGTACAGAAACCCAAATGAATTGAGTTCTGAAATTATTTTGCAACAGTAAACTGCCTGAGGCTGAAAAGAAGTTGTGGTAGGCTCAGGGGACTGCTCGCAGTCCTATCTACAGTCTCAACCACAAAACCAACTCTTCTCAAGTAAGGCTAGACTGGATGATAAGAAACTAGGTACTGAAGTCAGAACTCACTAAACTTAAATCTGAAGTTGGTAGCGACAGGACTTTCATGGACTACTTCAGCACCAAGACAGAGCGCAAACTGAGTATGTGCTTCCGTGCCTATATGAAAAGAGGGTAAAGCTAGAGTCAGGTATAATAGATTTTTGTAATTGCAGCATACATTCTTGGGTTTACAGAATAGAGAGAAATACATACAGACATATTTACTGTTAATATGGTGATTCAAACATAAATTTCTAGCTTTTCTTTGCAAAGACCTGAATTTCCATATATATTCAGTCACTTGGGAAAGTGAGTCCTGTTTTCATGTGTCATAATGGACCCCACCATGAGCAATAATACCATAAAACTATTTGGCACAACCAAGAGCCATACAAGGACAACTAGTACAAGCTTTGTAATTATCCTGACTTGTATAAAGTTTTATATGACAATTTCAGTTTATACTGGCAGATAAAACTGCCTTCCATATTCTTGCACTTTGTCAATTTTAGTACCCACTTTTACAACAAGGTTAATCTACAAGGCTGAAAAAACAAGCAGGTGCTTTAGTTGAGAATTAACTCCTATAGAGGCAGTGTTTTCCTCTCCACAGGCTGCAGCAGTGCTGTCCACATCATCATACACCATGCTGTACAACTGTTACCATGATCTCCATGACTCTATAAAGGGTCAGCTGCTTCATCCAGAGACCCATGTCCAAATCACTACACACTCCTTCCCAATACAAGGGTTTCTTCCAACAGTGAGGGTCTCAAAAAACTGTCAAGACAAACATTTGTTGAGGAGGACAACGTATAACCCTGCGGATGATGCAGGCGCTTTCTCAATTTATCTTCTTGTATATTCACTCTTTCCACAGTTCTCCCAGCCCCTTCTGCATGCCAAATCTTAGTAGATGGGCATGTTTTAAATCTCTCTCTTTAGGCTTTATTCTGTCTTTCAATTATGTCTCTGTAACTATATGACAAAACAGTTTTTCTAAACAGAATATAAAACTTGTTTTAAACAAAACGTTCAAAAATTATCTTTGCCTAATTTGGTTTACACAAAAGGGGTAAAAATACCAACACAACCATTCTTCATCATCTCTCTCTCCCATCAAAACCAAAGTACATTTCCCTCTGTTTCCTCCACCTGCAAAATATATTCAGTGCTGAACAAATGATGATGATTAAGTTCTTCAAAGTTAGGGAGGGTTAAAGGTCACACCTGCTATCAAACTGTTTTGTTTCGAAAAGCATGGATTAAAAAAACCTGTGCACACCCGGGTGAATTCCAGCAGTGTAACCAATCCCTTGCAGCTGTTGTGATGACTCTATTATATCGGTCAATAGGAAAAGTTATCCCTGAAAACTGTGCCCCAAAAATTCTTTAGTTATGCTATAAAATACAGAAATGCATGGCAAAACCAGATCTTTCCCACTTAATTAATGCTCCTGTATCTAATTTTTGAAGTATTATACTTTTATTTAGCCAGTTTAAATAACACCACTAACCTCCCAAAAAAGGTCTAGACAAAAAAAAAAAAAAAATCCTCATCAGTTTTCATGAGAAAGAAACACTGAATTCCAGTATTTTGTTGGGACAAAAGCCAAGTTGATCTGTGTATTAAATTACCCCTCTATTTAGTTCTCACAAGTTTGGTAGTGGAAAGTGACAATCACAGTTGTTTGTGACAGGACTAGTATAACCAAGTTATTACATAAATTAGAATCACTGATTAAAATCTACTACATATTATGCACCGGCTTCAG
>NW_020799097.1:104885034-104906676 GCF_003259725.1 Athene cunicularia | reverse complement strand
GGGGGGGAGGGAAGGCAGAAGAAAAGGACAGGCTCTATTCTACCACCATTTACTGCAAGTCTCAGCCCCTATTCAACAGATGCTTAGCTTCATCCTGTCCTTTCCTAATGGTGACTTTAGACTACACATTATACAGTTTGGAACTACATAAAGAATAGAGAAATAGATCAGTTAAAAATCCCAGACATTTCTCAATATGAAATATATTTGGATGACCAGCATCCTTCTGTGCAACATGGTGAAAAGGAGTGGTGTATTAAAAAAGTGTTGCTATAATAGCTGGAAGTTTACTGTAGAAAATAACAAGACTATCAGAAAGATAGATCACGGCACTGGTCTAGACTGGATTACTACAGCTCTAATAACTAATACTAATTACTACACCTCTCCAGCCTAAATAAGCACTGTACCTCAGTGTTTCTACCAATATTTTCAACAGTCAGATAACAGAAAACATTTGTGCTTTTGTGTACATACCAACTTGAATATGGGCAGTTCAAGACTCTTTTCAATCTGTGAAAGATGACAGCTAGTGCTCTAGCTTCCTTAAGAGGAATATGCCATGCCACTCAGCCGCATCTGCCTTCAGCTTCTCAATGAAGCCAAAGTTTCCTTTCAGCCACAGCACTGAATGAATTTTTTCATGAAAATTAATAGATTGGCATGGGTATAAGAGAGAGGGGAGTTTGGTCCCAATTTCAAGAAACACTATGGAAAGAATGCTTTTGGAAATCATAAGCATTATTAAACCTAGTTCTATAACCTTCGTGTCACATGGACATTACACGGCACAAAGCAATGTTTTATGAATATGTTCCTCAGCATGGGACTATTCCAAATGAATTTAACAATAATAAAATTATGGATGGTTTACTGCCTTTGCAGTGTATTTGTTTCATTAATCCAATGCATTTCAGGGGAATACAAACCCGAATGTGTCAGAGGACAATAAAAGTAGCTAGATATTCCAAGACATTCTTTTGCAGTCTTTCTTTGCAAACCTCACTTGTGAAAAAAGTATCAATTTAAGTAACACCCTTTGCCTCACACCACAAGAAATCAGTGCTAGCTGTTTCCTGACTGGGTGCAAGAAACCCCAGAAAGTAACCATGAAACAGAAAATTAGGAAACCAGGCTCTGTTTTTATTTTGAAGAGTTTTCTATCTGCTGTGAAGGAACCAGCATTTTTTAAAGCGTTAGCAGCTATCAATAACCTAAAAGGTTGAAAAAGATACTAATATGATTTTGAACAGGAACACTCCTTGCATACACTGCTAGTAACATTTTTTTTTAAAGTCAGTTTAAAAGCATCAGTACATTCCAAAACATACATTTGTACTAACTTATCCAAACAATACCTTCCTAAAACATTTTAAATTCCTATTATAATTCTGGATAGTGCCTTGGCTAAACATTTGATTTCTGATTTATTCCATGCCCCTTAGATGCAATTAATTTTTATTTCACAGTATCCAGATGTAGAGAGTGGAGCTCTGATATAGAAGGGCTTTTCCCTTTTTTTCCTTAGAGGAAAAACAAACCAGTTAAGACTTCAAGCTAAAATTGATGCCTGTGGGGCTACCACCTTGACATGGGGCAGCACTGAGGCACTGCCTCACATCACCGCCCTATTCTAAGATGTAAGGGAACAATTAACAGCATTATAGATAAATCCAAAACTGTCAGTACAGGTGCTTCTCCTTGGTTTTGTTCCTGGGAGACAGCAGCTAAGAGAAGCAGAAAGCTGTGCTCCCAGCAACACCACCCAGCTGATTTTGGTGCTGCGCTGCAGCTGAGCAAGCTTCCAGCACTGGCTGAAAGGTACCATCTCCCAGCTGGAACCAGCACTAATTGAGGAAGCACTGCTCTTCCCACCATTGCTTGCCATCAGCAGTTTATTATGAACCCACAGCTGACTGGACTAGAAGTATCTCAAAAAGATATGTATGCACCAGTCTTTGCAACCACTTCCTACTCCACTGCAGGAACTGGCCTCAGATGAAAAAGTACTGACTGCTGATAAATCATCCCTTAGAAAATCCAGCCGAGATCCATGCTCAGTGACATCTGAATATGAACAGTGACAGCCAATCATAATTTCAGGGCTCAAGCCCAGGTGCAAGTATAGCAGGGAAATGGTCACTAACAGAAACCTGACAGATTAGGAAAAATCCAATTTTCCAAACAATCATTCAGAGAAAACCAACCGGTCAAGTGGCCAAACTCCTTCACTCTGATGCTGAGCTGCATAAAATTTCAAAAATAAATGTACAGCTTACAGTTTTTTACCATAAAGTAGTTGTCACAGGGATGTAAAACAACCACTAATAGTACTGTAGATAACACAGCAGCAAAAGCAATCATGAGAACTGCTCTAGCAAAATAGGGTCCAGAATAAATGAAAATTGTAGACATTGCAGTAGACATGCAACATCTCCATTTTCTGGCAGCATGGACAAACACAGTTTTGCATAATCTTAATTCTACTTTCCTCATGCAGGTATTTGTAAGAAGGATGTATTACTTCTCTTGATACAAATAACATTATGTCCATAAAAACACATCGCATATTTGTGAAATAGCATGCTCTTTAGGACACAAATTATATCTTCTTTTTGAAGTACCATGTATACCACGTGTCTAAACATACTGATATTAAAAAAAAAAAAAATCATTAAAAAGCCAATAGCAGAAAAACTAATTTTGCACTCTTTTCACTTAAAGATTCACTTGAGTCAAAAATGTTGTTACAATAAATAGCTGTACTTACTGAAAAAAACAACCAAAAAATCAACATAAAGACTCCTCTGTCCAAGGATTATGAGGTGTTTAACCTCAGTGCTTTACTTTGCCAGAGGGAAACTATTCCCTTTGTTGGTAGATCTGGTTACAAAAAGCGATAAAACATAGCTTTTTGTCATTATTACACTCGAGGATAAGCTAAATCCCTGCAGGATAGAATGAGATATGCATCATATTGTACGTCTTCCATTAGAACATATAATACAAACTAAATCCCTGCAGAGGAAGAAAATCCTCGTGTTTTCAGAATGTCACTGACCCATGAGAACAATTTGAATTGTTCTTAAGTATCAAGCTAGCTTTTGCTGCTATATCACATATAACACCTATGTGCTTTATCATTTTAACAATCACTACAATCACTCAGATGACAAATCCAACAGATTAAGTTGCCCAAAAACTTTTTACAAGCTTCCCAATTTAATTTTTTGCTATGTAGAGTTTTCCTTGATTCTAATCATGAACTCTCTTGATGCTTTTTACATATGTAGTGTTTATTGTATTTGTCTGCACTTAGCTCTACTTATTTACATCTATAAAGGAAGAACAGGATAACCCATGGCAGAAGAATGTTGTAAAGATGACAAAGAATTCAGTTTTCTGGTAAATTGCTTTTATTGAAAGCAAGAAAAATGCAAAGAATTTTCTCTCCACATAAAATGTCATGGAACAATCTAAAGGAAGTTTATTTTATCTCTAGATTATCAGGGTAGATGACTTGAAATTAACTGCTATTCATCCCATTCAAAAATGTGAAATCTCAATGTTACAGCTTCGCTTAACCTTATGAATTATTTCTGCTAAGACTATTCTTTTGCATAAAATTAAGCAAATTTAAAGTCTTTAGAAGGACCAAAAATCAATGTTATTTGGCAACTGCATCATAGACATCAATTCACATTTTTAAAGTTGAGATAGCTTTATAAAGGTTCTTGTCCGCTCTTCTTTTATTCTTACCTACCTTTCTCCACTGAGGATCTGCTCTATGTTCACAGCAAGTATAAGCAATTGTAAGGATGGTGTTAACAGTAATAAAATCACTGTCCAAGTGATTCTTGCTCTCTGATCTAGATTTAGCATGAAAGTATATGCTTTACGGACCTACAGCACACACACTGGGTAAAACCAGACTCCTTGAACATCAGTGGCAAACCCTACAGCCTTAACTAAGCCCAGGTTTTGCTCACTTTCCTTCTGCCATGAAATCAATATTAAACTTTATTAACCTACTTTGAAAAAGTAACAGGTAGTTTTGACATCTTCTAATCACAAACTTCTGGCTCATGGCAGCATACAACAGGAAACTATGTTTCCATCAAGTCAACAGAGATGGAAAAAGGTCAGTGCAATCATAGTGACATCCTATACATATATACATAGGTATTTTAATTTGGAAGTTATTGTTATTAGTATCAGGGCTGGCAGGCATGTCCTATGAAAAGTGGCTGAGGACTCTGGGTTTGTCTAGTTTGGAGTAAACGAGGCTGAGGGGTGACCTCATCACTCCTTACAGCACCCGAGGAGGGGAAGCGGAAAGTGCCGATCTCTTCTCTCTGGTATCCAGTGATAGAACGTGTGGGAATGGTTGAAAGCCATGCCAGGGGAGGTTTAGACAGAACATAAGGAAGCATTTCTTTACCAAGAGGGTGGTCAAACAGTGAACTGCCTTCCTAGGGAGGTGGTTGATGCCCCAAGCCTGTCAGGGTTTAAGGGGCATTTGGACAATACCCTTAATAACATGCTTTAACTTGGTCAGCTCTGAACTGGTCAGGCACTTGGACCAGATGATCATCAGATTTTTCAGATTCCTTCCAACTGAAACAGTCTATTCCTATCCCAGTACGATTCATTATATGCTAAAATTAGAACTTCTATAAATGTATAATATACAGATAACTTGATACTGAAATATTCCTATAAGCAGCTCCAAGGTTTAGGGTTTGTTGTTTCCCCTCCCCTTCCCCCTCTCCTTTCCCTCCCTGGTCCATATGGATGGTACACATGCAAGAGCTCAGGATTTACTCACAAAGTCTTCAGTTTAAGGTTCCTTAGAAACTCATTTTTGTAATACTAACTTCTAATGCCTTCCCTCTTTCATCTTCAACAACTGACTAAATATTATCAACTACTAGGAAAGCTGGCTCTTTTCCTTAATAGTGTCTACTTGGTTCACTTCTCTTGAACAAGACATAAATCATCACCTCTGCAGGAAAAGATGATGGTGTAGGAAGGAGCCAAGTAATTACACCCCACAAATATTTTTTTTTGTGTTCTTCTTTCCCTAAACTTCTCTCCAATGAGTGTAGTCACTTTTAAACACAGTTCTCAAACTGTCAATAATAAATTGCCATCCAACATACTTAAACTGGATTGTCCCAGCTTTAAATGGCAAAGTTTATACATAATGTAAAGTATATTCTTCTTCAAAAGGTTTAATTCAATCTCTATATATATTCCTTTAACTTCTGAGGCAATAAGGGCAGGACCACATATAGTACTGCTTGGCAAGTTAAACAAAAGTTCTGAACTATTCAAGACAATAAAAAAGGCTTAGTAAAATACCACCATGAATCATTATTTGAAAACAAGCCAACAGCTAATTTAGAGCAGACTAATATTATTTCAAGATCCTTCACAAGTCTAAAACCATTAGTCTTTTTTCTTTTCTTGGTAATTACAGTGAAATTAATAGATATGTTCTGGGATTTAAATGATGACTAGAGTAGTTCTCAACATTTTTACTGGCAAAAAGTTCCTTCCTTAGAAATATTTTATTTCAAAGCTGTTTTTATTACACTTCCCAGTTGAATGGAGCAATGCAAGGTCATGGTCACATCTTGCATTTCTCTGACAGACAGGAAATTATTATAACATGACCCAAGAAATCACAACATACACAGAAGAAAAGCTTCATCCCAAGACACAAAACAGAATGAAAGAGATGTACAAGAACACCTATTTTTATCACAGTATTTCTTCATGAAGGCCGAAATCCATGTTCTTACATGCATTAATGACTGACATGAAGCATATATAAGTTTGACTCAGGAGTAGGGAGACTTCAGACTGTCATATATCACACTTCAACTGGTACATGCTTCAGTCTTCCTTCCTGTGCAGATGTAAGAGTTTGTGAATGTAAGTCGCCAAGGGCTTCATTTTTGCTCTCAGAAAACCCATGACCAGAGAGCTTTTCTGAAGATAGACTACAAGCCCTTACAATTTCTCCAAATTATTTGACTATGGGGCCAAATGCTGGTTTTTATCTTTCTACATACAGCAAATTAAAATATTGTTACTTAAGCAATTCTGTTCTAAATTTAGTGAAATATTTTGCTTCAAATATACATCTGGGTGTTGAGCTGCTGTTTCAAGGTCTATGAATTTAGTTACTTAGAATGTAATAATTTTTAAATTATATAAAACAAGTATATATTCAAAACAATTAAAAGATTTAGAAGGATTAACTAAGTAATTACCCAAAGACAGCTCTGTGACTTATGCTGACAGATTAAAAACTGCACATATATAATGCGACATCATCTTCCGTATCTTCTGAGATGAAATTTCTTTTGTTTGCTCACTAAGAAGCAAGCAAAAAAAGGAGTATTTACTGAACATTTAAAGGTGTGCAGTATTGTAGCCAAGATCCAAAAAAGCACCACATGATTAAACAGACTATAAAACAGATTTAATATAATTAAAACTGTTCAGCAAAAAGTTAGCAAATGTTCATCCATTTGACTGAATGAACTCCACATCCTACAAACTGGAAACGTAACACAAAAATTTTGTGGCAAGGTATCCCATTAACGTCACAAGAAAAAATGGAAAAGTTTAAGAAGTGATGCATGTAAGCTTTTCTAGACTAGTACATTCACCTATTCATGATTTTATTTTAAAAACCCAGAACCAAACTGATTCCCAAATAGAGGGGCCAGGCTTTCTGAAATATGATCAGGATTTCTACCTGTAACTTCCCTTAGTTACAAGATTAGTAGTTACAAATTAGTAGTAATCTGTTAGTGGTAACAACTCCTTTCTATTTTGCATTGATAGTCAAGGCTTTAAGAGATTTCTTTATTCAGCAGATATCCTGGGCAGAAATCTCAGAGCAATCTTAATGTAGCAAAATTAATGTCAAATTGCTCAGGCGCTGTCTGTATTTCCCTCTTGCGCTGTGTTTGGGTTTTTTTGTTTTGTTTTACTGTTCAAGCACCATTGATTACTTAAAAGCATGCACATCAATTATTACTTACTAGTAGACTAAGACAAATTGACATATCATCAGAGAGGAAGGACAAGTGATTTTGGAAAGAGCTAGAGACAATTATGGCAATTTACAAAGAGCTTTCCAAAGTCAATGTTCCTCATTCTGCACTTTCCTCCCATCATAAGGAAGACTGAAAACTTTTAAGAAGTAGGAATACTCCAATCTTTCAATGCCCATCTCCTTAAAAGTTCTGAAAAACAGGCCACCGGCCACATTTAGTTTAGATTTTTGCTCTCTGTTGTCTAGTGTTGTCTTGCTTCACACTTGAATCTTATCACGACCTCCTATTAAATTAAAAGTGCATGAGAACAACTATACATAATCAAAATATTACAACTAGCTGCCATCATTCTGGCTGTTCTGCTGTATTTTTTGTTCTAAAATGCTCAGTTTTAAAAATCCTCTCAAAATCCACACTGATTAGTCCTTTTCAAGAATGAACAAAGCTGATGCTGGTTTTCCAGTCCATTTAGTACAAAAGAAAGTACACAAAAAATATGTTTTCTATCATTTCCCTCACATTATCAGCTTTGTGGCTTCTGAAGACTGCAGTTCAACAGCAGATTGCTAGTTAAGTACCAGCTCTTCTGTTATTCAGGGAAAGGGGAGGAATACAGGGCATAAGAAATTCACCTTCAAGCACTCACAGAACCTGGAGCTTGTAAATGGCAGAGACTAAAGGTCAAAACACAGCCAGGCTGGTACTCTGCTGCACTCAGGCCAGATCAGGAACTTTCCAATTCCTTTTTTCCTATTGCAAAAATGCTTGCTTCAAAGTAATCTGAAGTCTAGACAAATCCTAATGCTTAATTAGTACATTTAAAGCCTGCAAAAATCCCTTGGACTGCCTAAAAATGAGGGGGGTTTAAGTGCACTTAATATTTTTCTAGGCATGTTATTTTTAATTTGGTCAGTCACTGAATTATAAATGATACTTTTTATTTGTATTCTGGCCTCTGCATGTCAGCCTTTTGCTTTCAGCTCTGCGCAAGATGAACAGAAAGTGTAGCATATTGTTGGTTTAGCCAACAACATACAATAATTATCATGGGAAAAGTAAACGAATTAATAAACCACAATAAACCTCTTAAGGTATCACACTCAGGGATAATATAAAATTAAAAGTAAAAATGAGTAAAAATAAGAAAGCACATCTCAAATTACTGACTGCCATGAAAAATAATTTCTGAGAAAGGAAAAAACCCAGTTCATTTGTTTGGTCACAGGGAGAGTTCTTCCTCCCCATGTGCACAATAGAGAACCCCACATTTGGACTCAAGATTCAGAAGGATGCATGTGACTGCTACATATTCTCTTTCCTTTTCTCAACTATATCAAAATCCCCAAATACACCACTGAGCTGTTAACACCGTGACACCAAAGGGAGCATCTAGTTTGTGGTTCCCATGTGCCTTCAGCCTCTTCGATCTGGGAAGCCATCCAATAAAGAATTCCTATTTTAGCATGAAATAAACATCTTAAATGAGAATAAAGACAGAATTTGTATTGTTTCTGTACAAATTACCAACACACAGGAACTCCTGTATCTACAGCATGAATCAAAATACTTGCAACATCCTGAATATTTAAAGAAATTATGGTAACAGCTTTTGCCTTTTAGTTGCTAAAGGTTGATTAAAAGTTTCATAAACAATCTTGAAAATTTGACCTAAAGGATTTTTTTATTTTAAAGATACCTGGTTTTAATCTTCCTAGGGGGAGTAAGTTCCTTTTATTAATTTGTAACAGTATATGCATATGTATTTTGTGCAAGACTTTAGTACACATTTCATATAAAAAGCAAAAACAAAAGTATTTTTTAATGCATCAAATACAGCAGAAGCTAACAACTTTCAAAATGGAAAATATTTCGATAGGTGGAAAATACTATGTTTAAAGAACTCCATGTTGGAGTTCTTGTGAACAGTTAATGTTGCTGAAATGAGAATATTTTAAAATATTGTATACACATGTATACATATAATCAGCTTTGCAAGCCACGCAGAATGTACTAGATAACAATTATCCTTTTCCTGGAATCAAGCAGGGAGCTGTTTCATAACAAAGTCTTGTTATTAAGATTGGTATTTGGCAAACATTCCCTTGCTTTTTGAAAAAACAAGAGCTTTTTATTTCTTTCTGGTTCTCATCTTTATGCCAAGTAACTAGAAGGAAAATGTAAAATGGTTAAGAGGCAGCTGTAATGTTCTATCTTCACAGCTTTTTCATTTTTATAGATCTCCTTTTTAAAGTATTAAATAAAGTATTGAAGTATATCTGCAATACTGTTTAAACAGTGTGTGGCACAGAACGCTCTGAGATACAGCAGAACGCAGAATCTCAGAACCATCACATAAATCTGCAATGCCAAAACAGTTCAAAAGAAGGCTTAAATCTAACTGAAAGGAAGATGTACAGTAAGTCTGGAGATAATAACGCTTTACCAGTTTCCTGACTCTGAAGTACTATGGTTTTTGCCTTGCTTAGAATATAAATTGGTCTAGCAAGTGAAAACTTTGAATACAGCAGTTCAAACTAACTAAGCTTTGGGAGCTAAAACCTCCAAACTAGGCTCATGGGGGATAAGGAACAATTTACATATATACCAAAGATTTAACTTTTAGTCAAACTAATGATTCTGTGAGGCTTTAAACTGATTTTATTTTCATGTTCTAGCTTGAGATGACTGTATGATCATAGAGAGATCATCCCACACATCCTTTTATCCTGCCTTTTTATAACCAGACATAATTCCAATGCTTTTCAGAGCAGTTCTCTTTACTTAACTGCTTTAGCCAAAAGGATTAACAGTATAGTCTTGAAATGTAAATAATGGTAGGTGATACAGAGCAGGTCTACTCCGAGCAAAGAGTACTTGTATGAATTTATTGGTTCAATATCACAGAAGTGCAAGCACTACACGCACTGGCAGCTTGGGGCAGTTTCCTTACCAGAAGTACCATCAATTCTTTTGCAGCTCCCTGACCTCTTCTCCCCTGCCTTTTGCCTCTGAGTCCATAGACCTAAGTTTTCTAAATTGTATCACCAAAGAGAGATTCCAAATGAGTCAGCATCAAGATTAGCAAGGATATAAGTAGCTTTTAACTGGTGTTTTCTCATTAAAAAGTTCACATACGAGTCTAAGAGAAGCAACATCATCTGGTACCAGAGACAACAGCCAGGTACAGCACTGTTACCCCATGCTTTCCACAACCCTGAGATGACTTACTGAATGATCTCTGCACATTCTTCCTCTTCTGCCCCAATTTACATGCATGCATTTCCATACAAATAACAGATTTTGAAAAATACCAGGGAAGATTTTAAGAGTTTTCTGGTTTTACATCATTTCTTTACCATAGTGTTTAGTTCTGCTTGAATACGCAACCCTTCATTATTTATTTTATCCTCCTTTCATCCCACTAAACATGCTGCTGGGCTGCATAGTTTTACTTTTCCCTAGTGACTTCTAACTCGGTGCTTCCAGTTGTTAAGCATCAGTTGTCATGCTTCTTCCACTTCTTCAGATTAACAGTCTTACTTGATTCTTTTTCCTCATTTCTTCTGTCTACCTGGTGAAGGTTGCTGACGAATTCGAGTTATGGTGTACAGATGACATTTTCATGTAATTTAGTTTAAACTTCAAAGCTGAACACACTACAAAATTCCAGATCCAGCCAGCTTTAAGAGGATAGGACAAGTGTGGCATTATTTCAATCTGTCTTATTTATTCACTCCAATCTTCAATGATATACCAGAGCCACATTCCTTTAATATTAGGTCACCGACGAACGTTAGGCCTTGGGCTTCAAAACCTGACAAAACCTGTCATGCTGAAACAATTAATTACCTGCCCAGAGCTGTAAGCATTAGCGATACAGTTTGCAAAGTGTTCACCCCACTCCGTCTAATCATATCTTTCCCCCGCTTCTTAAACTTAAAATTATAACAGTATTTGATTGCATTTTTTAAAAATACAAAGAACCAGAATGAAAGCTAGTTTGACTACACACTGAATTTAATTAATGTATCATATGAGAACCTGCATTTTAAATAACCCTGTTAAAACATGCACATGTTATAAAGCTGGATGATTTCCAATTAGCCTTGTAAGAAAAACAGCTGGAGAAGAAGCTGTTGTGCAGATTATAGGCTCAAAATGCAATAAAATCAGAGCATGGAATAAAGATCACGTAAAAATATCACACACTTAAATGTTACTCTTATGTGTACAGAAAGTTATCTGAGTACGTAAAGATGAATACACATTTATCACTTACTCTCCTATTCTCTTTAGAACTGCAAAGTAACTACCAATGAGACAGTTTGCTTCTTCCAGAGCATATATCCATCCATCTGCAAGGCTGTTGGTCCCTGTTTTTACCATCTACCAACATGCCTTCAATGACAATGGCCTCTCAGTATGAAAAACTAGATTCACAATGCAACAGGTGACTATTACATTTAGACACAACTTGTAAACTATTCTGAGAGAAAATAAGTCTTTGGTTCCATGCTAATAACGCAAAGTGATACAGTCAGATGTATCCACTGTCCATTAATGCAGCCACAGCCAGGTTAAGGAGTTAAAATGCATACAAGAAGTCCAGCTTCCCCAACATGGCATGGGACCTAAGTCCTGTTTACCACAGGTTTAGAACTAAAAGAACAGGTAACAGCAACGAAAAGCTAGGTGGCTTTTAGAAGATGGACTCATTTGATTTGCTGACCCATGAGGCATATTGCAAGTATCTCCTCACTGAGAAAATTCAGTTGCCTTGGCCAGAAGCAAGTCCAGAAATGAAACAGTAACCACTTGATAGGGATATGTAGATTATGCTAATGCATACAGTTGAGTAAACAAGTACAGGTGCTTTAAAGGCCAGATTATATCCTTATTTTGACAGCTAACAGACAAACATTTATCATAAATCATTATTTATAATTTATGTGCATTTATGTACAAATGTACACCATGCTGAGGAAGTGCAAGACGGTAAAAAGCATCTTGGCTCAAGATCCCAAGCAGAGCAGTTAAAACAAAGTCTTTGTATTTGTGAAGTGCTATGGAAAACATTATTTTACCGTATCTGGAAGAACTTTTCACTGCTCTTTTTTCTAGACTAAGAACAGAAACACAGATTATGGATCACATTTGTTCCCGTCCTCAAGACTATGGAATACAGATGAAGTTTAACAGTCCTGCTGCACAGAGAGAAAAACAGTGAAATTAGTACACCCATTCTGACAGTTTGAAAAGTATGACTGACTGATTCTGTAATGGCTCAACCTTCTGCATACCTTTGCATACAATATTATATAAAAGTATCACGTTTTCATCTTTACTTAACATTTAAACAAGTATGGGGTCAAAAAACCACATCTGATCGTAAGCAGTTCCAACCCTTACGATTTTTTCAGTTTGCAAGAGGAATAACGGGCAGGGGAAAGCTGATTTCCACTTTGTATTATGTTCCTTATTCTCTGCTTTTACCTTAAGGATAAAAGCTTTACTCACTTTGACTTTTTCCACATTATATATTTGTCCCAGTCTGATATTCTCAGTAGTTTAAAAATAGTTCATGCATTTCATCAATCATTATAACTGACTGAAATACTTGTAGCTCCCAAGTTCTGGATGGAGGATGCAGATGTTGGATGACAGTGAGAAGGGTAGCTTTTATTATCCCATTGAAAATTCACCCAGTTTGGCCCAACTGCAACTCAGAAAAACATAACCTTACATAAAAGCTTAGAAGTGTCTTACTGTAACAGGAAATTTGATTTTTAGAAATTGCCTCTTGGACTGACTGATTTTGCCTAGGACCAGCAGGCTGTAGAAGATTTTCCTTGTAGCTGGGACTACTGTCACTGGAAGTCCAAAGCTAACAAATATAAAGAGGCAAGTTCATATGAAGTGGAAGATAGAAAGGATTAAGACCTGGAACAATCAAAAATTTCTCAATCCAATCACAACTTTGAAGTTTAGAAGATATGTACACTGAAAAGACATGGGGACAACTCACTGAACCAGCTGAACTGACAAAGAAAAACCACCCAGTACACTTACGAATAGAAGCTGAAAGTATTTTTCAGTGCATCTTTATGAGGAAATACAGGTTTGGATTAGACTACGCAGACATACTACTTCTTTCAGTGTTTTCTTAGATATCTCTGTATTGGTTTGTTTCACACAATATAGGTGTACACTGTGTCTTGTAAGAGTTAATGAGCTTCCAAACAATCCCCAAGAAGAAAAATCAGTATTTTTCCCCAAAAATAAATAATTTGGTTCCGGAATATTCGTGTAGCCCAGCAAAACTAGTTTCCTGACTTGATTTCTTCTGAAAAAAAGTAAGTTGGTAATGCATCAAAGATTAACTTGTAAAAACACTGGAGCAGAAACTTGGTTCATCTTCCTTTTAGATCTTAGGCTTTTGTAAGAAAATGAAATAGTTATGGAAAAGGTTAGCCATACTGAGAACTAACAAATGATACAAACTGCTTACCTTATCCTGGCTATGTGTTGCTGCACAGGCTGATGCTGAAAATGGTCAGGCCACTGATGGTGAAGGCAGAAGGATGGGGAGGGCTGAAGACAGCAGGCAGGCTGATATATGGGGGTGTGTTTTTGGCAAACAGATGCTGAATACTCAGTATGTGGTTGCATGCAGCACGAAGTCATAGGAGATGGTGCTGAGCTGCCAACCACTGAATGACATTCTTGCTTGTTATTATGGCTACTTAAAGAATGATGGTATGGACAAGGGTGGCAGCATTGCGACAACATCTGCTGAGTTCTTTGGTTGTCTAAAGGCAGAAAGGATGGTTTGATTGTACCGTTAAGTTGCAGGCAGCCATTTGGACTCGCTTTTGTTCTTGGTGTTTCCTTGGATGGGAGCTGTTGGACTACGACATCTCCATCATTAGCTGCAACGATACCTGGGCCAGTAGCATTTGACAAGATGCTGCCATTGCTTAGAACCACAGAGTCACTGACATTGCTCATAGCCATGCTCCAAGTTCTTGATGGATATGCGATGTTCCTGAAGAAACAAATAAAAGTTTACAGAGTTTTGAGATGCTCAGAAACAACTTCAGATTGAAATGAGTAAAGTTTCTCTCTCATCTTCATCTTTCACAACACAGGGAAATAGAACTGAGTCACACACACGCTGCCAGGAATGTTTTGAAAGACTTTCATTTGTCTGACAAAAAGTTAAGAGTGAAGTTACGTAAATGCTCAGTGATTAAACCAAAGCATAAGTCAACTGAATAGACATTTGACAGTCTCTGCGTCATGCTAACAACTAATGGTTGAGATATATGGGAACAAGATCATTTTGCACAAGATTAAGTAATAGCCACTATTTATGAAAACAGATTTTGGTATAAACCGTGTAACCATCCACACCTCGCACTGCAAATTGCCTGTGTGCTTTGAAAGCCAGCAGGAGACAGGACCACCCAGTTCAGATTGTTTAATAATCATTAATGTGCTGGTTTCAGTAACTCCCTTTCCTATCTCCAATTTATATTGAAAATGAGGTATATTTTTATTTTTGAATAAATTATTTTGAAATGCCTTATTTAAATAAATCAAGCTACTTCTGCAAATATCTGTCAAAATTTCTGGATGGTAGACAAGGTTTTCAACAGAAGCTTAAAATGAACTGTTACAAATACTAAAAAGATAGAATACAACCACATGTTTTTCCTAAGCTTAAAAAAAAAAAAAAAGAGGATTCAATTAGTACTTAGTGAGAAGCTCATGTTTTTGAGTGACATGTATTCCAAAGGCAGTTAAGAAATGCGCTATGCTATAAACAAATGATATTAAAGATTTTCTTCAAAAGTCTTGTCTTTTTCAAGGAGAATGTAAATAAGTAAAAACTAAAACTGGAAAGGTGACTGAGGAGCTTTGGCTCAAAATTAAAACTTGTCTGAGGTGCTTGCAGCTGCCAATTTCCCCCCATGCTACCTATAAAAGTGTGTTAATAAGATTTGAAAATAAATTGGAGAGGATTATTTTGATAAATAACATGGGAGGGCAAACATCACACTTATATAAGGACTTGTTTCCCAAGTTACGGGGGGTGGGGGGAGAAAGAGGAAGAAAGAACACTAATTATGTACTATTTAGAAGACTAAATCAACACTTGCTTAAAACACAGATTCAGTTAATTACAACTGCTTTGGTTAACTTAGTGTTATCTTTTTAATACTGAATTTAATCGACAACATTCCAAGTCCAAATTGCAAGGCTTGCATTACAGACACTGAACTTTGCAGACAGACACAACATACAGATTAAGACAGATAAGCGAGGAAGTTTCTAACTTGTTTTCTTCCCCAATACCTTTGCTGAGTGCTCAGAGAGCTAAGCCTGCCCAGCCAGCTGAGCTATTTAATTGCCTGAATGCTAATTCTGAGCAGAAAGTGCTTTGCAGAGTGGAATGCTACCCCCGGCAGCTCCCCCACGCAGCATCTCCCCCAGACATAGCTAAATCCTTCACTTCTGAAACAAAAATTAATCCTCTGCTATTCGTTCTAGATCATGTGCAGAGCCAGATGCCGGGGGAAATCACTTTCATTTAGATAACCGCTCAGAACAGGAGAATATGCTGCTCGACGAGCATATTTTTTCCAGCCTCCAATTCCACACATTCCTGCCGGGTACCCCCTCCCCTGGCCCAGGCAAGTCCAGCCCATGGAGGACTTTTGGCTGAGCACAGAGGAGCAAATTCAAGTGGCTGGCTAAATTTCGTTCAGTCTGAAGAGACATATTAGTTACATGAAATACCACTGTGTTTGAACAGTCTGGGTTTCTCTCGCACTGTAGGCAGCTTCAAAGCCTGCTGAAGTGGACAGAGCGAGAGCTGGACATCAAGGCAGAGAAAGCTCCTCTGGAGACGTCTGGCAGCATTTTAGATAGGCTGCACGGTGACGTTGTTACATTTCTAAGTTAGTTTGACATGTCCATATCATCACTTGAAACTGCTGTACACCGATCAAAGTTACTGTCCTGCAGACTACTATAAGAACTGAAAATAAGGTATGGAGACACTGAAAATATTTAGCCCTTCAAGACAGACACACCATCCCTCTGCTTTAAATCCAGGACATGTGCAGCATGCTGCAATTGAGATAACAGGATATCATTTTTAGTAGCTGTTTCAAATCACTTTATAAAGGAAACCTCACATTTACATGCAAGGCACACATGTGCCTAACAGAGATGCAAGCTAACCCACACCCATGGAAGCTGGGCAATCCCTGCACAGACACACAGTCTTGGGACCTTCTGTGTATCTATGCCCCTTGTGAACACTGACATGGGGATTAGAACTCTCATTCCAGACAGCCCAGCAGCCTCCATGTAATATGATCAAAGATAAAATACTTTCTTTTCAACAGATGTAATATCTACCTGCATGCCTCTCAGTTTAAATACAATCTTCAGAAAGACACCTTAGAAACTAGTAAATTCAAAGAAAAGCCAAAGAACATCATCATCCATACCACAACATATAATTCTGCCATCGTTCTTCTATTGAACAGGTTATTAATGAACTATTTCAAACTATTAAAATGTTAAGAGATCAAGTTGATTCTTTATTCCTAAACCTTGAGAAACTATTGAGTTCTGGCCATTTTAATGGAGTCTTTGAGCAAGGCAATGGAAGCACCTGCTTACCTTGAAGCTCTTGCAATGCCTTATTACAGTAAGACTACTTTGCATGCTTAAGGTAGCCATCTGATTAAATATCTTATTCAGTCATAGCGAAGAAGAACTGGGAGTCAAACCAATCTTCCAGAATATGAGTTGGGCTGTACATTTTCATGTGGTTTGGTAGTTCACTTTTTTTAAACAAATGCAAGATGGTTGATGTCACTTAACAAGTCTAATGTTATCTGAGTTTTGTTTCACTTATGTCTGATGGTATTAAAAGTTAGTTACTATGGTACTTCATTTGTGTTATACTCTATATAAGCAAGTGCAACTCCACTGACAGCAAAACTCCACCTGCAGCTGCCACACCAAAATATATCCTTAGACTATATTATCTCTCTGCTGCATTTTGTCTCCTCTGCCACAACTGCAGTGACTGGGAACTTACTGAGACATATATATATATATATATAAAAAATGGAAACAGTTAACTGAGAATCTCTCCTTTAAAGCATGCACAAATAAGCCATTTAAAATGCAAGAAATAAAAGCACTGTAAGATTTTATGGACGTGGGGAAACAAAAAACCTGTTCCTCATGAAAAAAAAAAAATCTAAAACCAAGAATATTTGAAAACAAGGTCTTTCAGAATTCTGAATTCTTCTGATGCTGAAGTTTATTTTTGCTGCATTCCTCAGACTGCTTTAGGATTTGGTATTCTCCAGCAGAGTGGGGTTTTCAGATTTATACCAATTTACATCTGAAGGCTTTGAAGCAGCGGACAGGTATTCTGAACATGGTTGTAGATAATGCAGGTTTTAATATTGGCAGCCCTACTTAATAGAAGATTAAACACAATTAGAAAAAGTGTTAACCTACATGTTTAATACATCACACTTAGGTATCAACCTCTCTAGCTGGACATAAGGTATTTTAAACATTAATATCTCTTTAGAAATTATGCCAGCTGGGCTGTTAAGGAAAGAAAACTAAAACTGTCTTTAATTACTACACTCTTGATAACAGTAACTGCTAAGAAAGTACTTAAGACATGCAGCTCAAAACAACAGCTTAGAAGAATGTCATATGTGGGAAGTACCACAGTCTGTAGAGGCAATGTTACTTAGTGACAGTTTTATGGAGTAATCCCTCTATTATTTGTGGAGCTAACAATGAACACAGCTTACCCAGCAGACATCTGCCATCTGCATTGCAAGCCCTTCAGGAAATAAAGTAATGCTGTACCACACTGAAACTATATAGGATTTGGTGTTCCCTAACTAGCATGTTCTTTTTAGACTTGGATTAAGTTCACCTGTTCCTTTGGCTACAACTGAAAGAATTTTTCCTTTGCTTTAAAGTTTCCCTTTTTTTTTAAAAAAAAAAAAAAAAAAAAAAGACTTAAAAAAACATTGGTTCAACAAATCCCATCTGGACTCATAATGCCTGCAATTGAGAATGATAGAAGTGCAAATTCAAGAGAGAATGATGTAGTGGAAATTTAGTATAACCTAGTATATTAGTACAGATAATTTATAGATCTCTAAAAGACAACAGAAACAGCTAAATGTTGAGGGTTGTTTTAACCATATAAGAAAAAATAAAATTCCCCAAATGTATACCTTGCATTAAAACAAAACTAAACTGGTTATAAAACTTCACCTTTTTCATTTAAGGTAGGACAAAACTCAAATTTCATTTAAAAGTTATCTAAAGCCTTTAGCTGTAGTCAGCATTGCACCACTCAGCCAAGTGAATCAGTCCGGGTTTTCTGTACCCTGCAAACCTGTCAGCTACAAAGCATCATGATTCTGAGATGAACATATGTCTCGAGTAACAAAAACGTCTTTTCATGTCAAAAGTTCACCTAAAACAGTTGGATTCTAAAAGCAGTGCATTCTTGAAATAAGCAACATTTAACAATCCCAATGATACCTATTAAGTCTCCTTCCAGGTGAAATATTATAATGGCCTTGTCGCCTCTTAAGACGCTGAAGTTTTTCAATATGGCAAATGGGTTACATGGTCTCAATCTGTAAACTCAGTTAAATTCTCTCCAGACTTCGTTTGCTGTGCCAGCCAGTTCACAGCCACTCTTAATGAGGGTTTTCTCCTCCTTCACATCACCAAAATTCCTTGCATCTTTCTTTTTTCTCAGTGCTCGCAGGAGTAACAGGTGGTACCTGGTGTTTGATACTGGGTTTTATGGGAGACGTCTAGTTATCTACCACTGCAGTGGTCTTTAGCAAGTCAAAACAGCTTTTTAATGTTTTATGGTTGTGATCTCAATTTTGGCTCTCAGCTAGACATTTTTCAAATTCTCTAGCTCTTACTCCTATGCATTCATATGTGGTGCGCTTGGTTTCTCTCAATACCCTGATTCTTGCTTTTCCATTTCAGCTGCTAACCACTAGGTCTTCCCTGAAAAGCTTTCACTATACAAAATACAGACGTCTACTAGAACAAGACTTCCCTGTCCTTTCCTCTTCATTTTCAGGTGTTTAAAGCACATTTTAAATATATACACTTCACCTTCAAGAAGATCCTCTAGTTCTTATTTCATCAGCACACAAGTTTACCTGAGATATTAATGCAACTGCTTCACTTTGAGGATTGATACAATGCAGCTCCTATTTTTGAGAAATGCCATTACAGTCGGTTTATTTTCTGCACAGTCTATAAATACCCATTTTCTCAACCGATGTTGCCCTATTAACGAGCAGATTTTCAGCAATCCAAGTACTTGTACCTCGCAGTAGTAGTTAGAAGACAATCAGGAAGCAGAAGAGGTTTGCAGAAGGGAAACTTCCCCTCCTCCATTTTGCACCGAGTGTTTCAAGAGCCAGCTAGCCCTGACATCCCTCTCTGCAGCCCAAGAGGTTGAGAAGCTGTCCTGTCCTGGACCTGAGACACCACGAGCTCATTTCCTGCGCCGCAGGCTGGCTCAGGAATTGCAGTTCCTGTGACAGGGAGTTTCCAGAAGTCACCGTGCCAGGACCACAGCTCATGCTACAGATGGGCACTAGTGAATCAGTGTTGCCAAGCTGGCACACGAACTGACCCACCAGCAACAGCTGTGGGGTGAAGGAGCTGGGAAAGGCCGCAAAGGGTGGGAAAAATGGTATTCCTCAGAACTTCAGAAATAGATTTTGCTTTGCTTTCAAGCTAAAGTTACTCCTCTTAGCACAAACTGTGCAACAACAACAGCAGACCATTTACAGAAATCATATGCCAGGCTTCGACTAAAGAAATCAATTGCAGTGCTTTAACTACAAAGTCTTTTTAAAGACAGAATTCACAATAAATAACTAAACTGCAGACAGAAACAACAACTAGGAATCCTGAAAATTCTCTTGCAGGAGTTTTGTATGACCTAAAACGTTATTAAAAAAATAATTAAGCATATATATGTAGGGGAAATGGAAAAAATGTATTAAGAAAATCCAGAAAAGCTTTAAATATGCTGAGTTTTGGAAAAAGAAACAGTTCCAAGCAGAAATGATTGGAACAAAACATACTACTACAAGAAAAAAAATCTGTGTAGTTCTGGAAAGCAGGTATACACTTCAGCACAGTTTAAGAGCATGGAAAGCTATTAAAAAAAAAAAAAGCCCCAAACGTTACAACTGCAACACTGTCATCACACTAAATCTTATTTACACAACTTACTGACTTTCCACTACCATATGAAAGACATTTAAGTTTCTGTAATTGCAAATATTCCGATCCAAAATAGCTCTAATCCTGCTTACACAGAAGGGGGGGGAAACCAAAATATGTCTCTTTCTGGATGTAAAAGGAGTTACTTGCATTGAAAGTTCCACGGGTTTTTACTTCACCATGCTATGGGATTAACATTTCAACTATTACAGATGTGAAGGGACACAAAAGCAATACACTTTAGGATATAGCTCCAGCTATGCCTGCTATCGTCCAGACTATATCAGTGTTACATAAGAGGTTAAGAAACCTCTCTACCATCTGTTTAATTTTTGTTTTGTTTTCTGTCCAAATTTAAAAGCTATATTTGAACATCTTTAAAGAATCTCTTACTAGTAATAGCATTTTTTCTTCAGATTTTAATAGAGCCTCTAACATAATTTTATAACTACTGTATATTAACCAAGCAAACCACTTTGTGAGAACGCCAGGGCACATCAGGTATACATCGCCGTCACACCTATTCGATAAACACAGAGCATTCTTTGCATTTAGGTACGGAAAACATAGCAAAGTAGTTTTATGCTAGCAGCCCAACAATAATTTTCTTCGAAAGCTAAACATGTGAGAACTTTTTTTTTTTTTTCCCCCTGCCTCGTTTCCCAAGCATATGCTGGTTTTAAGCCTCCCATTTGCTGAGCCGTGCTCTGAAGGCCAAACGATAACCTCATATACCACTTTTACAATAGCGCATCTATTGAGATAGCTGGATCTCCAGTCGGGGGGAGGTGTGTTTTTCTTTTTCAACAGGCGATTCAGTGCTAGCAGGGTCCTGTTCTAAGCTCTCCAGCATTTCTACCCAGCTGTAGTCTTTTACAAGCCCAGGAGCCTACTCGCATGACAAGCAGCGTAGATAAACTGAAGGCACACAATGGTCTTAGCTAAACCCACATCCTCACGCTCTCCGAACGCCCGAGATGTTTCAGCTGTAACCTAAGATACACTACGGGACCGCGCGGCCAGATGTGAAGCAATCCCACATAACACGCTCCCCGACGCTTACCAGAGCCCAGCCGGAGAAGATTAGCGGTCAGGAGATCGCAGCCCTCGCTCGATCCAGGTATTCCCCTCGCAGACACCCGGGGGCAGCCGGGCCCGGTTCGCCGCTCGCTCCAGCAGCGGCCCGGAGCGGGGAGCGCCGCGCCGCGCCGAGCCCGCCCCTCCCCGCAGCAGG
>NW_020799097.1:104881472-104884984 GCF_003259725.1 Athene cunicularia | reverse complement strand
AAAAAAAAAAAAAAAAGTCTTACCAAAGGAAACACTGGAGCTCAATTTCCCTCAGTGTGACCTCAGAATTATGCATCCTAACTCTGGTCCAAGTTTTTACGCAAAGCAGCTCTTCTTGCTCATTGTCTTCAACAGATGGTGAGAGCCTGTGCTGCTTCCTCAATTCTAAGGGGAAACTTGGGGTTTTTTAAGTCAATATTCCTTGCCTTTCTCACTTAGCTTCAACTGGAATATTTCACTGGCATGAGCTGCCCTGTCTCTACCTCCCACACACATCAGCATCCTATCTAGAACATAATTTTTCTAACATTAATGGATTGTCTAATAGAAAACTTGCTTTCCATGCAATGTATAGCCATTCAGTGCTAATGATCCAGGACACTTCTTGTACAAGAATCTCAGATGTATTTATTGAACAAAATAGCAATACTATAAAGCAGATAAACCACAATTCAAAATGGAAGTAGGACTACAATACAATATTCACTTTCTGAATAGCCAAAATGCATAATATACATGCCCAGAAACATCACAAAAATAATCTCAAAGCTACTTTTCCAAAGTCACAGAACTATGAGTATTTTGAAAAAACCTGTCTTCTAATAAAAGTATTTCTTAAATATGTAAATATTACTGTATATCACCTCACTGCAGATACACTTGTATTTGCTAGCCACCTCAAAGATGTGACAAGAGGCACATAATTCCTCACTGCTTTGGTATCTAGGAGGAAAAGTACTATAAACATCTGAAGGATTACAGTCTGTTAAAACTAATCTTAGATTACATGAACTGCCCAAAATAGTGTCACTATATTTTAGCACATCAATTTACTGCAGATACTTTGTTGCCAGGGACAATAGTAAAATGAATGTATAATGTCTGTTCATAGGTTATGCTTAATAAAATGATTCCTGTGCAAACTGTATTTAAATACTGTAGCACATATTTGCATTATAGACTTGTGGACAATTATTGCCTTTACAGTATCTGAAAAGCAAACAGCACTGCGAGTGCTGAGAAACCTTCCTCCCACGCTATGCTCTACCTGCACAAAGCCTTAACTGTCCAACATCCCCACTGCACACTCCTGGGCTTGACATCTCTGTCATACAACCTTTAACACCCCCTTCTGTACTATATTTGAATGTTGCTACTTATCCCACTGTTCATCTCCAGCGGTATCAGACAAATGCTGACTTCATTTGTAAGTGATTAGGAAATAAAACTGAGCTCTTCAGCATATGGAGTGCATGTACAGGAAAACTGGGGGAAGGTAGAAAAGGATGGAAGAATTTAGATCGCTTCAAGGCAGATCAGGGATGTCAAAGTCTGATCTGTGGAGGCCTTGAGAAGATAAATGAGTAACACTCTGCTCTATCTACCACCTGGAAATGTATATATGCAGAGAATCTGCAAGACATCTGCACTACTAAGTCAGCCTTGGTTTAAGTCAATATAATCCTCGATCCATCAGGAAGTTCCACCTACCTATGGATCTTATCAATGCATTTTACAAGCGACAGAATTTCTATCATAAATAAAATGAACTTTCAGAGTTTCACTACGCATTAAAGAGAGAATGAGCAGAACAAAATTTTACAATTATGCCATCTTGAAGATTATTATTTTTAGAATTCACAGATTAATTTAAAAAATCTGTGATTTGAACTTCAAGCCCTTGAAGACAGACAGGCTTCTCTGGGCAAACAAAAGTACTTTGCATGTTCTGATAAAAGAAAAATCCTTTAACTTAGAAAACCAGGGAAACTATCTCTTACCATAACATCATGATAAGCACTTTTTTTTTACTGCAATTTTAAAATAACATTTTTTTGTAGTATGCTTAACAAATACAATCAAGTAGTAGTAAAAATACTAATGCATTTCCCAGAATTCTATACACAATCCTCAGGAAAACAACACTGTTATGATGGTAACCATATTAGAGACTCAAATGAGTTAAAGTTTGTGTAATATGTAAGCAGATAAGCCTAAAAAATTGAAGCTTACATCTGTATTTACGAAGCATGGCTGACATACTGCATTGTAATGCATGAAGTCTGACCATTCTGTCTATTCAGACAAGCTATAAAGAGTTGCAATTCTTGTCCATGATCCTTTCATAGCATCTCCTGAAGCTAAACTGAAGACACCAAGCAATGCCATCAAGCGCCAGCCACTTCTGCTAGCCATGGCTGCCTGTGACCAAGAGCTGTTACTGAGCTACCACCCTTCCAGCACTGTAAGTGCAGCTACTCTCTGTACCTTCGCTTGGCTGGATGCCTTCACATGCCTCTTAATATGACGTGAATCACAGATTCATCTTGTCACAGTGGTGTCCTTTAAAGAGAGACAGATTCAGAAGGAGCTGAAAGACTTTGACAGTGTTGGACGTTAACAGGAGAGCCGGTGGCAGTTTTGCATGTCTGGGGACAAACTGATGCTGAAGGACTAAGCAAGTGCTCAGGATAAAAGCACAGAGGCCTCTGAAATCCTTGAAGGCCAGAAGGCACCAAAGGTGCTGCAGAAAGTCCGCGGAATTGCTAGTGAACTGGGGAGAATAAGGGAATGTGGAATAGAAGTAATGAGCTAATTACACATTAAAATGACAGAATGAGTTCTGCACGTGGCACATGTACTCTGCAAGTATTTTATTATGGCTACATTTAATTTTTATTACAATTCCTATCCACCTACAGAATTTCCTGTCTGGTGTTTTTTTCTTGGACACAATATTCTCTATTGCATCTTAGATGCTACAGCACAGTACCTGCACTAGATAATTTACCAAATGTCATTTAAAACAATGCAGTGGGAGAAAGGGTAGGGACCAACCATTTATTTACTGCTATTCATACTTAAGTATATTTTTGTGCAGCATTTGAGGTAATACTGAGATAGCAGCAGCTACTTCAATTATTCAGAGGCACACAGAGCACATAGTGGCATCTTCCAGATTCTAGTGGTACATGGGTCATTGCAAGAGCATAGTATTGGGAATTGGACTGAGTCAGCTTGATCCATCAGACATTACTAGGTCTAGACTGCCACTGACTGTGTCACATCTGACAATTTTGCAGAGATACGTAGCACCATGTAGGCATGTGCAAAGTGCTCTTAGGTCCACAAATACAAGGTGAAGAAACAAGTGACTTATCCGAGACTTCAGCCGCACAAATGTGAGTCATCTGCTCCTAGACCTAAACTGAGCCTGTTCCTAAGGCATCACCCCCAAGCTGGAAACTCTCAAAACTGGCATTTGAGACCCTCTGAACAGACAGTGGATTTAATTCACAATCTGTGTTACCCATCCAGAGATGAAAGAACATATTGTAAAAGATTTTAAAAAAAGCACCCAGCAATGAAAAACCTGTACTTAGATCTGTGGATCTATTTTTTTGAGATACAGTACGAAAAGGAAGTCAACGAAATACAAGGTATTAAATGTAAAAACTCACATCCTCTTATACTGGCATTCTTCTATACACTTCCCCCCCCCCCCCCCCCCC
>NW_020799097.1:104833741-104881422 GCF_003259725.1 Athene cunicularia | reverse complement strand
CAATGGAGTGGAAGACACAAACCTCCATATAAATATGGGTCATAATATAAGCAAAACTGATTCAGTATCATCATACACCTATGGCTGAAGCCTTAAGTATTGAGCCTTCCATTTTCAGACTGCTAGCTCCACAAGGATGAAATATTGTCTGATCTATAGATGATGTGAAGTAAATTGGCTGTCCTTCTCCAGACTTCATCACAAAATCTTTCATAATTGATATTCTTAAGAAAGGCTGAGAATTAAGTGAGTATAAAGGCTGAAAAAAATCTTTAAGTCTTGCAAAGCAGTCTTCTCCGGCACTAGTGACAGGGAAAATTTTAAGACATGACTGCTGATCATGCTCTCTTTGGGGCTTTTTTGATAAACAAAGGACTTCTGGCTTGTAATTGGGAAATTTAAACTCTACACACTACATTCAATAAACCAGATACCAATGCATTCTTTTAATATTCTGGAAAATGGACATTTAAGGTCACATCTTAAATAACACTGAAAGTCAGCACACAGAAATAAATTTCTGGGGGCAAAGAGGGTCTTTCATTGTCCATGAAGTGCCTAGAACAATGTGCCCTCAGTCCCTAGTGTAATTAAAGAGTCAGTTCAGTATGATACTGCAAACAAATACAGCAGGATTCTAAACTATTTCCTTTATTGATTTTTTTAAAAGCTCTCAAAGTATGGTAGTGACATTTTCCAGTCTTTCCCCACCCCCCGAAACAAGACACTCCAGCAGTATTTGTCTAAATTTTTTCATTGAGATCCTAAAGTTTTAAACCAGGTCATGTGAAGGTTGAGTTTTATGAAATATAACGCTGCCTTGTTTTATCTACTTACAGAACAGAAATACTAACATCAATTTGATGATTTTTTTCAATGAAGATCCAATAGAGATAAATCTTTTATTTTGCATGTTTCCAAATCACATGTACTCTGAATTGAAATGCATATCTGAAGCTCCACAGTAATTCAAGTCCCACATCACACATCTTGAAAAGCTATTAAGTCTTAAACATTCCCCACAGTGGAAGCAATTATTTACGTTACTAAAATGAAAAACAAAGTTGCATATTATTAATAAAAAATAGAAAAACCCCCAGATTTAATACTCTGCAAAAATGCTTGAATATGGAAAGCTTTTAAGACAGTTTTATGAGCATCTCAAATAGTTTTCAGATACCAATATGAAGAAAACTTGTTAAAAGTACAAATCAACCTGGAAGCAGAATTGAAGATCTATACCTTCTGACTTATCTGTAGCTCACAATGTTTTTAAGGAATTTTTAATAGCTTGTCTTCAGTTGTAACAGTTTTACTCTCTAAACAGAGTGCTCAAATAATAAGCTACATTAAAATGCAGCTGCATAAACATGTTTACACTCAGTTACATTTTCTCATTCACATTCCTTTCTCACAGGTGTACCTTTTCCACTATGAACTAACTACACTTAAGTGTATCTTATGTAAGTGCACACATGTATAATGTCACTTGTAAAATAGTCCAGACTGACCAGAGGGGAAAAAACTAACAGAATGCTTTATCGGAACATAAAATAAACAAGTGACATAAAAAACAGTAATTCCATCACTCATACACCACCAGTATTTAAATTACAACCACCATTCTGATGTTACAGTGAAAACAACTACTGCAGTATAATTTTTTTCCAAATGACAGAGAAATGCATTTTACCCGTATCACTACAGTACCTATCATATTAAGATTAACTTGTCTATAATCAAAGAAATATCGAAGAACTGTACTTCTCCCATCATTTGGAGGAATTCATATAGGAATAATCCAGAGAATTCATATAGGAATAATCCAGATAAAAGTAATTTTTTCAGATTCATATTGTTAGTTCAAGAAACAAAGTCTTTAAACATACGGGATTATTTTTAAAGTAATTAATAACAGTGTTTTAAGATAGGGACCATTGTTTTGCACTTAATTTCAGGGAAACTAAAAATGTAACATGAATATTTATTGCAACTGCATAAGTATTGACATATAATATGTATGCAATATAAACAGTTACACGCAAAATAAACATTTATGTTGCAGATAGCCGAAAATTTTGTCGTTCATTTCATTCACTTTCACAACTAAGAAAGTAGCAGGTTCTTGCTATTCCTTTAAGCGGAAATTAGGTGAAAAGTGTAGTTCTAAAACCTTTCCTCTAATTACTGCAAGTTCAACCTTCAACCTAGTGTGCTGTTCCCTTGGCTTAGTAAAAGTAACAGGAGAGATAACCCCTACAAGTTTCTTAATTATTAATTTTTTTAAAGGATTTTCAAAGTTAACTGCCTAAACCATCAAATAATGCATGAAAGAGCTCCCCCCATTTTGTGCACAACCCACATCACACCTTCACCTTTCCTCATTAGGAAAGTGAAATTAGGACTAAAGCTAATCTTTTTTTCTTCAGGAAAAAAAAAATAATCTAAGTGTTTGGAGTAAACAAGCTTTGCTAGAGCCTATAGAGGAGCTTTTATTTGATGTGAGCTTTACTGACACACTAAGGAAGGCCTGACAAGCAAGGCAGGAGAAAATGCTATTTGAGCACAAACTCAATGTTTGCTCTCTAGCCTGCTTGCCTGCCAGAGGGTTACCCAAACACAACTCCTGCAATGGGAAGTCAATCTTTTCTGCCTGTCACTTAGCAAACAGATGTGAGCCTGGGAATTTCTCATGCATTCAGATAAATCAAGAACCAGACCTTCCAGAGCACCAAACTCCATAGTTTTAGGAGATGCCAGATTTCTCTGGGACCCTCTGATTTCACACTGTTTACTCTAAACTACATTTACTGCTTGTCAGACAAGTCACATCATTTCCAAAGCTGTTCATGAAAGTAAGTTTGATACATGTCTGTTCTACCTGCTACTTTAAATCAAAAATCTTGAGATGTCTAAACTATGAAACATTCCAAAACATGCCTTTTTTTTTTTTTTAATGCTATCTCTATTCCTTATATATTATGCCTACGGATACTGAGACGTATCTTCTCAAAAATCTGATTTGGTATTTTCTGCAGTGCACAGGTTCTGGGATGGAGTCACACAGTTTTGAGTTATATTCTTGTCAGTGCAAAACTGCAACTGTATACCTTCCTGATCAATTCTCAAATCAAAAAATCCTTTTGAAAAGCACAGGGTATTCAGAAATTGCATTATAGTTGTATTACAAACCAAGATATGTTATTTCTCTGCATGAAGTCCATTTAACAAATGAAATTTTTGTATTGAAGACATCCAGTATTGACCAAATGTCTTAGATTATGTACTTGAAGGCTTTTTAAACCTGATGGTACCTCTTCAGATTTATATTCAATAAGTACAGTTGGATAGCTATTTAAAGATCGAATTCAAGATCAGACTTCAATTAGGTTACTTCTATTACAGTCTGTGATATATGCAGCCAATGCAGACAATACTGTTTTTTCTGATTACTACAGGTTACCCATTTTGAATACACTATACTGTTTCTAGGATGTTCATCAGAATAGGATTTGGTTCTCTACTGGTCTCTTCAATTGTAGTACCAGATTAACTCTCTTCACATACAAATTAAGGAACCTGAAGAGGATCAGGTGCTGAAACGTATTTAGGAGTAGTTTCTTTCTGTACCCAGGAACTGAGGATCATGAAGCACTCCAGGACTCTGAAGGAGCAGGACTGATACTAGTCTTCTGCACAGAAAAACAGGATATGGAGGCTGAAAGGACAATAGTCACTTTTGTCATTACAGAGTACAACTGTGGAGAGAGGGTTTGTTTTTTTTTAATAACCTGGCAAAGAAGAGTGACTGGGTGTATGCCAGCAGTACCACAGCTGTACAAAGTCAGCACCAGTAAACTGCGTCCATATCAGACACAGAGACAGGCATACAGCAGCTGCTGAAGACTTCTGGCAGCCCTGCAGCAGCAGCTGCACAGAGCCATTCTGTGGGTAGGAGAAAAGTTCGGTCCCTTTGCAACTCCCTCCCTTTCAGCTCAGTTGGGCCGTGTACCTGTCCAGGGCACAGGCACTGCTAATTTTAATAAAGCTAAGAAATCGGTTTACTACCAAGCCATTGAACCTTCATGGAAGTGTTCAGATATTAAAACCTGAATATTCTTTTTACAATTTTAAATCTTATTTAACAAAACAGCTTTGTTTAGTCTGCAGTATTTAACAGTCATCAGCCAGGTACTATTTTAATATGAGCAATGCATGCACAAGATATTGACCTTCCCAGTAAAATTCACAGCCCAACCAGCTATTGAAAACAAAAGAGCAGCCACAGAGGTTGTTCCATTTGTCAGAAGATATTAATCTTTGCACGTACCCTTTCCAAAACAACTTCTATATAAATCTTCCAGGAAAAAAAAAAAATCCCAAAGAGTTTGCTTTAGAGAAAAAGATAAGCAAAAAATCTAACCTTGAGGAAAGCATCCCAATCAATTTTGGATGACTTGTTCTTCACACTTTCATGACATATCCACTTTTTTTCCCCCCCCCTCACAGGGAACAAAAGGTATCACATGAATCTGGTCATAGTACTCAAAGCCAAATGCAGACAAAGTTATTGCCAGGCATTAGAAAAGACTGTAATATCCACCAGCGTTCTTTCCTCCTCTCCAGTACAACCAAGTGCAAGATGTCAGGGCAGGACCAGCAGTTGTGACTGGTGAGTGGAAACAGGTGACCCTGAGTTCCTTGGTTACTGACATATTATAAACCAGGGGTGAGAGCAAGCTGCGCATTTCAAGAAGGGGGCCGGGAAGAAGGGAGAGAAGGGAACCTGGAATGCTGGCCTGAGGTCAGAGGACAAGGAATTTCACAGCTAGGCGATAATTTTAAGAGGCAAGTGCCTATCATGCAAACATGTGCTAAAATGCTCACCCACATACTTCCTCCTCACAGATTAGTTTTAATCCCAGTAAATTTTCTAAATTCAGCTTACCACATACCTGCACAAGCACACTTGCTGGCATAAGGACGGCAACCATAACAGGCAAGAATAACCAGCAGGAGTGCATAGATGTGCTTCTTTCAATGACACTAATTATTTACGTCCACTTAGAAGTATGTATGCATATAATATGTATATTGTAATATACACTATAAAAGAAATAGCTTTAGAGTTGATAGCACTAAACAAAAACCTTTAAAAAATTTTGCTTAAGAAAAACCACAAAGGACAGAATATAACTAACAATTAGAACTGTAAATCAAATGGATAAGTGTAAGCAAGATCCTTAACTTCTGGTTGTAAGTTTTCTATAAAGCAAGTTATTGCTGAACTAGTTTCAAATTCTCACCAAACAACAAAGAAGAAACAAAGGGCTGTGTTTGAAGTGCTTGCAAACTGAAATTCCAGTCCCCGACATACAGGAATTTCTTTCATTAGGACAAGATGGAGAAGAATTCAGTGATTAGCATTCTAATTCAATACTAAAACATAGTCGAGTACAATTGGTAAAGCCACTGAGGGGATTTTCCCAGGTTTCTCGCTTTTTTGTTGAATGACTGCACTTTTCCTTTCAGAGCTAAACAAGTCTACACAGTTCAACACCGTCATTATCTTCTATGACTTTCTTCACAAGTGCTGCATTACCACCCTACTTACACAGCTACTGTAAACACTAAGCAGAAGCCTCCATACTCTTCAGATTATCAGTCAGAGCACGACCGAAATGGTCAGGCTTCTTGTGCACAGAACATGTCTAAGAGATACCAGCCATCATGAACTAGTTTGCAAGGCCACGGGTAAACACATGAGCAACAGCAAACAAAGATGTATTCTATTAAAACAGCATGGGTGAAACACACGTCTGCTGTCAGATGGAGTTAATTCAAAAAAACCCTCTGCTGCACATTACTGAATTCTGCATAGTACTTACCAAAAGCATCATGACTTCAAAAATAAAAGAACAGCCAGGTCCTGTTAAATTTACACTCACCCCCTGTACATTTAAAGATGGAAAGAAATACTTCCCTCAGGGAAGTGGGGCCCATCTTATAATTTCTGGATTAAACCCATTACTATTAGCTACAGAATGAAACTATTAGCAACAGGTTCACTGAATTACCTCTTTACAGAGGTCATAGAGCTTCCTAGAAACCTAGAACTGCCATTGTAAATTTAGCTAATAACAAGTGAGTTTTTTAAACCATCAAAACTAGAGGTAAACATAGTAAAGAACCTGTTTTAGTACCCTAATTTAGTCATGCACTGAAGTACAACACATTTGCATTTTCTTCACTTCGAAGTTATAAACTGAGAAATACATGAGTGCTGGCATGCACCACTATTACATCAACATTTTATACCCACAGATGTAGATGTAGAACTTCCATTGATTTTCAACATGCTCATTTCTCTTAAAACTGTAACACAAATCACAAATAATTTCCTCTGGCAAGTACACAAGCTGTAGCTTGATCAGCACATTTAAAATAAGATTAAACAGGGGCTTAAAATAGGATTAAACAGAAGCTTTCACCATGTAAAATTCTGTTATGAAATGAATCAATTTTGCATATATCAAGAATCTGGAAAAAAGTAATGGAGCCACATGTAAAAAAAAAAATAAAAATCTTACTTTCATTCTGTGTTTATTACTGCCATTTTAATGTTTCGCTCAATTATTTACAAAGGAACTCAGACAGAAATTGTTCAGTCCACCACTTTATAGGCTGTGCTTGGTTCTGTTTAAGCTTCCAAGACTGCTAATAATCTCTGTGTACTGTTTCATGTAAAATTCATACACAGTCCCTGAATACAGCCTGTATTTCCTCCCTTCCAGGTAAGCAACCTCATAATTGGATTACAAAATCCTGTTTATCTTGCTTGTGCTCTCCCTCATTCTGGTCCTGTAAATTTTGGATTCCTAGTTGTACAAAGGATGCCCTTGATACCAATCTAGTAAACCGCTGAGTACTTAAGAGTCTACTACTTAGTGAGAAACCTGAGCTTGAAATCCTTCAGATGCATTTCAGCATAAAATCCAAGACTTACTTTTCTTGGTTGCCCAACAATTATATCAAAGCATTGCAAGGCATCTGGAGACACTTCCTTTATGGCTGTTGCAGTGGAACTTGGACACTGGGGGCATTGGCAGAAATAGCACTGGGCACAGCTTCTGCTCTACAACATACCAATATGCCTTGGTGCTTGGACCGCAAAGGGACTGGAGTGCTACATTTGCTTAGATCAAGTTCTCCACTCCTCCCCCGTGCAATGAGGGCCTTCATCCTTGTTGTCCCTCCTAAATTCTGATCTACTTTGTCAGATGTTACTTCAAGAATTTCTAGAAGTAATGATGTGCTATCCTACTAAGAGAATTTTGAAATCCCTATTTTTAAACAAGGTAAACTGAACATCTTTAATTCTGTTGGTTCATAAGGAACTGACTGGTAAAATGGTGCTATAGCTGAATTACTGGGGAAGAAATGGAAAACCCCACAAAACAGTCATGGTAAACCTTACACTAAAATGAGTGTCACCTGTCACAACTGAGCCATGTTCGCTAACATTGAACAGGAACCTACTAAAGTTCTCATGGTCCCATAAGCCTTAAACAGATTTAAAACATGCTCTGTTATGATTTATTTTACCAGTAGAAAGCTATTGTGCAGACATACTGGAAGAGCACTGACCCTGGTCACAGGTTCCCTGGAACTACGACCAAAATTCAACGTTTACTCAACGTTCAAAATTCAGTGTCATATAGACCCCAAATCTGAGGTAGACTGATAACTAATTTGCAGTTAAGAGACTAAACTACCACAGAGCGCAGATTTCATGATCTAAACTCAATTTACTATAAATTCAGTTCCTTCTGTAATTTCTTTTTTCTGCTTAATGTTTTAAGGAGTTTATCAACTAATATATCTCATGCAGTAACTAGAAATACCCAGTAACAGACAACAATGCAAAAAGCTGGAAAAAGTGCTTGATTAATCAACTGTGAGATTCAATATAACCTTTTGAGAAGGTCACATCTGCTTCTGAGCAAGGCAGGCAAAACAACCTCTTCTCTGATGTGCCAGTTTCTGTATCATTGTGGTATGGAGTAAGAACACGTTGTTCAATTTCCTCCTGGCACTGGTCTTAGCTCTTCAGATGTCTAGGTTGAACAAATGACCTTACTGAAATAAGAATTTCTTTGAATTGTTTCACTTTGCAAAACTTGCAAAGGACTCTAAGATTAAGCCAAGAGGGAACAGCCACTTAAATACTGAAGTTTGTCATCCTGCAAATGAAGCTTCAAGGTAACAGATATCCATAAGTAGGTACTCCCAAAACACTGAGAAATTCACAAGAAAATTCACATGTTGAAGTCGTAGTCTCAAATTACACTGTTTTTTCACTGTATTTCATTAATAATTACACTGTATTTCATTAATATTCACTATTTCACTATAGTTCCGAAGTTCTGTGGGTTGAGCTCCCCTTGCAGCAACTGGCACCTAAATACGAAGAACAACTTCTGCTAGTCTTCAAGACACTAGGTGATCTGAAATTCAAACTCTGTCAGGGGCTGCACTGAATTATCTACCATCTGGAAAACATAAAAATCAAAATTATATATGAAGGTAACAAAAAAATACTATTAAAACATGATGGTGATGGTAAAGTTTGACAACTTTCCAACAGAACTAACTGGAAAACTGCCTTTTCTGATGACCCATACAGTTTAGAGCAAGCTGAGTGAGTGCGAAGAGCCCTGAGGCATCAGATTAAAGCTACCCAGCAGGGTCTCCTACCTGTAGAGATGAATGACCCGAAGATAAACTATTTCCTTCTATAAAGAAATACAGAATTTTTTATTTTAACTTTTATATTGGATCCAAAAAAAATATTCAAATTTCAAAATACTGAAATTCTTTGCAAAAGGACAGTTCCCTTTCTCCAGCCAACTCTATATGGTCTCTTCCTGAAAAACATAGCACTGTTCAAAATTAAATTAAAGGATTATTTGGAATTGTCTTGCATAAACACAAGCCAAGTATCAGCTTAAGTTACTATAATGGTCTATAGACTCGTAAGTCACACGGAAAATTTTGGCAGAAACAGACTTCAGTCTTTAGAACATACACGTTTAGGTATCTGAACACAGTGCCAAAAACCTCCCAAAGATAAGTGAAATACACCAGAAAAACTGGGTTTAATATCTGAAGTCACTCAACCTGAACTGAATTTATCAAGATAAAGAATACATTTTTCTTGTTATTCTGAGGACAGACGAATCTTTCTGCTCAATATCTAACAGCTGTTGCAAACAACAGATGCTGGAAATTCTCTTAAGAGATTCTACAAAAAAATCTTTTATAGAGCAAAATACTTTGCAACCTAAACACCAGAGTTTCTATAATGAAATCAATTTCTATGCCATGGTCTTAATTTCAGATTACTTCATGTATTCATTCAACCTATAGCCGCTAAGCTTTACATTCAAGTTCTCACACCAGCAGTAATCTTCCATAAAAAGACTTGTTCATTTAACAGTGCTAGTCTTTGCTCAGTGAAATATTAGTTCCTGCAACCTATCAGAAAGTAAATGAACTCTGGTCTGACAGAAAAAGCAAAACACCTAAACAAGAACTAAAAAGACTACATTTCCAAAACTGAGACTTCTTGTTTGTGAAACTGGGTAGTTTATTCTACACAGAACAGTTCTGTTTTTTCCTTAATCCAAGAATTAAAATTGTAATCTTTCATTAATTTACTAAAAAGCTTTTCTTCTTTTGACCCATAGTTTTAAGCCAAATGTGTCTCAGCCCTGTGTCCCAAACTTTAATTTCCTTCTACTTCTGCTATTGTTATGCCAGCACTTCTAAATATTTACCCTTCCCAGATTCCTAAAATGGAAGGAGCCGGGGTTCTTTTGTAGTGCAGATGATTTGCACAGACACCAAGTACTGGAGAAATTCTCACGCTTTCATGGGAGGGAACTGGATTTAGGGGACACTTTGTCCATGACAGGGTAAAGTAATCTGTTAATAAATTAAAATTGAAGGGTCTTTCTAACACTGAGGGATTATGTATACCTTCCTCATGTAAAATGATAAACATTAAAGGTATTAATAAACATTCCTTAGAGAATTGAAGATTTACATTTTTCATAAAGCATAGATGTATTTAAATTGTGTCTATATCTGGAAAAATTTAGCACTAAGCTGTTGAAAAGTCATTTTACTGCATATGCCACTTCAATTTACCTTCCAAAAAAATTAAACTGGTATTATAGGTAAGGGTTCAGTAAAATTAAATGCTTAATCAAAAAACCTAAGGAAAGAAACAAAATGCAAGCATTAAACATGAAAACTGAAAATAAGTGACAGTTTTATGGCTAGTAAATGTTTTGAAGTCTCTCCAGGGACAGCTTAGCCACTACTACGAAAGGGGAAGCCAGTTTGGTGTCTGCTGGCATCACACATTCAGCCAAGTGATCTACAAGAGAAATGCTCCATATCCTGTTTATTTATTAAAACATAATCTAACAAGTTAAACTACAGCAAATCTAAAGGAGATGTAAATACGGAAGACACTATGGAGACAAAAGCAGTTTTCCTTTTCTTTTTGTAAGTGTACACTGAGTTAAAGTCTCCTATTTCACACAAATCTGTTACTAAGGTATTTATTCCTCCTGTTGCAACAGAACAGAGGCTAATTAAAACTTGCTAAAGCCACTGATCATGCCATGTTAGCTGAAGCTGTGAATAAAAGTACCAATATATTATAGTATTCTTTGTTTTAAAATTGTTGAATTCTGCACTCTAACTAGAAGAAAGTCCTTCCAGAAAATCTTTTTCAGAACCAAGTCTCTTTTTTTATCAAAGCAAACATTTATTTGCATGTATATTCCATTCAATAAAGTTGGATTTCCACCCCCCCCTTATAGTTGCTGAAAACTTGGGGGATAAGAATCTAAATGAGATCATCATCCCCACATATTCCAGATTTCCTTACAAATCTGTACAAGTGTATGTAGTAATTGACAGAGGAATATAATGAAACTAAAGCCAGTTTTGTGCACAGTAGGGAGCTACAGGTCCTCAATATCCAACTCAGAACACTGCACAGGCAAATCAGAAAAGAGGAAAAGAAAGCAGAGGGAGGCTCTTCAGTCTGCTTTTCAGTCTAAGGCAACAAAGCAATTATGAACAAGTCATAACTTCTATAAACCAGAAAAAAAATGCTTCAAAGGTACGGCTGTTACTACTAAAGCCATTTCACACAGCTCTGGCAGTATCAATAACCATCTCTCCTTACGCTCCAGGTACAGCACCATTTCTCTTTCCTTCATACAAACGTTTGCTTCTTTCTCATCTGCTGCTTCTATTTTGATATTTATCTCCTCTGTTCCTGAATCTTCTCAATTACAAAATCTTCTGAATCAGCAGAACCAGAAACTCAGAAGATTAATTTCCAGAAGCAGCAGCAGATAAGAAAGGAGAAATCCCTGCATCTGTCCTGTAGGCAATCTTACTGCATAGAATACCTACCTGCATAAACACTATTTATCACTGCAAGAAGTTTACATGTGCAGGACAGTTTTAACATATAACCAAGAGGTTTCCATGGGCACACAGGTTCTACAGACTCATTAACCCGTTTCACCTTTTAATCATTGCAGTGAGCTGCACTGCATTTGCACCTTCCACAACACTGAAGTGTCAGCCACCATAAAGCTCACTGATGAGGCATGTCTCCAGTTTTCCAATTTAGGATAAGATTATTTCAAAGCTATTTATCCTGTTAAAGGGAACAGTTGGAAGACAAAAATCAAAAGTTTTGTTCATGAGATTAGTGAGAAACTGTAATATTCAAAGTTGTCATTAAAACGATTTTTTTTACAGACTGACTTCAAGAAAATATTTCAGAAAAGCCTTTCTAAATGATTCTTACTCAGCTTGTAAGTTATGTTTCACCAACTGCAGATCAAGCCAATCAACTACTTTTAACTGTTAAAAGACCACTGAACAAACACTAGCTATTTATCAAAGCTCCTATCTTTATAAAAGAAAATACTGAAAACCAGTGCTAGAACTTTAAACCCTTGAAAATAGGACTTTAAAAATAGCAGTGGATACTGACAAATTGGAGGCACTTATTTGTCTTAAACTTTCTTTTTATACTTATAAAAGCTGCTTTAGAAGTCATAAGAAGTTAAAAAAAGAACAAAACTTTACCTCTACCATTTAAAACTCATAGCTGAACAACTAGAAGCCTGTCCTATACACTTACTGAAAGGATAAAGGCACATTACCCAACTCCATCTGCAATGGGATCTGTGATCAGTTGGGAGTAAGAGAAATCAAAACAACTGATAATCATGAAACTCTTTAAATGCTCTGTCTCCTCTGATTATCTAAATCCTGCAAGTATCACGTACCTAGTTTACAAAGCAGGCAAGCCAAGGTGTGTGGTACATCAATATAATGTGGAAATACTTCCAACATACTTTAACACGTTTCTAACAGTATTTAAGAAACTATTTTGTAAGATGGATCTTATATTCTTTTAACTAGAAAAAATGAGAAGAAAAAAGGAGAACAGCCCTAAATGCCATCAACATACTATATGAGTGAGTGATATGTTTCCTATGGACTGAAATCAGAAACAAAGACACTGTTATCTTTCAGTCTCTAAAGAACTATGGCAGATAAGTGAAAGAAAATTAGTAGGAAAAAAAAAAAATCAAGATATGAACTCTCAATTTAACTAGTCCATGAGCAAGCTATAGAAGATAGCTTTTTCTTATCAAAACTATCTGGAGAAAAAACTATAACGTTTCCTAATAGCACTACTGAATTTTGTGATTCTTCTAAGCTGATAATGAAAATAATACTAACCAGCTATAACGAATATTATGACTTTTCAGGGTTATAACGTGACTTTGGTATTATTAGGCTTAAAAGATACCAAACAATGGAAGAGATTTCCAAAGATAAATTTAATCACAATAATATTATCAACTTGTTTGATGCATCAAGTAAACACAGCTGCTGGCTTCAAAACTATCAGAATTATCAGAAAATTTTAAAAAGCTGGAAAAAATCTTAACTTTTCATAATCTCCTAACTGCAATAACCAAAGGTTAAATACTACTGAAGACCTGATCAAATTTTTTAAGACTTTGTTGTATCAAATAATGTGCTTTGCCATTTATGTGGTTTAAAAGGGTATACTTTAACCAAACCTGAGTTAAAAGCAGAAATAAGGCAGCTAGCCAAACTGGAAAACTATAATAGTGTCAAAGTTAGCAACGTATTTCTTTGACACATATTCACCTAACACTGAATAGCAAGGTAAGCATGCCTGCCTTAAGCTAGAAAAGCAGTTTTAAAGAACAGTCAAGACTAAGTTGCATAGGAAGGAACAGTCTTAAAATGGGAAATGCTTCTATATAGAGAATTAACAGTTCTGTATATATTATAAGTAACATCCGGACAACAGGCCACAGATACAAGCCTTTCAAAACAGTTAACACCTGATACTCTCAGGAATCTTGCCCTCTCCAACGCGGACTGTATCACATCGACTCTGGAGAGCGGAGGCAAAATGGAACGGAAGAAAAAGCACCTGGGAAGAGGCAGCCCAGTTCTAGGAAAGATGATGCCACTCTGAAAGCTGCTGCAAAAGGAGAAAAGTAACTTTAAATAGTTCTTTTTGTTACTCTAAGATAAGATTTTAGTGATACTGAAAATAATTCTCAAAGGGAAACTGAAGAAAAAATTAAACTTCAAGCTACATGAAAAAAAGAGAACATGTTCACAAGACACAAATACTTATTGCAATTTTCTTCCATCCATCACCACTGTCCATGTTCAGATTTCCTACAACCTAAATTTTAATCGCTGTTCTAATTGTCACTAACAGCTAGAAGAGAGGTCACTTTCTGGTCCTGGATTAGTTACCTTGAACACAAATGAGCTGACAACTGTAAGGGCAGCCTTTCCAATACAGAAGAATTGAAATCATGAACTTCCCAGAGCCTGCACAAAGCAACCCTTTCCTTCTTACCCAGCCAACAGTGTGACTCATGAGAAACAGCTGACTGCACGCAGAATAAAGTCTCCGCTGGAAACCAGGCTCATTTGATGTACTTCAGGCAAGTGAAAAACTTCATTATAACATTCCAAACAGGTTTCCAGGAACAGCAGCCCACTGAATTAGTGGGTAAAGGAAGAGGAGTTGTCAGTTGTAACTGAATCAGAAAGAAAAACAGGAACACATTTCCTGGGGTTTTTTAAATTACACTTCAAGAGCTATTGTTACTAATAGCTGCTCCAAGCTGTAAAAACTGCAACCTCGGAGGGCAAAAGTCAAAGAAACCCTACTGATTTTACCCGGATTACTCACAGAATTAATAAGATCATTTGGGACCCAGCCTTGAGGTTATCAGAAGTCTCTTGTCACATGCCCACAGTACACTTTTGCAGCATTTCTGTTTACAACTCTTTAATGAACTGCAGCACTGAAGCGGAAATCCTCCTGCCTGCTAGTAGGTCCTGCTGGAATGCAATTTGGGTATCTACATATCTTGCGTTTCTGATAGCAAAGGTAGGAAAAAACTGAAGCAGATAGATAAGTCTCTAGCGGTTTTTCAGTACATGTTTATAAAACATGTTTATAAAAGTGTATTCATCACTGAAGAATAAATATCAAAACATACATATCAATATTATTACTGATATTAAGCAAAATATCTTAATTATTCATTATATAATCCAACAGAATATTGCCTTAAAGTGCTATGGGAAGTGTTCCTTTTAAAAATATTTTTTAAAGCAATAGTCTCAGGCAGGCAGAAACAATCTAAACAATTAGAGTTCCATAGTTGAATTGTTCACTGCTGTTTTGACACACAAAAAATCCTAAATACCAAAGAAACTGAATGGAGATTAGGCTGCAAACAGATTCTTGACAAGGAAGGAATCATAGAGTTTTAGCTACAGGAGTGTCTTCACTAAGCTATGTTTAGGCACTGAAGAGTGTTTTAGCACAACCACCGCTACTGTTTGTGCACAACTATCTCATATTCTGAGCATCTGGTTTGATGATATTCCTCACATTATTACCTACGCAGAACAAAACAGACACCAAGTTGGATATCACTTTCAGCACCAAATTCGTGGCTTGACAGCCAGGAGCTCAGACAACCACTGTGAATTTGTGATTGGAGGTCAGCAGGAGACAAACCAGAACTGGTATGCCAACTACAGGATAGCCTCTCAGTATGGCCACAAGAGTAAGTCAGAACCGGGTGCATATCAGACAAATAAAAATGAAAATACACATGACAAATCAGGACCTCAACTTGCCCTTAATCTGAAAGGCTCAGTAGAACATTCCTAGCATCGCTGGAAGCACTGTGCTTTTCAAAGTGTTACACATTTGAAAGTAAATCCTTTCTTTTGGCCTTTTGGACAAATGTTCTAAGAAAAAAAATGGACTTGAAGATGGTGAATCAGCATAGGAACCACAGTAACATTACAGGAGAGCAGAGAGACTGAACATCATCATCAGGTTGGAACACAAGGATTTGACCAAGATAGTCTGGAAATAATGATAAAAAACCCAAAACTTGCTTCCCTCCTTAAAAGGAAAAGCCAAAGAGAGGCAAAAATCCTCAACACAACCTCTCACAGGTAAGAAGTTGACTTAACTTTGTTATCAATTTGAGAGAAATTACAATATTTCTGTAAGGATTTTGCTGGCTCAATCAGTACAATGTCTGGAGACTTAAGATTATTAGGCATTCACTGTCACAGCTTGGAAGAATGTTTTGCAATATTTGATTTCCCTTTCTACATCCCAGGAAATCCAAAATGGATTCCAAGCAAGCAGAAAAATTAAGCATCTTAAGCCAATTATGCCTGGTTTACTTGAAAAGTTATAAGCAGAACAAATCCAGCACATCAAGAAACAGAGGTAGTACAGAGATACATGCAAATACACATAGTTTCCAAAATGAAAGTCCAAATGTGGAGCGAGGTTTGTGTCTCAACTGCTGTACATGGAAGCTCACTGTCCTGAGAAGGGTTAAAAGAGCAAACTTATTGACCATTTCAACATGGAAACCTGTGCATGGTTTTAGCACATTAGAAATAGCCTTGAAGCACTTCCTGAGACATTGTAAGTCATAAATCTCACTGTATGACATGCAGTTTTAAGAAATCTTATGATGCTGTGGTTGTTTACTACCTAGATGCCACTGATTCACTGTTTGCAGGCATCTGTTGCAAAAACTGCTGTCACATGCAACATTTTGAAATCGAGTTCAGCATCCTGTTTGTGTTGGCATGAACTTTTGCCCACTCTTGACTGATTTAGGCTTTTTGCATAAAAAAAAAGCTGAAAATGAGTTTTAGAAATTCCTTTTTATCATTTAGTGTGGGCAGAGGGGGGGTGGGGGAAGAAGAAAAACAAAGCTTTTAATAAATTCTCAGAACAGAGAAACATGGGTGCATATAATTTTGATGTTAAGTTACCACTTATCCACACATTTTGTCGCAAAAAAATGTAAGAACAATGGGTATCTGTTGCTTTCCCTGTACTGCTACACCACCCAGCAAGGAGAGCTGCATGTCCTGCGTTGGAATCAACCCACTGATTTCAGTCCACTCCTAACAGCAGCACTTGTCCCCATTCTTGTATTTGTCACGCATTCTGTCTATCATCAGTAACATGAACTGAATTTGCCATCTGAACAGGCTGGTGACAGCAGCTGGCCTGCCTGCAGAACATTGCTGCCTTCAGCAGCTACCTACAGCCTTTGACAACTGTTCAGTACAGATGTTTTTATATCTGCATATTGCTTCATGAGTTTGAGCAGCAACATGTCAGCTGAAACACTTAACTAATGGGACAGATGTACACAGGCTGTTGATATCAGTGGCAGGAGGGATGGAGCAGACAAGTAGTTGGTTTTAAGTCATGTAGGCTAAAAAAAGAAACACACTGTCTTGGAGAAGACACTTAAAGTGATAAGATGCAAGGATGCAAGGATAACTTTCATTACCTGGAAGTGACAGTCACATCAACTTCCTCATCTGTCAATCTTGAAAAACAGAAGAAAAGTCATAGATTATGAAATGCAGGTGTCTGTCCTGGAGCTACTGGGACTAGCATCACAGAAGTGTAAGGTAGAAGCTGACGTTTTCCTTACCCAAAAGCCTTAGGGCTAATAGTATCTGAAGGCATCCATTAGCTTTCTTACAAGTTTTTTTTCTTTTGTACACGTGCATTTTTTTTGAGCAGTAACTACCTCGGTGCCTAGAAATAGCATAACTTTTCTCTGAAAGGAAGTGAGTTTAGGGTTGTAGTCATTCTGTCACATACTTTGTTGACTATTCACCCAAACCAGTCATATCCATGGAGTTTCAACAGAGAATTCCCATACTCTTGGTCTTTTTGAGCTGTAGCATAACTACACCCTACTGTTATCCAGGGAATCCAACCACTACTAGCCCAACATCTGTATGGATTCTTGAAATTTCCTTGCAAACCCTTCTATCACAGAGATTAATACCATTTTTTCCTTTTGAGGCTGCTTCACCAGTAATCCTCTCTTTTAGTTTGTCTAATACAATTAAAATCTAACTTCTGTGTTTCTTGTGACTTCTTGTCAGAACTACGTTCAACTTGGGACTTTTAGAACAAGGTGCAATTTTTACATAAAAACATTAGTAGGAATTATGATCACATTCCCATTCTCTCCAAAATGTAACTGGTATGGATCTATTATTTCATCTATAGTATCTTCAAGCAAAAATTTTCAAGTATCATAAACAAAGTGAAAGAGGACAGCATCTACCCCTCTGTATCTAAGTTTAGACATTACCAACAAAACAGCAATCAGCAAGTAGCTATTTAAATATTTATAATTCAAGTATTAAAAATAAGTAAAATATTTAAACGGCTTAATCTGAAAACAAGGATTGAGAACTTTTAAGATACCAAAACACTAAATACACTGCATGCGGAATGGTTTAGAAAGTAGCTGTACAGTTTAGAGATTAGGAGTAAGAAATTAAATTCTCTAACATGCTAGCTGATAGCCAGCTTCAAGCAGTATTCACTAAAAAGTTAAGACAAGTTTTTCACTGCTCATGTAAATCAAATGGATGCCTTAATTTCAGACTGATGGTCTCAATGAGTCAAGAATGTCTAGGCACACAGAAGCCTGTTTCCACTGCTGTAAGCCTTCAATATGATTTTTTTTTTTTTTTAATAGAAATCTCATTTCTTCATAGTAAAAAGCTTTTACTCAGTAGAAGCCTCTGAAGTGATGGGAAACGAGCAGACTTGCCTTCAAGAATGACCTGAAGTTATTGGCATACCTTGAAGATTACCATTAGGTCAGAAGACTCCCAAGCATATTCCAATCAAGACCTCTACTCTACGCATTTTGTGCTGGGTGCAGAAAGGTATATGAATTATCAGTCCGAGGAACTGTGTCACGTTGATCTTGACTATTACATGAATATAGATACCTTACTCAGTACCCAAAATGTAATCAAATCTGTATAATTTACTTAAAAGGCAAATATTTGTGTGAAAGCTGATGGCAGATTTCTAATACTCTTAAAACCTGATTTATGCCAGGAATATGATCTCACATTCGTATGTTCTTTACTTGAGGTGGAAAATTAACTAGTACAAACTATTTGTGCTCATTTGTCAAGATCACATCTCTGCAAAGGATATTTGAGAAAGAGATCCGAACAAAGTTTCTCATCGATATAAGAATATCATGCCACTTAACACTTTCTAAATTATATTTTTCTATGAAATCCATTTTTTCTTAAAGTTTGGAAGAGAGTTAAAAAGCAGCAGTTGTACCTGGATTGAAAATAAACAGAGACTGTACCGATTAGACTCATGAGGGAAGGAAGGAATCTCAGTGTAAATTTTTAAGTGGAGCTCTGCTTGGAATTTCAACAAGGTAATTAAGTATAGACCACTTCAAAGTGGGACGTGTCTATACTGATCGCTGGAACATACAGTATTGCAGAAGGGGAAAGTCAGTACTTCAAACAGTATTTGAATAAAATATGGATTTTTAAAGAAAAGCTGTACTCTACAAGAAATATAACAACAGACTGATAGAATATTTGAGCAGGTCTGCTCAGTTAACATTATTTATGCCCATATACAAATATTTCATTGCAAGCAAGTAGAACTTAACTATTGGCTCCAAATACCTTAATACAATTAGAATGAGTTTAAACATTAGTTATGCCATGGCTCCTAATCCTTCTGTGCAGACTGCAGGGTACTGCAAATCCAGTTTGTCTTCTCTCTAGCTGACCTTCAGTAGTACCACACCTGAGCTTGTCCTGTTCAAATTCAGAAATGTGCGTCTAATGTCTCTCCTCCAGCTCACGTCATTCATGATACTGCTTTTGTTGATGTATGCCAACATCTCAGCTTCTTTCTTCTGTCTTCTCATTTTCTACTTTCAAACTCCAAGCTTTTGCAGACAATCAAGAGAAAACACTGCTCTGTGCCATACACATATTACATTGCCTGGATTGTCCATAACATTGATTATTCCTAATAAACTCTTCCTTCATGCTCACTGACTCCCTCAAAAGATTTCCAAGTCAAAACTGTCCACAAAAGCTAAGTTGTCAATATATTAATTTTATCCAGTTTGTCTGGTGCAGAGCGGGACTTGTACCATTCCTTCCCTTCAGTCTGCAAGCACAAGTGAAACAAGTGTTTGATCACAGGATCAGAGAAAAGAATTGGCTGCTGGGCTTCAAGTTAGCTCCTGTTTTGCAACATCAGCTAACACAAGCAGTAGGGCAACTGACCACTATTTTGGCAAAAAGGAGTTGCAGCTATTATACAAGATCCAGATTTTTTAGAAGGAAAAGGGGAAATTCATTTGTCTTTATCCTAAAATAGAATTCCTATTTTTCAGTTTGTTGTTTTGTTGTTTGGGTTTTTTTATATAAACAAAACTGCAATTCTGACCTTATAATGACTATATCCCAATGCCCAAACAACTACATTTGCACTGAAAATACTTTTTGTGGACTGAGGTGCACAGACTCAGCAAACTGAAACCTTGTCTGAGACGATGTTGGCCAGTTGTTAATAGGTTCTAGGTGCACTGTCAGAACTGGGAGTACATGCCAAAGCCCTAGCTCCTTCTCTGGAGACAATGTTTCACTTGTAGGATGGAATACACAAGGAAAAATAATATACCTGTCTTTTACAACAGAAAGTAGTTTTGACAGATGATCAAATAGGTCCTGTCTTCCAATTACCACAACAAGATTCAGGGTGGTTTTTTGGTTTTGTTTGTTTGTTTTTAAAACACAAATATATGCACTCTTTTCCAGTCATATTTTGTTCAATAAGCTTCAGAAAAAATAAGCCATATTCTGCAGATCTGTAAAATGAGAACATATGCTAGCATTATGCATACCACAATAAAAAGAGCATGCTGCCTGTTCAGCTGAACATCTCTTCCTGCACATGTAGACAGATGGAAACAGCTGTTGCCACTAAATATCTCAGAGCTGAAACGCATTTGAGAAATTCTGCTCCATTCACCAGGAAGGACACACTCTTATGGCCTGTGGCAAAGCTGGATGGGGTAGGAAATAAATGCAAGTAGTGAGGTGGTTTATCATTTCCTCTCGCCTCATAATAAACTATGAAAAGATCCTCACACAGCTATAAGAAATTAAGACTAATACAACTACTATTTTCTCCAGTAGTTGTTAATCTAAGCAGCAACACTGTTAAACGCACATTTCTGCTTTACAGCACTGGCAAAATCTAGCACTACACCATTAAAATATGCAATCTGCCCATCAGGTCACTGTAAGAGTAGGCAAAAAAAGTAGTGTTTGCAACACTGGTTTATACTAAAAAAAACCAAGGAGGTAGAAGGATGAGGTAATGCAAGGAGGGAAAGCAGTTTATCACTCTAGTCACTCTCCCCTCATAGAGGACTTTGAGCACTCAGGAACAGCAGAGGACTATATTCCTGCTCATGACCTTTCTTTGAAAAAGCGCAGTACAAAGTCTCAAAAAGTAACAGAAAAGTCAGGGTGGAGGTAGAAATCTGGCATTCCAGCACTCCCACTCCCCGTTTAAAGCTTCAAGGCAGACCAACTGATATTTCAGAGTCGAATGATTTGCTCTACTTTCCATTAACCAAGAATGCTGAAGAAATTTTAACTTAATCTCTGCTTAATGTCTAACATTAATCATTTTGAAATTTTGCTTCTGTCATCAATGGCAGTAGTGGACCACTGAAACTGAATATCCAATAAGAAAAATAAAACTAAGATTCTCTTTGCTCTAGAAAATGAGCCAGAAGTCCTTTTTCTGGAGGATTTTTGAGGCAGGTTAGTTTGCTTTACATGTTTTCAGAGAGGTGTGTATCTACAATAAGAGAAATTACATGTAAATCAGTTCTCTCCAACATTTACCAAGTTATAAGAAGCCATTAGTAATGGTACTGAAGCATACTTATTTATGGATTAGAAGAGGCATTACTGCTTTCTGTAGCTCATTAAGTCATTTCTCTTGCAGAAACTCGCTACAATATTACACACTGCTGTATATACAACTGTAGGTATTTAAATTTCTGTGTGATTGAAATATAGGAATGACTGTGCTGAATCAATACACAAGAGAATGGGGATTTCTCAGTCTTCAAAAATGACAAAATATCTGATTCTTCAGAGAAAAATATACAACTGCCACAAGATGGACAACTCAACAAGGAATGTTTTTCCTAGACGTTTTGAGCCATAAGTTCATAACTATGAAAGTTTTTTTTTACTGTTTGAGTAAAGTTTCACAATATATTTTTAAGATAAATCCATGATATTTTTAAGATAAGTTTCAGATATGGCAGAGGGACTATCACTGCAACACCAATTCTGCAACCATACAGCAAATTTTTCTGATTCCCAAACAAACTATGCCACTTATAATCCACCTCATACTTTCAACAACTGCAGTTTTTGCATTGCTATAAAGTAACTAAATTTGTAGAACTGGTTAGTGCTGGACACCTTTTTCCCTATCATAGTATTACTTTGCAATTAAATGATTAAAACTGTCATGGCACACAAAAAGAACACACAGATGGGTACAGACAGTCAGCCTCTCTGGGCAACCTGTTAATCTTCAATCATCTAAACAGTAAAAGAAGGGGGGTTTCTTATGTTTAAACTTAATTTTTTGTATTTAAATTTGTGCTAGTTGCCTCTTGTCCTTTCACTGGATTTGAATGCAAACAGCAAGAGAGCCACAAATGAAAACTGCTACTCAGAAAGAGCTAACAAGCACAGTAAGGGAAAAGATTTCTCTAATCTTTAGGTAGTATTGTACTGTTTTTCTTGGAAATGTAGCAGGTAAATATTTCTAGCCTTCTATTCAGTCACTGTCCCTTTAAAGATGTTAACCAAGTAATGTGAACATCGGAAGCAGGAAAGAACATACACACAAGTTTTATTTGCAAGTTTTACTCCATCCTCTGTCAACTAAAAAACCCATACGTTTTCCATTTCTTTAGAGAAACTGTGCCAGTATCTTCACCCAGACAGCTGTATTTTTCCTTTCATCAAATGAAAAAAGGTTTAATTCTAAATTTCAAGTGTTCCTACAGCCAGCTCCAGACTTCACTCCATTACTTATCCAAGCAACGAAGCAAACAGAAGGAAAAAAACCCTGAATCAACAATTCCATGAATCACATGGAACAATCATTGTTTAAATTAGGCATTGATACAATCTTAAAGGCACACTCTCCTCCACAGCAGGATCTCATCCTCCACAGCTTCTACCCAACTTCCATCCCACCCAAGGACATTCATTAGGTTTTCACTTCTGCAGTAGGGTGTGCTTATGTTTGCACTGTATTTTAAATCATTTAATTGTTCCTGCTTTGTAACAGTCATTACCTGATCAGATATGACAATCATTAAAAGAAAATTAATGAAAATAATGAAAAGATTCGGTAAAAAGAATCCTCATTTACTTAATTGCCTTTGAAATCTAATTCATTTCTGCTTCCGGTTCTTTAGAGATACGAACAGCTCATTTGATCAGCTCTCTAAATTAGAGTCAATTACTGTAATGGTAAAATGCATCTTTAGTGAAGCTGCCACCTGAGACCTCTTCATTGTTGTTCCCTTGATTCCTCAGGTCCTTCTCTCAAAGGGAAGTTCTTGTCAGTGCTGCAGCATCTTTCTCAAAGCCTGGGCTGCTCTTCCTCGCCAGCATCAAGAAACTGATTCCCAATCACAGAACTTCTGTCTAACCTCCATCCTGACTTTCCTTAGTAAAACAAAACTCCTGCCGTTCTGACTATAGTACTTTCCCAGAAGGCAACAGGAAAAAATCCATCTATATCAAAAGACACTGAAGTTACAGAAATTGTCTACCTTGCGAGGGAAAGGGTTGCACCATACTAAAAACTACATGGAGAATAACTGCACAGAGAAGTTAGCCAGAATTGGAATTTCTGTTCTCATTGTCTCAACCAGCTAAGAAGTCTCACACATTCATGAGACTTGCATGTTATATTCCCACTTTAAGTTGTTTCCCCCTCAGCTGCCTGCATCTTATGCATTTCCATATAGCACCTCAATTTTCTTCCCCATGTCCTATTAGCAAGATGTAGCTGGATGAAGCCACCAAGCATTTGGCATGTGGAAGTCACAAAGCAGGAGAAAGAGCAAAACCTTATTATAGCCAGATGTTGTTGCTCTTACTGGAGCTTCACACTCAGGAGTCTCATTAGAAATAATATTGTTCCCAGTTGCAGCCTAAGAGTGAAGAGAAATAAAACAGAAGTAAAGCAAGTTGTCTGCTCATGACAAGAGAGCATTCAATAAAAATCTAAATTTGGCACCTTGACATCTTTGAAATCAATCAGCCTTTAGAATTCATTACCACATGATGCTAAACATGGAATACAGCAAGATTTAATGCACTGCAAATTTTTATGGTTGACAAGAACATTTAGCTGCTCACACTATTAATGCCAATGGAAAAACTATCGGAAGGTAGATAAAAACCTGATGTTTAAGATATTAAGCCATAACAAGTGTGTCTGCCATAACAAGTAACTTTACCCTCTAAGGTAGTAAGATTCCTTACATAAGATTCCAGCCCCATCCCTGCCCCATCAGCCCTGGTGCTCTTCAGCCCCTGAACTGAGCTGCTTCTGTTGGCAAAGATCACGGAAAACCATTCTCCCCCAGACCTCCTCATACTAGGTTATATTCTTCTTTGGTTGACAAGCCAAGCTGACTCAAAGGTGGACCTAATGTGTGCCAGAGTAGGTGCAGAGACAAGGCTATTACAGTGGCTTAGCTGCAGTGTGCAACTTCACCCCCAGAGCAGGAAGCATTTAACTGCCTGCTGAAACATTTGTCTTATGGTATCTTTGAAAATGACATTTTAAAAGTTTAAGTCTCTCTTCATATAGTCTAAAGGAAGCCTAGACGACTAGCACCGACTAGGTCCTTAAGCATTTAAACAGCTAAATTTATCTATTATGAGCTCTTTCAAACTATTAAGCTGAGGCTGCCGCTGCAAACAGATTCTCCCAACTACCTGCCACAGCATTTTCCTTGAAACTTCTGGCAGTAGCTGACATCAGAGGTGACACAGTAAGCAGCCAGATTACAAGTCAAATTCAACACTGCCATACAGATCTTATTTTCTCTTGCTGCTTCTCCCCAGACATCCCATATACTTTCCTCATTCCTAAACTTGCTTTTTCTCCAGCTTTTTAATGGTGCACCCTTACTGATTATTCTGTTCCTCTATGTTTACAAGAGGATCATTCCTCCCATACATACCCAGCATTCTGACAGCCCTTGTTCAGACAAGGACTGAACTTCTTTCAGCCTGCTCACTACTATTAATGCTCAGTCCACTGCCATCTCTATCTCATATCTACTCAAACTACTGTAATACTAAAAGTAGTGAATGAACTGGTACACCTAAGGGGTACTAGACAGCTCTCCCCTTATTAATGCCTTTTAATGCTCTGGGCTAGGTATGATATATCTATTCATGCTAGTACCAGCACCATGTTAATATTTACTTACATTATCAAGATAATGGTGCTGCCAAATAGTATTGTCTCAATTACATATTCTTAAGCAATTAAGTTCTAAAATTAATCATAAAAATAATAATTTACAAAAAATCTCTAATGACTATTAGAATGAGGGAAGATATAAAATCAATGGAATCTGGCTGAAGCACTTGCACAGTATCAATTATGAATTTCTAGCATTTCATGATCACAAAATGAAGTTATCTTCCTTACACTGAATTATGACAAACTACACAGTCCTTCAACATTCACATTTTTCTCATGTGTTGAACAATACACAACTAGTATTTCCAAAGATCTGCAGCACATACAAAGTACCTTCAGTTTAACCATAGTAGACAAAGATTTTTACTATCTGCTATGATCTTGTGGTCAGATAACTTACATGGCCTAGCAAAAAAACTAAATAAATGTAAACATAGGATTGGATTTCTAACTTGTAGCTAAAGGTACCAACATAAACACACATTTGCATCTATTCCATTATTTTCATTTGCAGAAAATTAAGGTGTAAGTACACAGTGTTTTTAGCACCTGCACACAGGTAAGAAACAGGCCATTCCTTTAATTCAGTCTCAGAATTGCGGTTATTCCCTATAAGCTTTGGTAGGCAGGACAATTCAGCTAGAACATCCCAGTAGTGAAACCACAAGAGAAACATCCCAGAGACAGAATATGGGAGAAAAAGAAAGGCATACTCAGACATATTTCAGACTCCTCCCAGAAGAGCATCAACTTCACATTATTCCATATTTGTAAAAACCTTTAATTCAGGCATTCAAACTTCTATAACAAGCACTGAACAGAGTCTTTTAAAAAGACAGAGGACCACTGCCACTTTGGGTAAAATTTCTGTTGGAAAATGATGTATATCTGTTTAAAACTTACTAAAATAACAGAATCCTTAGAAAGCCAGAGGAAGAAATATATATATTGTACATGAAATACTGTAAATTGAAATAACAGAACAGACACACAACATAATAGTTGCAAAAGATACAGTAATAATTTACTTAAATTCAGCTTGGCTACACACATTCTACATAAGAACATTATTCCTAAAAGGTGAATATATAAAATCAAGTATAAACACATCAACTGAAAAATCAGGATGAAACTCTCAGAAGCTATCCAGACTTTCAGCCACTCTCAGTCACTGCTTCTTGCTTACGACAGATAGATTTCTGTAGGAACACTCTGTTTTCATCATTTGCAGCTAAATCACTTCACTAAGGTTATACTGTGTGGATGAACCTATTAAAATCCACACCTCTTCAGACAGACAATTCCATCTGAGCAGTACTTTTGGTTTTTTGCTAGAAGTGCTAGTTCACCCTAGCTCGAATCACTATCAGTTTCTAATAGCCTAAATGAAGTAATCTGGTCTTTTTCTAGTTGCCACTTAACCCAAAAACACAAACACCCAAATCTAAAATTACTCCAGTAAACACCACTATTGGCAGTCTGTCTGCCCAGGCCAAGCAGCAACTACAAAAATTCTGTTTGGATATGATGAAGCTCTGGATATCCAGTCCCTGGCTCCCTGGCTGACCCCTGATCACCCAGAAAGTTTTAAACTTCAGCAGGTTTTCCATGAGACTGTGACTACACCATGACACAGAATAAGCAATCCTCATTTTACAGCAATTTAACAGTCTCCAGCTTCTCCCACGACTGTAGACGTACCAAGTAAAATTTCATAGAATCACAGAATAGTTTGAGTTGGACAAGACCTTACAGATCATCTAGTTCCAACTCTCTGCCATGGGCAGGGACACTTTCCACTAGATCAGCCTGCTCAAAGCCCCGTCCAACCTGGCCTTGAACACTGCCAGGGAGCGGGCAGCCACCACTGCTCTGGGCAACCTGTTCCAGTCTCACCATCCTTATAATGAGGAATTTCTTCCTTGTATCTAATCTAAACCTTCCCTTCTTCAGTTTAAAACCATTAACACTTATCCTATCACTACACCCCCTGATAAAGAGTGAGTGAGTGACTGTATGTCCATCTTTCCTGTAGCCCCCTTTAAGTACTGGAAGGTCATTATAAGATCTCCCCAGAGCCTTTTCTTCTCCAGGCAGAACAACCCCAACTCTTCCAGCCTGTCCTCATAAGGGAGGTGGCTCCAGCCCCCAAGTCATCTTTGTGGCCTCCTCTGGACCCACTCCAACAGGTCCATATTCTTCTTATGTTGGAGGCCCCAGAGCTGGACACAGCACTGCATGTGGAGTCTCACAAGAGCAGAGTAGAAGGGGAGAATCCCTTCCCTTGACCTGCTGGCCACACTTCTCTTGATACAGCCCAGGATACTGTTGGCTTTCTGGGCTGTGAGTGCACATTGCTGGCTCACAGTCAGTTTTCCACCCACTGCGATTCCCAAATCCTTCTCTGCAGGGATGCTCTCAATCCACTAATTGCCCAGCCTGTATCTGTGCTTGGGATTGCCCTGACCTATGTGCATGACCTTGTACTTGGCCTTGTTGGACTTCAAGAGGTTTGCAGAGGCCCACCTCTCAAGCCTGTCAAGGTCCCTCTGGATGGCACATCCCTTCCCTGAACACAACTTGGTGTCATCAGCAAACTTTCTGAGACTGCACTCAATCCCACCGTCCACATCACTATCAAAGACATTAAACAGCACTGGTCCTAACACCAACCCCTGAGGAACACCACTCAAAGGCCGAATCCACACACTAATTTTTATCAGATTTCATTGTCATCCTCTCCCAAGAACAACTCAAGTATTTTCCCAAAAAGTATTTTTAAAACTAGATCTTGTAAGCAACATATACATTCCTTCTCTTAGAAGCACAATCCCATTTTGTGCAAGTTAAGATAATAAAAACCCATCTAAAAAGCACACCAACTCCTTGGGCAGTTAACTTTTTATTAATAAGTATTAAAGCTCAAAACTTTATCTATTCCCAAATAACTGAAACAGCTCTTCAATAAAGCAGCAAACTGTAGTACAGCATGAATATTGTCACTTTTATCAGATAATTTCATTTCACCAGTGCAAAGTTTTACCATAACTACCTTCCACTGTTTCTCCCCTCTCAAAGTTTTCCTGTTTCATAACACTCTGGAAACCCAACATCTTGCTTTGAAACAGCTTCGAAGAACTGGCCTACGGCCAACTTGCAACTGATACTACAGTTTAAATACCTTCCCAGCAAAGTTGCACAAACTTCAAAATACTCTGGGATCAGTCATTAAAATGTTTTTGTTTCAGTTACAACACTAATGAAAACCAAATGTTTAAATTTATTTTAGCTAGCTTAATGGTCTAGGGACTTTGTTTAAGAGAAAGGTCTGAATCAAATCTCATTTACCCAACTGAATAGACTGGCAGTAGAACACTGTACAGAGATATGGATAATACTTTAAAAAGATTTAATTAAAAGAGCCACAGATTTAATTAAGGAGGCCTAATTAATTGCCTCAATTTGATGATTCCTCTCTAAAGTCTTCAATTACAGCACACCCAAAATTATGCACTTTTAGCTGCAAGTTTACAAGGTTCAATTTGCAAACAGGTTTAAGACCCAAAACTAACACTACGCTACAGGATAAGCTATTGCAAACTGGATGTTTTTACTATCCAAAGAATGGTACACAATAACAGATTCTGCCTTAAGTTTAAGCCTTCCCAAAGTGTCTGCTTGTGAATGATTTCACTGTCTTATGCAAGTGTCTCTCTCAGTTAATACACATGCCACATTCAGTGAACATAGGAATATTCTGGGTGGGAATCGTAGAATACTAAATGAAATGCTTCATACAAAGCTGTCTTTCAGCTAAGAGTCATGACATTCTGCTGCTGGTTAATCCATACCCTCTACAATTAAGCCAGCGAATTCTAAGCTGGTTTTGTACAGGCTTAGCAATCTATAATGAACTGATGTTTCAGCAACGTTTTATCCCTAAATTCATTTTACAACTCTCTGTACATACTTCTCCACAGCAAAGAATATCAAAGTTCTGCTGAAAAAAAATGAACACAGACTGACACAAATACCTACATTTTCAATTACAACACTGTTGACCATTGTCTGTATCTCAAGATATTTAAAGCATGCACCACCTGTTTCCAACTAGCATTCAAACTGTTCAACCACACGATTAATGACAGCTGCTAAAAAGTCTAAAATATCAGGGAAAAGAAATAAAAGTTTAACAACAGCTATGTAGGATTAAGGCAAGCCAGAGTCTTTTGCTAAATATGAGTCATTATAATACATATACATGTATATTTGCACTGCACAGCAATTCTCTTCAAGACCATTATAACTCAAAAGTTAACAGTTTCTGTCTGCTAGAATGCCAGTGTCTGTAACAACTGTTCCTAGGACAGGGGAGTGAGCAAGCCATATGTGCACTTCCAGAGTTGTACATACTTGAGAAATCCCCAACATGGACTTCTGAATACTCAACCCTAATGTACATCCGTGCCATTTAGCCAGGAACATACAGAACAGAGCAAATAACCTCCTTCAGAGGTGAGTCACAAATGTCAACCCAGAAAGAAAAGTTGAGAGTTGTTGAATAAATCAGTGATTTATTCTCTTAAATATGTAAAAACTGGTATATAGCAAGAAATTAAAGGTTACAGATCACTGACCACACAGGAAGTAGGCTTTATAACAACAGTTCTAAACAGACTGTCAACTTTATGGAGCAAGAGATCCCCTCAGCTTAACTGCAAGCTTCCAAGTCTGCTCAGAACCAAAAGAAGCATGCCAGAGATGGGGAAGGGGACAAATAACCATTGGGAAGTACAAGCACATTGCCAGGGTGGGCAGAGGTGCAATTAGAAAAGCAACAGCTCAGCTTGAATTCAAATTGGCCAGAGTTGTCAAAAACTATGAGAAAGGGTTCTTCAGGTATGTAAACATGCTGAAATAGAAGGAAAATACTGTCCCACTGTTATACAGGAGAGGTGAGCTAGTCACCAACAATGCTGAAAAGGCAGAGGTTCTCAACACTTTTGTCACCTCTGTGCTTACCAGCACTGCTGGGCCCCAGCCCTTGGGAACAAAAATCCAGGTTGATACAAACACAAACCCACCATCACTGAAGGAGGAATTGGTATGCAAACTATTACGGGAGTGTGACCCCTACAGATCAATGGACCCTGACATTATCCACCCAAGCGCAGTAAGAGAGAAATGGCTGATGTCACTGCAATGCAGGTCTCCATGCATTGGACTTGAGAAGTCACGGAGATCAAGGGATGTCTAAGAAGACTGGAGGAAGGCTAATATAATCCCCACCTACAAGAAGTTCTTGAACTGACAGGAAATTGTAGGCCTATCAGTCTTACTTCAGTCACTAGGAAAGTTATGGAATGAATCCTCGTGGGGGCTATCACAAATCAAATAAAGAACATGATTGGGAAAAGTCAGCACAGATTCACCAAGAGCAAGTTATGCTTGACAAACCTGATCACCTTCTACAACAAAATAACCTGCTCAGTTGATGTGGGGCAAGCAGTGGACATTGTCTACCTGGATTTCTCCAAGGCTTCTGATACAGTTCCCCACAGTCTACTCCTAGAGAAACTGATACAATATGGTCTAGACAAATGGTCTGTGTGGTGGGTGGGGAACTGGCTGACAGGCCACACCCAGAGGGTGGTGGTAAACAGCTCCTTTTCAAACTGGAAACTTATCACCTTATCACAAGTGGGGTCCCCCAGGGATCAATATTGGGCCCAATGCTATGTAATATCTTCGTAAATGATCTGGATGATGGGATCAAGCACACCCTGATGAAGTTTGCTGATGATATCAAACTGAGTGGGGAAGCGGACACTTCAGAAGGGAAAACCACCCTACAGGAAGACCTGGATAGGCTGGAAGAGTGGGCTAACGAGAACCTTATGAAGTTCAACAAGGACAAGTGCAAGGTCTTTCACCTGGGAAAACATAACCCAGGAGTGCAGCACGGGCTGGGATCTACCTGGCTGGGGAGCAGCTCTGTGGAAACAGATCTGGGGGTCATGGTGGACAACAAGTTCAGTATGAGTGATCAGTGTGCTGCTGCAGCAGCAATGAAAGCCAACAGGATGCTGGACTGCAACAAGGGCATCACCAGTGGAGATAAAGTCATTATTCCACTCTTGTCAAGTCACACCTGAATACTGTGTTCAGTTTTGGTCACAGCTATACAAAAAAAAGATGAGGACAGGCTGGAGAAGGTCCAGAGAAGGGTCACAAAGATGATCAAAGGGCTAAGAAGCCAGCCATGTGAGGAAAGGCTGAGGTTTGTTCAGCCTTGAGAAGGCTTAGGGGAGACCTTATCACCATGTTCCAATATATTACAGGGTGGCTACAAAGAAGATGGAGACTCACTTTTTACAAGGAGCCACATGAAAAAGATGAGGTGTAATGGGTACAAGTTACTCCTGGAGAGATTCTGATTGAACACAACAGGAAAATTCTTTACAATGAGATCAATCAGCCACTGGAATAATCTCCCCAGCAAAGTGGTGGATTCTCCAACATTGGACACTTAAGATTTAGCTGGACAGGCTGCTGGGTCATCTTATTTAGACTGTGCTTTTGCCAAGAAAGGTTAGACTAGACAATCCCTGAGGTCCCTTCCACCCCGGTATTCTATGATATATTTGAGAATGCAAAGTTTACTTATGAACACTAACATTCTTGCCATGCTTTCAAAAGAATGCAGTAGAACTCTCCCTGTGTAAAAATCCTTATTTCTAGTGTGTCAAGACACTGAAAAGAGTAACATTTTATATCCCTGTTTTTGAGTTTCACAAAAATATCACAAATTTACAATAATTCCATTAATTTTGCTATTTAAGAGGTTCCTTTCATAGAAATTAGAAGATAGAATTTAGTACTAAATAGCTGATCAATGTTTTTCTGTTAATCCCAAAAGGAGAGGAAAGGACTAATACAGGAAAAAGGGATATTTAGACTACTATACTTAGGTTTCACAACAAAACCAACCGAACATAAAAGGCATGCAATGCCTTAGGTCTCTGCCTTGGACACAACTCTGAGGTTTATAGATGATGGACATCACATCAAGAGCACCAGAAGCAAAGAATTCTTACTCAAAGTTTCAGCTAAACTATCTCTAAAAAGCAACAGCCAACATGATTAAAAAGTTCAGCAATTTAAATGTGAATGGAAAAAGTATGGTAAGAAAAATTATGTATTTGTCTTTCTTTTATAAATCCACACACCTGCTCTTCACCACTTTGAGAGAATTAAGACATAACATTTATCCACATAAGAGAACTATGTAAGAGAAATGACTGAGCAATATGAATTCAACCACACCCTTAAAGAAACTAACTATAAAAATACCATTTCTCAGTATGACTTTTCTCAAAACCTGGCAGCCTTACAGAACAGTCATATATATATAGCTCTAGCCAGCAAAGAGGTCCTCTTTTGAAATTAGAGACGCACAAGAATGCCTTCATTTATTAAACTGAGCATTCCTACCTATCTTAATTTCTCTCAGGCATTCAGCAGAGAACATTAATAAAAAGCATGTGGATCAAACAAGCAATACCCCCAGAGATCAAGAATAACAAATTTGTGCAACAACACAGTTGGAAAGAAGTTCCCACTACCAAGTACTATTTGCACACAGCAACATAGAAGTGCAAATCATGAGCTCTCAGGAGACTCCCACATTCCATGGGGAACTTTTAAGTTTTAAACCTAGCCTATGGTTTGGGACAAATTTCTCAAAAGTTAATCTACTAAACCATAATACAGATTCATTTCTCTCTCAAAGGAAAATAATCATATCAAAATTAGATTACAGAGAAACAAAAATACTGAAGAATTAAATCTCAAATTCAGAATATTAAGACTGATTTTTATGGCTCATAGAACAAGCCTAAATTTATTGCATGAGATAGAGAATCTTTTATGTGAACACACTGTGAAGAAAAAAAACAGATAAATATTAAGTCTTCCCTAGTGGAGCAGAACCTAACACTTTCCATAGATTGAGCATTCTCACTTTAATGCCTCATCCACTTGGTGATTTAGTTCAAAATGTACCTCATATCACATGAGCTGTTCCAGAAATGTAATAAAGAGGCAAGTATAGCTTAAGAACAAGGTGGCTGCTCAGCTTCCTTCATATCAACACACTCAGAGGAGCAGTCATCCCTTTCAGAATAATAGTGTCTCTTCCCCCCCTCTCTACTGACATTCTCCATCTGAGGCATTTTTTCATTGTGCATTAAGGGTTAATCTGAAAACACTGAATAGAGATTGCTTTGTGAATATTTAGGATCTTGATGGCTGGTAGCGTCAGCTTTGGAAGCTAACTGTTGGGTCAGGCCAAGAGGATTGATGGAAAATGAGGTAATCCAGCAGATGTATATAGTGCTTTGGGTTTCCTTCCCCTGTCACTAGCCCAAGTGGCTTTTCTGCCTACAGCACAATTTCCAAGTATGGAAAATAGACATATGGGATGATTAGAAAAAAACACAAGGTGACTTTTACCTAGAAATCTACTTGGAAAGTAGGCTTGAACTGCCATAAAAGCAGACCAACGCGAGTGTTTGGTCACTGGTGATGACCAGTGAAGAGACAGCTTGGGATTGTTAAGACAACACCTAATATAATGAAATAAGCACAGACTGCAAAAGACATTCATCCCCAAGCACTGCCATTTTATAACATCCTGCTGAATTTGCAAATTTATGGTATATGATCTATATTAGAGCCAGCAAGAAGGAGCCATACTGTATCAGGTCTCAAAACACAGAGATAGAAATCTGTGGTTTTCAGCAATTCCAGTGGGACAATTCTCAACTTCATTTAATTTTAGACATGATACTAGAGTCATCAAATCCATGCCCACTTTCCTCCCAAAGAAACTGAATTTGTGTCAAGGAAAATTAGACTACAGCTTGCCTCGCTGTTCTTCAAGATAAAGGTTCTCTCCCTGACACACTCATGACTGGATGTTTGGCTACAAAGAAGGACCCAACTAACCTGTATCTTCAAACATGTACAGAAAGTACAGAGTATGTGTTTCAGATTCTGAGTGGAAAATGAAGATGTTTATTGGTGGGGGCTGCTAAGTGGTATTTATCTTGCACTAATCACTAGAGATATTCTGCACTACATCCATAAAAGCCATAAAAGAGCTCTTCTATTAAAAAGGCATAGTTTATAAACACATCTATCTCTACCTATCACTTCACAAAGACACCTCTCTGGCTATTGCTATGGATACCAAATCCATGGAACATCTTGTTACCTCCATTTGGAAACTCAGCTCAGATGTACTGCACTAAAATTAGCACACTAAGGGTACTTTATTTACACATTTTAAAATACACAAGACACTCCTTCATAGAGACATTTCAGGTTTGTGGAACACACGAGGTATAAGACCATCACATTTTTGTCAAAATACCTTTAATAAACTTCACATGTGAGAAAACTTTAAAACAGGGTTGACATTAGACCTAGTATAGGAAGCTATTGGTACACAGCACTGTGCTACACAGATCATGCCCAGGCTTCTCCCCTGCTCAAGAAACCTGCCTTTGATTATGAAGTGGAAGGGGACAGAGCCTTTGTGGCTGTGGAGTTTCAGAATTAAGTTTATACAAGGCTCAGTTTTACCAAGAAAACTGCTACTAATTGTTTCTTTTGCCCTATTAAAAGTGGACATCATATTTTACAGAGCTGCTTCTTTAATAGGTTTTTTTCCTCCTTACTCATCTTTCTACACGAGGACATTCACCTCTTTGCTCTTTTTCACTATGTTGCCTCTTGAGTTTTGGCTTCTTTGACCAAAAAACTAATCATGTGTCCTGCAACATTTTTTTGCCTTGTCCTTAAGGACTGCACACCTTAGAATGAGACTAAGCAGTACTTAGTCTAGTAGTATCTTCACTATGACAAAAACAGGGCTCATTTTCTTCAGCTTTCAAACATGCCTGCCCATGCCTCTTACAGTGTGACCTGGGAAAGAAGCAAGTTAACATTTGACTTCTGTTTTAATTGCATATGTTTCTAGTGGTTACTCAAGAGCAGAGTCTAGTGTGCTGTGCAGGTAGTTTGCAAGGGCTTGAAAGTCAGTGGTCAGTATTTCTGAATCAAGATTTGAAAGGCTATATAAACACATTCATGTCTGTGATCCTTATTTTGGAAAAGGAAGAAAGTAAATGAGTAGTTAGAAAGGAGCAAAGCAGATAGTTTAGAAGGCAGAGATCTCACCACAAACGTACTTCAAGTGTTGTATTATGTAACTAGTCTCTTCTGGACATTTGATCTATGCATACAGGAGTTTTATGGCTTAATGTCCCTGTATGCCAGCTCTCAGCCAGTCAAAATCCACCGTCCCCTTTTCCCAGATCATGAAAAGTCTAGGACCTTTCCTTGCTTCATGCATGAAAGATGCATGAAATACAGCAGGTTTTACAGTGGCCATGCTGCACTCCTCAGTTCCTGGGCACTGCAATAATACATGTACATTGTCTACCTATTGACATGCTGATTGATAGGACACCAAAGTACTGCAAGGCACACAAAATCAGCAAGCTACTTTTACTGCAGAGGACAAAAAGCAACCTGAGCAACTGACAAGCTAGTGCAAAGTAAAGACAGACACATGAACATCTCTGCATTAATTCACTCCAAAGCAAACTTAATCCATTTTCAAAACAGACAGTAGAATTTACATTCACTAGCCAGTTAACTCCCAATGAGAACAGCATCATTTGGATGCAGAACATTCATTTGAAAATAGCTAGCATGAACCTTCCCTACCTCATTCCTATGTAAACAAACATTAAGAACCTGACATATCCATGGCAACTTGTGCTGTGGAAACCAGAATTCAACATAACCTTTTAAAAAATGATGCCAGTTCTTTCACAAAGAATTCACTGAAAGAACTATAAACCCTGTAGGGTGACACAGTAATAATAAATTTAAATGTAAACCTCAGTGGAGACCTAGCTTAAAATCCACACCTGCAGAAAGAAGCCTGCAGGGATTTCAGTCTGATGCTACCAGTTTAAAAAAAGGTATTTCATTGCCCTAAAGACCCCCCACACCCTCTCACTCTTCAACACTGCTGGTTTCTTGAACCAGAATGACATCATACTAGCATGGGCCCCAGCCTGTTAAGTAACTTAAATTAAAAAAAGAAATTCATAGGATAGCTGTATTGCTATAACAATGATAAAAGTCAAATCAGTTTATACTGATCTAGCCACCTCACTTAGGAAAACTAGGTAGTAAAAAGAACTTGGATTCCAATAAAATTTAAATACTGCAGCTTTCTGTACCCTTAGAAATCATGAACAGAGCCAAACTATAGTATAGTGAAGTCTTTGAGAAAGGAGCCATCTTCAACAGTAGTGGGGAAGAAAAAAAAGTAAAGGAAGAAAACAAGAGGCTGTATTCACACTAAATTCTACCATGATAGGTATTTTTAACCTACCAAATTAAATGGTTGTTCTTTAACCTGAAGATACCGTAGCAGTTCTAAAACACAACCTAAGAATCCATGAATGAAAACCCTGGGCTTACATACTAACTTTTAAAACAGAAAAAGATACATGTCAGAGTTTTCATCTCTGTAACTACAGACAAAAATTAATCCTTACAGCATTATGTTCTGACGTGTGGAAAACAGGGCCAGTAATTAAACATGCCCGTTAGCAAAACATAATTCAACATCATATCTAAGATTAAGATGCTGACAGTTCTGTCTCCCAGGCCCAAGCTCCTGCTACCAGACTATACTTGCCTCTTATTCATGCATCTTGTTTGCCAGGTTTAAGAAAAAAGGTATTTAAGATAAAGGCTTGTATCTACTAATGAGGGAATGTTTTATTTTCTATCTTAATTCTAACTTGCAGTAATGAGCAAAGCAGTCTGAAATCTCAGGACCTAGTATCAAACTTTCCATGGGGTTTGAAGAGTCTAATTTCTCCCTTGTTCCCAAAACAATTTTATATGAAGCTGGGGAAGAAAGATGATTCTGGAAGTTTGTAGCCACCAGTATACACTTAGTGTATCAACTGGAATATATTCACAGTCATGAAATGGAAGTGAGACAGGAAATTTATAGAACTAGTTCCCTCCTCTCCCCCAATGCAATATTACTCTTCTTTAAAGAGCAAGGAGTGGAAATGCAGATGTGCAATTGATAGCAAGATCTGTTAGCACAAAAATGAAAAAGTGATTAACATGGGTCTAATGCTATTAACCACTCTGATATCTTTTTAATTTGTATGCCCCTGCTTTGCAGAAACACTTCTAGGATTTTCTAATGCTATTAAATAATGGTAGACAAGGAGCTCAATAAATCAGCTAATACTGCCTCTCAGGACTAAAGGAGAAAAGTACAGTCTAGACATAGTTAATCTGTGCCTTATAAGGCACTCTAAAAATGGAAATACCTGTCTTCCCAAGCAATCTGTTCCAGTGGTTCACAATTCTAGTGTCCATTTACATTATCTTTGTTGCAGTTTAAGCACATTACCAATGGTTCTATAGTCAGAGTGGCTACAGTGAAAAACGCTCTCTTCTTGTTCATATCTCACCTGAAGACAACTCTTCATTCTCCTTGTAGTCTTCTGTTCTTTAAGGAAAAGAGTTCAAGTCTTTCTGTGAATAAAATAATTACATTTTCAAGACTTTGTTCTCTTTACTTTCTTCTACACTAAGTACTCTAGCTTTTCCTGAGGTGAAATGCCCAAGCCTAGAATGAAGGACTGTCATTTATGGGAAATTATCCTGCTTACGTATCACAGTACATCTGATTTGTTTGCAACAACTATGTTAACAGAACCACATCTGGTTTGTTACCTGCAACATCCCCAGCTCCTTTGCACAAAACTCACTCTACTTCCCTGTTGGTTACTTGCACCGAGATGATCAGTAAATGGAGGATCTTGAATCTTGTCTTTATCCCAAAAGGCATATTCTTCCTCAGACTGCTTCTCCACTTTCTTCAAATCATTCTGAACCCTAACCATGTTTTCCAACACACTTACAGCAACTCCTGGCTTGGTACCATCTGCTGCTAATATTGCATAGCCTTAACATTTCACTTAAGTTGAAATTAGTGACAGAACTCTGCAGAAACCATTCACAGTCTAGACATCCTCCGGTCTAACAGTGATCCACAAAACTATTTAAGGTTTTTCACTAACTTTACAGTATTTAGAGGAACTTTGCTTTTCATACAGACAAAAGCATTAGAATAGTTCCTTAAACTAAGATAGTATTTGTTCCATCCAAACAAGACTGGATACCATGTCATGAAAGGAGATTTAACTGCTTGTGAATTTTGTTTTGAGAAAATTCACATTTATGTTTAACACCTTTGTACTTATTACTTGAAGAGGTTACCAAACAGTTCATATTTGTTGCAATGTTTCTGCAGGTAGTCTCCAGTTCTCTAGAAGTTCTTTTCCACCTGCCCCTCTCAGATACAAGTACTGGCTTGGCTTCTCCTCCTCCTTAAAGAGATTCATCTGTCTATGTGGAAACTGATAACAGTTCTGAGACCAGGAACCATATGAAGCAAAATAATCTTGTTTGAATTTCATCTGCTTTTCAAATTAGCACATTTATAAATATTCTTAATTATTTTTCTTATCTAAGGAAGGTTCCTACAGTTCTGTTTCTGGAGAGAGGTATAACTGCAGCTTATCCTAAAATAAAGATAAATCTGAAGCAACAAGTGCACTAACCATACAGTTTTCTCAACATCATGTTACATTTCTCTACTCAGTAGCAGGCCAAGCCTATATTCTTAGCATCATATATAAACTATTCCAGAAGTACACTATCTTAATTGTAGTAATCATAAAAGGATGCCCTTAGCATCAAACATACCTGACCAGATACAGAGAAAGAAGAAAACCTCTCTAGAGACAGGAACACACGAATGTAAACAGCTTGCTGTATAGTATAGTTTCTTTGTATCATGCATTTCTATTTAACCATATTTACCTTTTATTCTTTATTCTAAAATTGTTTAACCTAACTTTGTCTCAGTGTCAGAACTCTCAGACAATATGTGCACTTAACCAACTTTATAGAAAGAAAAACATACTTAATGAAAGTAGGAAACCAGAAATTTTAAATATTTCTGAAAAAAGGCTAATCCAAACCTTTTCCAAAAAGGTTGCAACCAACTGATTTCTTAGAACACTTTCACTACTCAGCTCTTTCATTAGTTGTCTTCACCTTAATTTAGTAAGAGCCCAGCAGCATCTCACATTCAAGTTATCAATAGTCCAGTAAAACAAAGCCTTATGTTACAGATGGAAATGATCTAAGCGATCACCAAATACCTCATCAGTGCTAAATGAGGTCTCTTGCCTCCTGTTCTGGTTGAGCTGTACCAGTCATGCTGGTGTACATGTGACCGCATGTTGAGTTCATTCAACTTGCCAACCAGAAAGCTAACTTAAGCAAGTCGTTTTCTACTGGCTTAGCAAATTGAATAGTCTTATGCCATGAACACATAAGCAGAAAGCAAGACCACATTACTGGGCTTGTATGCTGTAGTAGGAAGTTCTGATTCATATTTCCCAACAAGGGCTGTCATCTAGACCATTACACAGAGTAAGAGCACAGGTTCTGCGCATGGCAGCCACATCTGTAACTAAAACTACTTGATACTGTTAATTATAGACAGACTCTCAAGAAGCTAGTCTAAAGTCACTGAAAGAGGGTAATTGTGAGAAAGAAAAATATTGCTGCATCAGTTCCTACTACCCCCACACGCCCTTCTCCATGCAATAACCATAAGTGCTTCTTTTTGCCCATGTTTTATTACACTAAATAGTAAATCAAGGAAGACTGCCCAGAAGCAGCTCACACATAAGAGATAACTAGATCTTATTAAGCACTACCAGAATACTTACTTCGTTCAATCTTTTCACTTACTGTATTTGTTTTCGACTCCACCTGAGTCATTCTGCTTAGAGCTGTAACACAATGGAGAAAATTTGTAACACAAAAACGAATGTAAGTTTCCAGTAAAGACAAACAAGATACCACAGAACATCCTCTTAACAGGGCTGACAGAGCTGGCATTAAGCCTTGAAGAGCAAAGCAGTATAATCATTTTGGGATATAATTCAGACCAACTATTACCAGTTTACTAAATATTAATTTGGAACCTCTGACAGTCAGTGACCACCAGACCCTTCCCTGAGACAGAGAGGGTACTAGAGTAGACAAGGAACAGCTGTTAATTACTGTTGGACCTCAAAAGTAGAAAGAAGCCTCAGTAGCTCATAAAACCATTATTACAGCTTCAGTTTGTGGGTTTTACAGATTTAGCAGACTAAGTTCTAAATACAGAAAGGAACACTGAACAGTATATTCAAATCACCTTTGCAGGTTTGAGGAAAAGATGCCAATTAAAAAAAAACAAAACAACAAAACCATGTTTGGCACAAGCAAACAGATTCTTGTTTTTCCTACCTAGATAGTAAAAAGAGTAGAAATCAATGTATTTCTGAAAGTCAGTGACTTTATTGTATATGTTATTGGTAAAGCCATGACAAAGAGAAGTTAAAGAACTTTGCAAAATAACAGATTTTGAAAAGTTAAGCATAGAGGGATAAGCCTCCCCCAATCTATCCATCAGAGATCAGTGACCAAAATCAATTCACAAACAAAAATCATTTAATACCTCTCCATTTTCCCAGAAAGCCGTTTGTAGAACTCAACCATATCCAAGGCAATAGCAAACAGCCATGTGACCTCTTGTGGAAAGGCCATGGAAAAAAAAAAAAAAAAATCTGTCTGGAGTTTGTGTTGGCCAGGCAAATCAATATACTTAGTCATAACTCAACAGCACTACTTACAAAGCAAGTAATTGTTTTCCAATTAATGTCATCTCCACCATTTTTTAACAGAGAACAAGCTGCCAACGTACTGAGCTTGCAGCAGATCTTAAACTGGTTTTGCTTGACAGCAGATTAAGCTGAGAAAAACAGTTTACTGATGCAGCAGTTAAGCAGTTACAAATAAAAAAAAGACAGTTATAGTTCCCAGACAATCATAACACTACTTTCTTCAGCTGTCTTAACGTATAAACATTATTACACAATGATACATTTACAAATACTATACTCTAAAACTCTTCATACAGATCTTGCTTTTTCACCATCAAAGAAAATACATGATGACTAATTCAGGCCCCAGAAATTCCTAGGACTACTCAGGATCTTAGACTTTACTGTCACATAAGTGAGTTCTAAACTATATTAGTTATCTTACTTTTAGTTTTAATAATGATTCGGGGTTTAATTCCATTATGTTTTTATAAAGATATCAGCATGACATACATTTCACATGATTTAACTTCAAAGAGTTAAGATTAAGTTACTGAATTCTTGCAATACCTGCTGTAGTTTTTTATGGTATTAAAGAAGCTATCAACAATAAGTGAGAACATATGTTTGACTAGGGTAAAGTTTATTCCAAGAGGCAAAAATTTCCTTCAGCTTTATATAATTATTTTCAACTGCATACATACTAAAGAAAAAATTTTAACTTACTTACATACTCAAGCTATGTGGCATAGTACTAATTTTCTAAGCCCAAAACATCACAACTGCAGCAATCTTTAATTCTTACTTAGTTCTCCAAATCCCCCTCTTCCTTGCTCCCACCTAAAGATATCTCCATATCGTCCAGTTTTTATGCAAATTCCAAGAACTGCTCCCAACGAGCGTGTTTCAGTGTTAAACATTTTTACCTTTAGAAATCCTATCAGCTATATTATTGAGCATAACAACTACTTTCAGCAAACAGGAGAAAATTCCTAAGAAAGTCTTTTAAGTTCACATCAAGTCTAGAAGGATCTTCAGTCCAAGTCTACAGACAGAAAGAACCCACCATGGCTTACAACTAATAGGAAAGAGCAAAACTCAGAAGACTACAAATGAGGACTCACAAAAATCAAAACAAAAAACCCAACTCCAAAAACCCCCAAAAATCTCAGCTTTCATTTCAGCACTACTCCAAAGCACAAGTGTAATCCGAGAAGTATCATTCCACTCGCATTCCAGGTAGAATAGATTTTGTGTTTACAGAAATGTGATTTCTCAAATCTCACTACTGATGCTCCATCCTGTGTACAAATATTTAATCACAGACAAGCACTTCACAAAAGGCAGCTTGAACACGTATCAGTGGCAAACGCATCTTCCCTAAGCTAAAACATAGAAGAATTCTTGTTACATGTACAATTAAATATGACATTGATAAAGTAGCCTTAAAGATATGCACACTGAAAGAACCAATTTCTTGAGTTAGTCATTTTATGTCTAAATTATTTTTAAAGCACGCTCATTGATCAGACAGGTCGGTGCAAGTCACAGGAAGATTATGATGCTGTACTTCTAGCCTAAAACAATTCTCATTGATATACTCTTCAAACACTCAGGGAAAACAACAAATGCAATACTTTTCAAAAGCAAGCCACAAGCACAGCATCAGCTGTGGCAATAAAACTTCCTGCCTTTGAGATTTACACCTTGGTACAGCTCCAACAGTCATGTCTATCACATGCAAGGATGGCAATGGCATACAGAAATACTAGGAAGTCTAAAACAAGGCTGTTTACAGCCCTTGACCAACCTTGGTTACATAAAGACAGAAGATAAAGAATTACTGCTTGGGGAAAGGGGAGAGATTCTTGACAATCCAGGAGTAACAGTAGTTTAATTCCTAAACACTATGGTGCTCTGCACAAGAAAGTGCTATTGCTGAGCATGCACCCTTCACCCAGGAAGGTGTTTTCATATGACAAGGGAAACATTTCCTCCTATTAAAGCCAGAGCTTTAATTCTGTCTGCATGTCAAGTTCATTAACAAGGAGAGACTATACAAGACTAAAACACAGTATCCATCTGCTAATAGTTATGGGTTAATTTAGTCCTTTTTGTTAATTTGTGTCACATAGCACAAGGGTTATGTTGTACTATAGACAGCCAAGAATGGTTTTATCATGCTGTGTTTCTCTGTTTCCACAAAAACAATAATGCTATAGATTAAGATATACAGCAAGACCTTTCTTCAGAGACTTAAATGTAGAAAGCTAACTATTTCCAGTCATAGACTGACTATATACCTACACACCAGAAGTCAAGCTTTTCACATCTACCATAGAGAATAAAGATGGAGAGAGGAATAAGAACAGGGAGGGCAAAGAGTGTTTCCATTCACAGCTTCTGTAAGATGCTCACACCGTGACCACCACTCCGGGCTCTGCACCACTCAGGACAGCCAGCATGACACCCCACCATGTCTCTCTTGAGAGTACTGGTACAGCTCCTCAAGCCTTAAGCTGTCTCCGTACCACAAGTCCTTCAGTTCTCCACCTCAGCACTCAGGTTTCCCCTCACAGGGATGGGCTCCACATGCCCCCATTCTCATCTCCATTCACACACTCCAAGACCATGCACCTTAGAGTCACTAGTTCTTCTCATGTTTGCCACTCCTTTCAGATGTATTTCTACTTAATTTCATGTGGCACTTTCCCACTTATATACCAGCCAGTTCCTCCCTCTGTCTCTCCTCCACATTCTACACACACCCCCACACCTGAGGCCTATGCTACCCTACATAGCCACTAGCAACCTTTAGTCTCCTGTAACCCCTGACTTCACCCCACTCCATTTCCTCAACACCTCTTTCCTTGCCCCACTCACCTGGCTTGATTGCTTCCACTTCTAGGTCATTTCCTTCCGGGTTCACCATCTGACACTGGTTCTCCTTCCCCACAACTCTCCCAGCCAGATTTATTTCTCTTAATATTGCATGCTGGAGAATCTCCCGTGGAGCAATTTAAACTATTAATAAGCAGAGAGTAAAGGTCAGCTTAAAAAAACCCAACACCTTTCACCTTTATAAAATTGCTTCACACACAGCTCAGGGCTTCCCAATGAAGGAATCCTCTGTTATCCTTGATTTCACCAACTCAGCTGGACTGTGCTCCTTGATGCCTAGAATGTTTCCCAAAAGCTTCTGACTTATTAGATTTGGTGATCCAAAAATTATGTGACAAATGAAACTCACACTTTTTTTGACTACTGCAAGCCTCAAAAAAATCAGAATTTACATGGAAATTTCATGTGGCTGTTCTTTTAATGTCAAGACACATGCAACAACACCATTAGTGTATCACACATCAAGAAAAGATCCCCTTAAAAGGATACGTTACTGTTAGGGGTCTAATTTTTTCAGTAAAGCTAGTAAGTATTTTGTTTACAACAAAACACCATTCTCTTAATAGTTATGTGCATGCAAAACGTGTCAAAGAAGCAGTAGTTACAAGCATTACAGTCTCACTGAATGTATGATTTAGATGCTACAATTCACTCACACCAAGGTGAAAGCAACCTGGGGTTTTTGGTTTTTCTTTTTTTTATTATGAGAATATTTTCACACCTTCCCATAGTGTTTAATTTTTGCTGCACTTCACACTAAAGCCCAGCTGACTCTGTAAAAACTGCTCACAGGAAGTCACACTAAACTCAGAAATACCATATGGTCACTGAACAAGAGAATAGCCATGGTTACCAAACCAAATTAATGCCATTGATCACTTTAAAGAGAGATAGTTGTAGGCCTGCTAATTATCTGAGGTGCTTATTATGTATTTCAAAGTTTGAAAGTAACTCTATACGTCTATCAAAGCTAATAAATCAATCGGCTCTGTTAAAGGCTTAGAGGAAAAGTAGAGCTTACTGCTCAAATCTATGGTGAACATATGAGAAACATTACTATGAAAGCCAGTCAAAAAGCCTCCTCATGGGAAAGGGTAACATTATGAGAACTAAGTGTTTTCACATGTTCTTTTTACCTTTGTTCTTTTATAGTCTTATTTTTCACCTCTTCTACAGCAAGATTTTTTCGAAGGCTACTAATCTGAATTCCATCTCTTTCTTCTCAAGGCCCCTTGGGACCGCTTGCCCCCATCAATGTCTTTTGTTCTTGCTAGAGTAACTCTCTGATCAGTCAAAAATAGCTTTACATGGCATTTGCCAACAGAGTTGGGAATCTGCAATGGTAACAGATTTGGAAAGGAGTGAGAAAAAAAAATTCGACAGGAAAAACCCTACTTTCTCAGCAGGGTTGTAAGTCTGTCTGCTACAAAAATAGAGAACATGTTTCATTCTGAAGTGATATGTCTCAGACATTACTGAGCAAGCAAGGCAATCAGACTGAAGCAAAGGTACTGACTGCTCTATACAGAGGACTGCCCAACCACCAACACTCAGGTTTCATGAAGGCAAAGTCACTACTGCAGCCTGATTTATCGCATTACACAACATGCAAACAACCTTAACTCCACTATAATGAGTTCAAAAGCAGGTTAAAAAAAAATGTAAATCCAATCCTTGCTGGTTTTTCCCTATATACAGACAACACCCCCCAAAAGGGAAGAAAAACCCTTCTGAGTTATGCTATGCAGTCTCACATCCTAATGCAGTCTTCCATATTTTGCACCACTATAGTTATCAGGTCCCAATTTCAACATCTAGTTGCCTTTAACTGTCATATACATTTAAGCTTCGAATCTCAAAATAACTGTGTCCTCAAACTAGGCTATTATATTACTACAGGATATTACTCACTTCACTGTAAAGGAGGAAATAAATCTTTCTACAGAATTTGATTTTCCTTTCTATTTAATGACTCCCAAAATATCTTTTACTACAATCATGGTGTAGTTCAACCATTTTATTCCTAAATAGAATACTAATGTTGAAGGCTGCTGTGTTTTGTTATTTTAACATTCAATTACTTAAGAAAAGAAAAATACCCTGGATGTTTGTTTGCCTCTGTAATTTGCGTCTCAGTTCACTTGCCCATTCAGCAATCAGCACAGCAGTATGCCAATACCAGTGGCAGTTCCTGGGAGCTGCCAAAAAACTAAAGCAGCCCAAGTCATGTTTATTTCACATTCAGAGTAAAAGGTAAATGTATGTAAAATAAATATAAACTTGTGAATGTTATAAGCATTATAATATACTGTGAATGTTTATAAGCATTATTGAGTCAAGAGTTTAGTGATCACAAACTTAAGGAGTTGCCACAAGAGTCTGTAAATGCCAATGTTTTACATATTTATGTTTTCCTAATAGATGCTTTCCCCACTCCAAAGACTGTTACGTCCCCTTGGCTGCTTCACTCTAGATCTCTTCCACCTCCATCACTGCAGGCTGTTTGCTTCAGGCTCTTACCCCTTTGCCCAGTTAAGAAAACCCACCTTACTCCCAGTCCCTATCTGTCCCAACTGCTTTGTTGCATTTTTACTCCCCTGCAATTCCATCAGTCAACACTTGTAAAGCTGAGCACATTTATAAAGCCCAATGACAATTTGGATGCCTTATCCTAAGTATTTGTTACTGTTTTACAGGTTTGTCTAAACCAGGTATTCTATAAGAAGCTACTTGAAATTCTGATCAGACCGTTTTTGTTCATTTAAAACATACACATGCTATAGACACACTTTTGAGTAACTGCAGCTCTTCATCCCGCTCCTGAAAAGAGATGGCTCTCATTCGCTGACATACAACATGAACCATCAACCATTCTGCAAAATCATATTTTTCAATCTTATCCAGAAGCTGAAATCACAGAGACAGTGTCCTATTGCCTTTCTCACAGAAGTGCTTTTAATTAAACTTCTAAGATCCTCTCCTCCTCTACTAGGAGGAAGATGGGTAGAAACCACCAGGTGAGCCGTCCTTCACGTGGGAGCTAACCATTCCATCAGTGGGGTACAGCGATAGCTAACAGCAACAGCTGCAGATGCCATCGCTGGTAACACAGTCACTGGTTACTTGCAGTGAATCCAGAAACCGGAGAGGCTTGTGCACTACTCATGATGTACATCTCTGAACAAGCCTCTGCCTTAATGGTCTCCCCAGCGCATCTCCAGCGGTTGCCACCACCACTGAAAGCAACGCTTAAGCAGCTTGTCAGGATACAGGCCGGGCAGGCAGAAGTCAGGAGTTACCATGAGTACCCTGTAGAAACCACTGCCTGTACACCTTGTGTTCTCAGAGTCTTTGCTCCTAACAAATGAGCTAGGCAACTACAAGCAGTGTGTGCCTGAACAAAGACCAAAAGCACACTAAAGGCTGATCATATTTCAGTTCACAATGAACGAAAAAAAGTTAGGTGCCTGGGCACTTTAAAAAAAAAATTAAAAACTCCCCAGGACCCACTAAAATAAACACATAAAATTCAAAAGTGAACTTAAAAAAATTTAATTTTTCCATATTTCAAAATAAGACTCAGAAAACACAAGGGCACGGCTGGCTGCCCAGCGGCTGCGAGGGCAACCACGATGGCCGCACACCTCCTCCCCAGCGAGAGCTCTCCCGCCCCCGTGGAGGAGACGCCGGTGTCCCGGGGGAACGGGGCGCTACCCCCAGGCGAGGGGGTTACTCCCCCCGCTACGGCCGGAGCACGGGGCCGGGGCCGGGGCCGGGGCCGCCGCCTCCTCCCCCGAGCCACCGGCCCGACCTGCTCCGAAGCGAAGGCGGGGGGAGCAGCTCCC
>NW_020799097.1:104799041-104833691 GCF_003259725.1 Athene cunicularia | reverse complement strand
AAGATCCTCTCCTCCAGCGTGGCGCGGCCGCAGGGCGGTGCGGGCGGAGAGCTCGCCAGAGGGCCCGTCCCCGTCCTCCACCTACGCCCAAGCCCTGAGAGCGGGCAGGGGTTGTGTCGGGGAAGCTTTCTAAAACTCTCCAAAGAATGACAGCCTCACACAGACAGCTTGAAAAAGAGATCTAAACAGAGGGAAGGTCGTATCTCGGGTTGAAACGATTCTCTTCGGTGTCAAATAATTACAGTAAGGAAAGGAGAACGAGCGTAACGCTACCGGTGGAAAACCTGGTGGGGTTTTTTTCTGCAGGAATTAAGTAAAGAAACAAAACCTGGCACTCTCAGCAGCTGCCCTGTAACTTGAGGGGGTTGCAGAGGGTCTCTAGCATCATGAAGGAGAAACAGGGTACTTGGTGGAAAGGCCAAGAAGATCAGGGAGGAGGGGAGTGCGATGAGGGGCCGAGGCTCACCCAGGGCACCACAGCGGCCCTTGGATGGTTTCAGCCCAGGCTGTAACACAGATCCCTCTGGCCCCTGCAGCAGAATCTGCAGCATCCCTGCACGCAATGCACTGTCCTCATGCTTTTAAAGAAATGTCAATGCTGTATATAAAATCACATGTAGAAAACACTATTATCTAGATGAGTAAATCCAGTGCTAAAATCTTAGGGAAAGCTGGCTACAGCCGTAATTGTGCCATCTTGTGTATATGCTTTAGTTTTTAATTACATATGCATACCATTTTGTCCCAAGTGACCTTCACCTCATTTAGTCCACAGAATGGGCTGAAATACAGGTGCACTGTTACTCAGAGACACAGAGTTTCCCAACCTTAGAGCGCTTTCTTCTGCTGTTGGAATAAAAGTACATCTCCATAATCTTTAAAACCAGGATAAGACGGTGGATAATTTGCAGTTATCCCTTGCACGTGACAAGCTGTTACACTTTCATCCCATTGCAAGGGTAATCGGCTAAAAGTCCCTCTGAAGCATGTGAAACACCCCAGGTCAGACTGTCAATGATTTGCGAGTCAGCTTTCAACCTGAGTCAGAGACACTGACCCCCTCCCTTCTTTCTTGTTCTTCCTCTAGGGTTCACTTGACATGGTTTTTATTAAAGGCTCATTATAATCTTGAGTTTTGACTCAGGCCTCATCCTAAGTGCCAGCAGCACGTCTCCTGTATAAGTTCAAGAGCTTGTGTTTCATCAGGCAGGGGTAGGATCAGAACATGAAATGCCGCGGAAGTTGATGTTTTTAACTCTGTCAAGTCTGGCACTACAGATGTGCTCAAGGAGCACAACAGTGAATGGGAGAGAGCATATGAATTTTAGAGGAGATATGTCTTCTGTGAAGCAGCATGAGCAAGTGGAAGAGAAAAAGCTTCCCGGTCTGGCTGCAGAGACTTTGCTGCCAGGCATGGTCACTTAATATCATATTCTGCCACTTAATCTCTAATTTTTCTATCAGCTCAAGCGACTATGAAATCATGTAATATAGTTTCTGTAATTCCTGCGACACCTTCCCTTTTTTCACAAAATATACCTACAGGTTATCATTTGTGCTTCAGTGATCCTCCACTAAAGTACGCTAACCTCGAGAAATTTGTTTCCATACCACAGCTCTTTGTCTTTCATTGCCATCTAGTGTTCACGCATGGAAGAGATGCTGTAACTAATGAAACGTATCGGCTCGATTTGCCGTAATTAACACACACAGTTTGGAAATTGATAGATGGCGCTGATAGAAGATATCTTTGTAAATTAGTAAAATATTTCTATATGTAAAATCTAGAGATACATCCATATTTTTATTTTATGGCATTAAATTCTGACACCGATCTCTATTCAAAATCAAAAGCACTCACAAATCAAAGAGAGAGAGAGAGAGAGAGAGAGAGAGAGAGAGAGAGATCAGTTATTTACTTCTGGCTATTCTCAGTAACTAATTAGATTGCTTCAGAAAATAACGGATACAAAAAAAACCCCAAACACAACCCTGAAATAATATATCACTCTGCTTCATTTTCATCTCTCCCAAAAAGGAGTAGCCACCCAGATCAGAATCCAATCAAAATTCTGCTTGCAAAGTGAAATTGCAAAGCTTGGATCCTTCAATACATCTACAAAAAGGAGCAAGGTGGTTTCTGAAACAAAGAGGAGAGAAAAAATGAGGGATTATCCAAAGATCATCTGTCTTCAGTTTCTAATCTTTTCTCCCTTGATGTTCTTTTTTTACAGTGATTTCTTATTCTCATCCACAGCCCTGATCAGCAGTTAAATAGTTCATAACATTGAAACACCTTTGTCTGTCTTTTACTATTAATGCATAAACTTACTTGAGACAAACATGAAGGACTTACAAAATTTCCCCAGATTTCTATGAAGAAAATGTTTAGCAGCCAGTACAACTCCCCCTTGAAGATCTCACATTCAAATTAAGATACAAATCCTGAGTAGCAAAAACAATAAAAGGAATACTAATACAGACATTCATACAATAGTTTTGTGCATACTCAGTTCCTTATATATATTTAACACAACTTACCCTCCTACCTGTTCATGAAAGAATTAGTCCAGCTAAAAAGGAAACAAAGCAAGGTGCTCAGCTGCTTTCATTCCACTTAAATTTAATTTTAATTAGTGCAATTTCAGATCATACTTCTGGCAGCTGTGTTTATCACACTTTCTTCAAAGGATAGGAATTATCATTGACTGACATTGCCATCAAAGCTCATTTATTCATCCGCCCACATCCTACCAGCTCTTCTGTTTATTTAGCACTTTAATAACACCACAATAAATAAGATTTCATTTCGAAGTGTGCATGTTTTTTTTGTCAAAGCATTTAGTGCAGGCTTCTTATAATGTCACAGTAGAATTCCTCTTTGCAGGTTTGATGTAAGTGCAGCTAGCTGTTCTCCAGAAGAGACATTTTAAATGATTAACAAGAACATAGACTGAATTTCTTTTTTTTTTTTTTTTCTTTCCACTTTTGTCAACAGACAAAAAATATCTGTCTTTCAGCAGGGTTGAAAAGTGCTAGAAATAACCCGTCAACCCTTAAGCCGCAGAAGACTGACCAAGTTCAAAGCCAGATAGGTCACTGGGGGTTTTGAACTTTTGGGGTTTGGGAAAACCATGTAATGAAGACTCAGCTCTGTTTCACAGCTGCTTTGCCCTTACCAGCTCATACAGAGGCATGAGTGCTGTCCGTTCACTTGCAGCACACAATCTGCTGTCATCTCTAGTGAACGAAAAGTAGGTTGCTGCTGTGAAGACCATCTTTTATTTCATATTTGTGTAGCACCTGGCAAAACAGGACTTGGAGCTGCTGGAGCACAGGAATGAGGTGGATGGATCATAGCTCAGCTGCCTCTTTTGGAGGCACATATAGAACTGCTGCCACATCACCCCAGACACCAGAGATGTCAGCAACAGGAATCTGCTACCTACATTGCAACCTCAAGCCCTGGGGTGACAGAGAGAAGCAAATGGGATAGGGCCTTGGGGGCTTATTCTTCCTTCTTCAGCTGTAGCTTGCATATAGTCATGTTTGTTCATGGATGACAAAATACAAGAAAATGATGCCACAGGAAGGGAAAAGGCTCCTTTCAATTGCTTTCCAAAAAGAAGCAAACAACTGCATTTGATTTTTAACAAGTGGAACTCAACTGAGCTGACGGAGCAAATTCTCAACAGGCACCCTTCACCAAAAGATTCCCTCCAGATCGCACCTTTACACCCAACTTGCCAACAAAGATATCACCAAGTAGAAGCAGCAAAGAGAAGCAACCTGCCAAAAGCTGAATAGGGTGGAAATGGAGCCTCCTGTGTATATTACTCAGACAGAAATGGCTGATTGCAAGCCTCCTCTGTTATGCTTTGCTTACTTATGAAATCAGGAGAAAGCCAGTAAGAGCAGCTCTGCAAGCCAAGAGACAGTGTGGGCCTTTTCTGCCTTGTAGTGAAACATCAAAACTGATGATGGAAATTGTTGTTCCTTCCCAAAGGTTTATCAAGCTACAAGCAGAACAGGGTTATCAGCATTGGCACTAGATGAAAGAAAAAAATCAGAGCCCTCACTTAAAGACATAATTCAAAATGTGAACAAGGAGCAGCATGGCTGTAAGTTGTCTTGCTGCTGGGCATACAATTCTGAAGAGAAGGCAAATTAAAAAACAAAACAAAACCCACAAAGAAAACAGATGAGAAAATGAGTAATGGGAATAAATTCCACTGCTTTGGCCACAGCATTACTGTATCAAATCCTGGGACTTAATATGCAACAGAATTATCATAAGATGACAGCTCTGTGTAATGGAAATAGTTTAAGCTTCAATACTTCATTCAGCAGTGCAGACAGGCCCGTGGAGTGTGCCATCTTAGTTGGAACATTTACTGATGCTGACCACTGGTTTATACAGCAGGAGTTGAAAGGTGAAGAATTCAACTCTCCAGTTCTGAAATTAGGAAGAAACAGAAATGCCAAGGAAAATTCACGGCTTTCAATCAGTTACAGCACTTGTTATGCAGAAATAGGCTGAGCTCCCAGTTTTGCTTGGAGGTGGTATCACTTCCAATCTTCCCTGTGAGACTCAAGCATGGTTTATAGTGGTGATTTGCATGTAGGTGAATGAAAAGTCTGCTTTCAGTGATTCTGTTTCTGAAACTTTGTTTTCACTAGTTGAGAAAGAAAATAAGTTTCTTGGGGAGAATATTACTCTTGTAAAAAATCCTAATGTTCTAAACCATTGCAATCAGTCTAACTTTTGTTTGTTTGTTTGTTTGTTTAGAAAGGAAAAAAGTAAAGGTTAGCACACACAACAGAGTAGCACTGATTTGCATTGTCAGCTGACAACCCAGCAACTGAAGAATATTGTTTATTCCATTTAGCTAGCCAGAAACCACACAGGCCCATGCAAAACCAAATTTTGGACATGCTTTTTTTCAACTACCATTAAAGTGTCAGGGAAATGCATGATTTAGACATCTCTTTAAAAGTATTGTCCAGAAAACTTGCCTTTCCATAATCCACTCTTCCAGATGTTCTTCTCACTTCATGCATACAAGTAATCAAAAAAGTGCAATGAAGAGTAACTTAGGACAATACTCAGCATCTCATAAGGAGATTACTGAAGCAGCATATCAACTAGGATAAGTATATTCTTTTATTAGCTTGGTTGATCTATAAAGCCAGTTTACCTTCTTATGACACTGTAGTTTAAAAAAAAAAAAAAACAAACAACCTAAAACCAAAAAACAAACCCACAAAACAACCAGAGAATCCAGAGAGCAAGAATTAGTAAAATCATGTTTATTAGTGTCCAAGCTACTTGCTTTGCTGAATATTTTAAAAGGTAAATTTTACATGTTTTCAGCCAGCTAAAGTTCTTGGTTTTTTTTCATTCTGTTACTCTGACAAATGAGGAAAAAAGACTGCAGCTGTCCAGAACAAAAGAGGACTTTGCAGGCTGATTTAGGTATACCAGGATATTGAATTCCACTGTAATGCCCCAAGCACTAAGTTTTCCATGTTCAGAATTGATCAGGTAATGACAGATCCAAGATCCGTGCATCAGAAAAAATGAGCTTCAGTTAAATGGGAACCAGATGACAGAAGCTCCAACTATCTCCTTAGCTTAAATAAAGCACTAGATGCCACAGAGGCCATGCTCTTCCTCACAAACCTCCTTTTTCTCTTCATTGACTGCATTGCTTTTTTCTCTACTGAACATTCACATCTTGCTTTCCTGGGCAAAGGGAGATGTGTTATGCCATGGCCCATTAACAGTTCATTCATTGCCTATCAGTTACTTTATTCAGAGATATATTGGAATGGCAACATTCAGTATTTAGCATATTTAGTAGTGGAGACACTTGTTAGGTCACATTATGAAACTTCATTAATATTTGGAAAAGCACTTTGGGAGAAACCCACTGCATGCTTAACTGGTCTGTCTTCAACACCCTGTACCCCAAGGTGGTTTTTTCAATCAAAGAGTCCACATCATTTCTCTCAGGGCTCTCTCCACCATCTCCATGTTCCTGAAGACAAATCAGTAAAATGTTCATTAGATAAAAGGCAACTAATTTAGGTATCTTTTGTTAGGAACACTTAAAAAATCATCATTGCCCCAGTGCTTCTAGTTACCTTGACCATAGAGGCTTCGTCACATACAGCTGATTTATGGCTGCAGCTTATGTGGTGAAGTAATAACAAGACATTTGCAATACCAGAAGCCACAAAGCATAGTTAAAATAAATCTTTAAAAGCAACAAAGTGGAAACACTATCCACAAATCTGCTGTTGTGTTTTAGAAATGCACCAGTTTTGCTTCAGTAGTAAAAAGCTGCAGGAAGTCAATGTTAGAGCAGGATGGGTGAGCTGCACTCACCTCTAGCTCACCTTTCAAGAAGGGTGCCAACTACAAAGTCTCCTCTGCTACCCTTTTCCTTTCAAGTTACTCCCTCCCCTATGAAAGCCTGACAAAGTGTGATTAAATAGGTTTATGCATCAAAGGTTAAAATTTAAGAGTGTTAAAAGAGAAAGAATAGCATTTGATGAACAGGCTTCAAACTCAAGTGGAAGATCTCAGAATATGATGCCAGGGCTGAGGTCTTTTAAAATTCAATCACACCTAAAACTTGGAGAGCTACACTACCATTTTTACATATCTCTTTTTCAAAGTAGACATTCATTTTAAAGAACAAACTGACACTAGCTGGTACTTCAGGCCTTCAGTGAAGTTCCGTTGTGCCTAAACTGCGAGAGCTCATGCCTGATTCATCTTTAAAGTTAAAATTCTGTGTAAAACTGTCAAACTAGGACTTGAAATACAGATTTAGAGAGTTTCAACAACTTTTGAGACCCCTTTATTTGTATACAGTCCTCAGCAATGCAAATTGAACCTAAAATGACAAAGTATATAATCTTCTACCCCCACATATAAAAAAATCCCATCTTCTCTGTAGAATTTTATTACTAGAAAAAGTTGACTTCACCACAATTTTCATCCACCCTTACTTACAAAAATTAATCTGGTTGATGCAGTATTTCCTCAAGAAGCACTGAGACCTGCCTTTAATCAGCTAAATGTCCAGTATAATAAGCATTGTTGCAGCCGTCAATAACCAGTCTCTCAGCATAACAAAGGAGGGCAGGTTGTTTTCTTCCTGGCAGGAATTAGTAGAGGGAGATTGGAGTTACATTATTCAGCTGGATTACTCAACATCCAAAACCACTAATAAAAACAGGGGTGTTGCAACAGAGCAACGCACTTTAGAGACTTTCAGTGAGCTGGTGACAGAAAAACATTTTAGAATTCAGTTTTGGGGAGGGGTTTTGTATCACACACATTCCCAAAAGTACTTTGTGGTTAGACAAAGTTTTCTAAGGTGCTCCTCTGTTTCTTGAGATTTTTCCTCAGGAGGTACTGTTAACACAATACCAGGGTATTGTGGCCCCAAAACCAGTGTCAATATTTGTTCCCAAAGCCTAGACCAACACTGATTTCTGATTCTGCTACCAGAACTGATACAGAAGTAAACAATCCGGCCATGCATCCACATCACCTTTGCCAATAAAATTCCTGAGGTTGTCTTGACTTCTTTGTTACTTTCAAATATCACTCACAGTCAAAACCCAGCTTAAATGCAGTAACTTCAGAACATACAGTACAGGAGGACTGGTGCATGAAGTAGGACACATAAACTAATAATCACACTCAAAGCTCTACTAAAGCTTTCAAACTGCTTTAAGTAAAACAGTGCAAAAAGCATTACAGAGCCAAATATGGTTCAACAGTAGATTGTTCAGGGCTGAAATCAGCTTTTAACATCTTCTGTGACATAAAGCATAATAGCAAAGTTAAAATAAAGCCTAACGAAACACATCCTCATCATTCTCATTGTAGAGAGGTTGGTGCTGGTCTCACACGTGATTAGTGACAGAACAAGGGGGAACGGCTTTAAACTCCAACAGGGGAGGTTTAAACTGGACATTAGGAAATTTTTTACAGAAAGAGTGATCAGACAGTGGAATAGGCTGCCCAGGGAAGTGGTGGAGTCACCATCCCTGGATGTGTTTAAGGGTCGTTTAGATGAGATGTTGGGGGATATGGTGTAGGGGAGAACTTTGTAGAGTAAGACTGATGGTTGGACTCAATGATCCCAAGGGTGTTTTCCACCCTGAATGATTCTATGATTCTCCTAAGCAAGATACAAATCTTCTTTACCTAGTTCTGTGTCCTGTTGTATTCCTCTACTGCATATTTGCATCTGGATTCGCAGAGTCCAAACAGCATGGCATGTGTCCTTCAAAGGGATTAATGAGCTGGAAACACACAAAAGACAAATATCAACTGGAACATTCTCCTTCTACCAAAGGGGTTTTTGCAACGTGCATTTTACATGATGGCAGAAAATTCTATGGAGCAATGATACATACAAACATAAAGGATCAGCAGGTGAGATGACACAGGGCACAATTAATTTACTTAGTGAACTCTCCTTGTTTGAGAAACCTCCTTCATAACCCAGCCTTTACAACCTTTTCCAAAGGTCTGGCCAGCATTTCTGGGATAGCCATATCTCACTTAATCCATTCCCTGTCTAATAAATGTATTCCAGGCTATGTTTCAATTAAACAAATTCACCTTGGTTTAATTCATTACATGGCCTCATTACTACCTCAGAACAATTACTATTTCCACAACATTACATACATCTGCCTTGCTCTGTGTAGGGGTTAAGAAATGGAACTGACATCTTTTACATTTTAGGCAGTTGATGAAGAAAATGAACTCATTTCAACTGCTTGCCGGCCCCACCTTTTCGGATGCAGCACCACCCTGCCTACAGCAAACTGACAGACATCGCCTGGATTAAACCTCAGTGAACACAATCCTACTGTCAGCTTTCCGAGACAAAGTTCTTGCAGCAGTTATTGCTATGACCCTTTTTCTTTATGGCCTTGGTTCCTGCCTGAGTCAGTTTCTTCCAGTTCGCTGGTCCTTACACCCTCTCTACATTTGCACCATGCTCTCCCTTTAGTTGTGCCAGTCCAATCTCAGATGCTTAACTGCTTTTCATAAAACTGCAATAGATGTAGCTCAAACCAAACTTACTTGCTGTCTACTAATTAATATAGCATATTGTAGGTCACACTGATTGCAACAGAGTAATAAAGGTCACTGACACTTATCAGAAACTTTATTTTCAGGTTGCTGATAACCTGTTGTTAGCACTGAAATATTTTATCCCATGTCAGGAAGAAAAAGACTTCCAAATGTCTGAAAACATGGGCAGGAGTAAAGTAACAGTTTTTCTCTAGTCCCTGTTGAAATAATTCTTTGTTTGCTTTGCTGCTGTAAATCACAGAGGAACTAGAGCATTTCAGAGTCTTGAGATTTGACAGAGACAGTCACTGGTTCAGCTTTTGCTATCCCTCTGAACATTTGCCCAGGGTCCAAGTATACAAGCTGGAGAGAAGATTAATGTGTGGAAGGGATATAGCACAACTCATAGAATTACTTTTTTTCCCCAGCATGCTTAGACCTTTTGAAAAGACTAAAGTGAACTTAGTTGAAAGAAAGCTGAGTGCCAGAGTGTCCTGGTTCAGCCAGGATAAAGTTTTCCCCAGCAGAGAGAGAGGGGGAAGGGATCTCCAGCCGGGTTATTCATACCATGCTGACAACAGGTCCAGGGGCGGAACCCCTTTTTCCTTGCTCTTTGGTGGGTTCGGGAGGGAATTTTGCTTTCCGTAGACCAGCTAGCGGTATTTCTCTGTATATCGTTTGTCTTGTTCACTGTTATTGCTGTTTATTGTTGTTACCATTGATACTGTTGTTGTTCAGATTGTTCTATCACTCTGTTATATTAAATTTCTTGTTATTTTAGCCGGGGTCTGTGTCTAACTTCCAGCCCGACTGGTGCGGGTGGGGGAGGGACAACAGCAACGTGCTCTCTGATCCCGGCAACGATTAAAACTTGCACACAGAGCCAGTAGTTCAAAGTCAGGAGACATGCTTTGGAGGTTTCTTCATTACATTCTTTTATTAAATCCCCTACTTGTGTTGAATGGAAATGGGATGGTATATACTGTGATCATATATAATTTTCCCCCTATGACTCATTCCTCCTTATCAGTTGGAGAGAGGGAACTTTGGAGTACTGTCTTTGGAGCTGGTCAGGATTGCAAGGCAAGGAAAGCTGTTGTCTGTAGGACCCCATCCTCCATCATAGAGAGCTTGGAATATGTGAATGAAACAGAAGACTGAGGAGTGAGAAGGAAGAAAAGAGGGTTTTATAACAAGGTGACACAGAGTTAGACACATGGCAGCTTCTGTCCTATAGCTCCCATATGGTCCTTCTGTGAATTTTGGCAGCTCAGAGCTGCGTGATGTGTGCTTGCGGGTCTCCGGTTCGAAACACTTGCCATCCTTTGGCAGAAGCATTGACCATTCATAGTCGCTACAGATGCACACAGTAGGAACACTATGTGAAGTGTAACATGCTAAATGTCCCGTGACATTTCTAGCTGGATGCTCTAAGTTGGTTAGTTGCTGACAATCTTGACTCTTGTCTTTGTATTGTAAAAAATTATATTTGCAGAGCATTCAAGTATTATTTGACACCATTCCTCAAGAACATCCCCATTCTGTACTACATTTCCACGTTGCATAGCAAATAAAAGAGGACAGACTGCACGGATATATAAAATACACTGAAAATAGACCATGCTATCTTGAATGAGTTACTGTTCCATGCATAAAGTCCTCTGTAAAAAGTGGTGCATGATCTTGTAATTAAAGCCAACCATGCTGCATAAAGATGGAGGACTGAATTGAGATTTCATATAGCTATTCATACCTTCTTGCTTAACTGATTTTGCCATCTTAAATTGCCTTTTGATGTTTAACTGCAATGTAATATTTTTTACTTATAATTAATACATCACACAGTAATAAACAAAAATTAATCTAAGCATCTGCCATAACGCTATATATGGAGATGTGATGTTTATTTTTAAAATCACTGGCAGCAAAAAGCACATTTAATGTGAGAGGATGGAATAGCAGCAAGTAGCTTCATGTTGCTTCAAATAAAAAAAGTCAGACATGGGTCTGATTTTTCTTAGGAAATTTACCAATATTTCACTGTCAGCACAGAGGGATAGACAGAGCAGGGCTCTGCCTTGGACATTTATTCTCAGAATTTTCATTAGTGAATGGGTTGATGCAATAGACATATCTATAAATATATTTTTGCAAACAACTGAGAGAAAATAGGAATACAATTCAAAAGAATCTCTATAAAATAAATATTCTGATAAACACCCAGAATGTAAGGAAATAATTTCAGGGTTCTGCACTTAGACAAGATGGGAAACAGCTGCTTAGGTAGCAGATAGGCACTACTCTATCTTGGTGAGCCCCAGCTGGAGGCTTCTGTTGCGTTTTGGACATGACAACATTTGAAAAGCATGTGGACAAATTAGAGAAAGTCCAGAGGACAGCAATAAGAACGAGTAAATATCTTGGGAACTAAGACTAAGGCAGAAAGATGCAAAGGCATGGTGGTGTTTAGTCTACAGATGGAAAGGCTAAGGGGAGGCATGGTAACAGTCAAATACAAGAAAAGATCCAGAAAGATGAGAAGATAATTTGTTGATAGAACAAGAGAGGAATTTGAAATGCATACAGCATGGTCTATGTGAAATAAACTCTATTAGTGAAAGGATTCAAAACCACTACAACCAATTACCTATGGAGCTGATGCAGTAACCATTACTAGAATTCTTTAGGAAGAAATTTGACAAACCTGTCAATAGTTACTCAATCTCTCTTGGTGTAAGAAGCCAGACAAAATGCTCCTTCCTTGACTAGAATTGTTGTATTCTGATTCTTCTGCATGTGCTTTCTACCATATTGGTCTAACTGTATAGGTAACACAAAATTCATAACACACCTAACATATTGCACCTTGTTGTTACCTACCTGTGTGATAATCAGGATTTTCTATTATTTTCCAATTCTTATTTTGCTTGAATTAAAGCTGCCTCTAGATATCCAAAAGCAAAGAGAGCTCATTTCTGGGCTTTGTCAGATGTGTCCTTTGGAAAAGATTAGTAAGCTGATACCAAGCAATCTAGTCTGAATTATTTCATTGTTAATAGTGTTTACATCACTGACCAAAAGAAAACACCAAATTTTAAAAATCATCAAGTTGTTTAAATCCTGGTGATAATCCCTAGAGACAATGCCAGTAAGTATTAAAAGGAGAAGAAATAACACAGTATCAACTTTGTTGCTTGAATAGCAATTGCATTCAAGTTAATCCATCCTTAAAGTAAACTAATCCATCACCTAAAAAAAAAAAAAAAAAAAAAAAAAAAAAAAAATTGCAATTTACACTGCTCAAAACAGGAGACACAGTCCCCAAGGAGAGTGTGGACTACAGAGCACAAAACAAGAATAAATCTTTAATTTTGAACATAAAGACAAGCTTATCCGTGAAGTTGCACTAAACCCAGTCCTGTACAACATGATCTACCAGTTTGCAAAGAAGAAAGCCTGTAGCCTGTTTTAAATGATCTCCTTACACCAAATTCAGCCAATATATTATATGCTTTAAATAATCCTACCATGACCAGCTGATTTTTCTAGGATAGTTAGCGTACGCAACAGTTATACGGAGACCTGAATTTGGAAAGATACATGTCTTGCAGATATATCACCTGTGTCTCATTTGCCAGTTTGTCGAACCAAACAAGATAAAAAGGGTAAACTTGCAGGTTTTCTCATGAGAATTCCTAATTCTGTGACTGAGGTCTCCAGAGGGAAGGTTCACATTAACCCTAGTTGTGTCATATTTAATTTGGCTATTGGAAGACTCGCTTGTCTGTCTTTGTAAATACCACACCTTTTATATTCTTTTATATTTCTGACTTTCTCCATTTTTAATACTGATGTTTTGCTGTGTGGAGATTTCTTGTCATACTTGTGATTTCTTCTAAACATCCATGGCTAATCCTCCTGTATGCTGCTGCACTCCTAATCTGCAGATGCTCAGTGGATGTTGATTGTGTCCCATCATTCAGATGCTGCGTTCTTGGGGCATTACTGTTCTCATTTATAGAGGAATGCCGTGGTTCAACCCCAGTTGGCAGCTAAGCACCAGACAGGCACTTGCCCACTTCCCAACCATGTGGGATGGAGGAAAGAAGCAGAAGGGTAAAAGTACAAAAATTTATGGGTTGAGATAAAGACCTTTTTTTTCCCCCTTAAATTAAAAGAGAAAAAGAAAACAACAAAGAGGAAAAAACCCAAGACCAAGAAAAACAACTGACCTGATGCCCAGCCAGTCCCTGAGCAAGGGCAGCCCCTGCCAAACTCCCTCCTCCCCAGTTTTATTGCTGAGCACAGCATCATATGGTATGGGATATCCATCTGGGCCGTGGTCAGCTGTCCCAGCTGTGGCCCTTCCCAGTCTCTTGTGCACCCCCAGCCTGCTCACGGGGCACTAAAAAGAAGAAAAGGGCTTGGTTTACGTTTCCAGCTGCAGAATGCCTCATTCGCCCACCTCATGTTTACCCCCCTGCAGCTGTGAAGAGGCCTGCTGACAGGCTCAGCTTTGGCCAGTGGTGGGTCTGTCTTGGGGCCAGCTGGAATGGGCTCTGTCCAACATGGGAAGAGCTTTTGGTGTCTTCACAGAAGCCACCTCTGTAGTCTCCCCACTACCAAAGCCTTGTCATGTAAACCCAGTACATGACCTCAGAGAAACCCTACACAGACATATACAGCATCACACCACTTTCTTCCTCCAGGGCAGATGCCTTGAAGAATGTGCCAGGCCCTGCAACAGAGCAGCTGCTGGGACATGGGGCAAGAGATTGTCAGTTTGTCAGTGTTCCTGCTTCATGGCCTTAGCAAGGACCTTTATGGAAGGGTAGCTACTCAGCTGGTAACAGAGCATGCCTGGGCTCCTGGATATCATAACAGAAGTCCTTTCAAGCGTAACCTGATGTAAAAGATGTAATGCCCCTTCCCCTTTTAAACAGCTTGTGTTATGCAGCCATCTAGAGGGCCTGCTGCCTGTGCTGACTTCTTGTGGTTTCTGGCCAATAACATAACAGTGAGAAAATATAAGATCTGCTGACCCTTAGTGGCAGTAACTCCACTACAGTACTGGGGGAATTTTTTTATAAATTCAAGAGTGCTCTTGTTCTTGTGCTGTCATGCACTGTATTATACTTTCTTGGGGGGAAAGTATTTTAACTTGCTGAGGACAAAAACTGGGGAAGTACAATCATCAGAGAGAGGATCTAGGTAGCAGAGAGGACCTTAAGATTTTATGGCAATTCTGCAGAGCAAATGAAATCTTACATCTAGGGACTATCAAAACTGATACTGTAAACTGAAGGTGAGTCATTCTTTGGGAAAGACCAACAGAAAGATTGGAGGCATGAAGCAAAATCATGACAGACCACCACATGGCTCCAACAAACAGATATGATTCTTGGAGATCATGTCTGGTTCAGATAGGGAAAACAACACACTGTACTAGTGAGGCTTCAACTAGAATATTAGACACAGGTATGATTTTCAAGGATCAAGAAACAGGCATCTGAATATGCAAATAAGGACTCAGGATGATCAGGGGAACTGAAACCCTGTTTTATGATTAACAGGAGCTGCCACAAAGGTGATCTGGTAAACACACTGAGAAAGAATGATACCTCCTTAGCCAGAGTCCCAAGAATCCCGGATAAGCTCAGCAGAAACCTCCATAATGGGCAGTAGTTGACTGGACAGAAGAAACCCTGATGGGTGCAGGACAAAGAATATGTGATCATGAACTGACCTTCCAGGAAAACAGGAGTCAGCAACAACTATTCTGGGAACTGATGTCCTGCATCCACTCGCATATTGACACCAAAAAGGTACAATAAGTAATTCACTACCTACCCAAAATGAGCTTCTCTGCACAAGATCTCCCAGAGAGACCAGACGGCAGTCAGATTATAAACGCTACAGAAACAGAGACCAGAACAATAGTTTCTTACCCAAATGGTTCATGCTTTCAATATAAGCCACCTGACAGTAAACAGATGTTCCTTGCCACACCAGAAGACAAACAGAGCCAACCCTTCCAGGCTGGCTCCGCTACAAGGACACCGTTTCCATAGCTCTCAAAAGCACAGGCATATCCTCTAAGCTCCCAGCACACCTCAGACCACCCCAGCAGTAGCAGTGGATCTCTGCCAGTACATCGGCATCTCTGTCCTAACTGGAGTTCAGTTGACTGAAAGAGCCCATGTGCTGCAGCATCTTTATCCTGCCTTCATCTGAACTTCAGAGCTATTGTACGCTTCACAACTGTGCCTCTACATTACCTCCTTATTAAGAAACCAACAGGAGGTCACATTTCATATCCCTGTGCTGCTTCAAGCTTTTTCTTCTGACTTCTATAAAATACTATTAGGCACATCTGATGTAACAGAAAGTAGAGCTGCACAAGAGATCATCTTTTTTCTGTGTTGAAATTATACACCGGCTGCCTGTGAGAACTAGGGGAAAACTTTAAGGCTTGCTTTGTTTTTAAAAAGGCAAGTAATTTAAGAAAGTCAGTCTGTGCTGTCAGAGATGTTCCTACACCACACACATAACAAAGTACAAGAAGGACAACTTGCATCCATCTCATGAAAAAGTACTGTGGTATAAGATTTGTGATTTAGAAATCTGAGCAAAATTATCAGACCAGGTGATATGAATGTGCTAGTCACGAAAGCATGAGATGAACAATTTATTTAGGCTTCCCATCAGCTTTGGAGAAAAAAAAATCCTGTGGACTTTTCCTACAATATTGAGCCCAGGAAAAAAACATTGCACCTTGGATTTTCCAAAGCTACTGAAAACAAATTAATATAGGACTTGCTTACTCAGGTGTCCACCAGAATCTGTTTCCACTTTCATAAAGTTCTCTCTTTGTTATGGCTTCAACATAAAATTTCCAAATATAAACATAAGTAAGCAATGTGTAGACATCTATATATAATCTGAAAAGAAAGTTTTATGGTTTGAACTGTTCATTCATCCACTTTATTTATGATGTTAGCTATAAGCATCATTGGTGATTTCACCTCCTACTCAAGTGTGAAAGAAAATAAGGAAAGTGATAAAGCATGGAAATCTTCCCCCCCCCAACACTTAAAGTGAAAGTATGAAAAGCAGCCTGCAAGGCACTGGAAAAAGCACACAAGAAGATAGGTAGGTTTTTCACATTCAAGGAGCTGCTGAGCTTTCTGAAGCTGTTTCATTAGCTGTTTTCAAACCAAGACAAGGGAAACTGTGGGTCTTCAGGAGTTCCCAACACAAATGAGCAAACTTTCTGTGATTTGGAAATCTGTTTCACAGGTGATCTGTTTCAACAGAGTCTGCTGCTGAAAAGCTTACTCTTTATGGAGGAAAAGACAACAAAAATCCAGTCCATCAGCTACATGCTAAAATTATGAACATTCTCCAAATGTAACGACCTGTTTGGCTCTCAGTTTGAATGGATGAATCTGATGTCAGACAAAAAACCCCAACTGTAAAGTAGAAAAATTTTAGTTTCTAAATTGGGAAGGAAGGTTTGTCTTAAAAGCTGGTATCTAGGACACTGTCAAATTCCCAATGCTACACTCAAAACAGTCATCTTCACATTCCTACAGAAGTATTATCAAAATTAAGTAGAAGATAGTTTTATACAGCAGAACAGTTCTAAGAATTTATTCTAGAGAATAATTCTCTAAGGACTAGACAGAAATTGAATAAATCAGCAGGAAGGAAGAAAAATTCAGAAACAGTTATACTTTTACTGGTCATAACATGCATGAATGAAAACACCTTTTCTGTAGTTTTCTTCAACACACCTCACTGAGGGAAAAATATTTCAGAAGGAAATAGATATCAGAGTCTGATAGAGAATACTTTTTTCTTCTAGAAACTGTGCTAAAGCCTGAGAGCCTACAAGCCATTAGTGTGTATTTATGCTAAAAACTGAAAGAGCCAACCATGCCTCTGAAAAATGAAAACCCTTATTTTCCTACAAATCTACTTGCCATCTGCTGTTAACGTAGAGAAGTGGCAAGCAATCTGCACTCCTCAAACAGCCCCTTCACCTAGTACACGAATATCCTACAAGGCCACAGACCTTTGAAAGGATTTTGTATAGGCATAAGAAATCATACCCAAGTAATTTTTTGTTGTTGTTAAACAGAAGTTTGGAAATCCCATCTCCTCTCTTCCTGCATCATGACTTGAAGTGCTTCATTGTAACTACTACTTCCACATGCACCCAATTCACGTATCTTGCTCATTTAAGTCTTCCTTTGGGCATACTGCAAGGATAAAGTATTCTCTATAATTATTATATCTGCATTAAACTGGAGAAAGTAATATTCAAGATAGACCCTTTTTCTTGCTACTAAAAATTTTAAAAGATGAAACAAAAAACAATACATTAAATTTTTTATTTTAAATGGTATTCTGAAACTCGTGGTTATATACAAATTTTCAAACTATGAAGCTTAAGATTGCATGGTGACTGTCTTCATGAAATAAGGCTGGTCGGTCAATCTTATCAGAGCTGATTCCATTGCAGTAGGATTATTCCATGTACAGGATGGCTGCAGAAGGTTGTAATCCATGAAGGCACCAACACCGAAGGAGGTAGGCCTTCCTACATAAAAAGCTAATCAAGAGCCCCCTCAGTTACCATGTGACATTTGTTGAATTTGAGAGCATCACCAGCGGGGAAAGATCTGAGTGAAACCAACAGTCACTGTGGAAAAACCTTTACACTGCACTCAAAATCTGGAGACAGTTACCCACTGCAGAGGCTTTTCCATGCCAGTCATACTCACTGTGCTTTATTCCTCACTCAACTGGGCCAGTTAGGGAAAAAGGAAAAAAAAAAAAAACAACAATCCAAACCAGATTATGCTGCTATGATAATCTGGCAATGATCTTCAGAAATAGATTTTTTTGTTTTAGGGATAATTAATAGGCATGAACAGGATTTATGTTAATGCTGAAACTTCAGTTTAGATACTAGATGCAAGGATGGGATGAAACTTATTGACCCTCAGCCAATAGGCAGAAAATTTTCATTTCTCTGAACTGACATGGAAGGCAGATGAACTACTGCCTCCTCTCATGTTCCCCAATGCTAAAGGTAGAGATATGCTTCATGAGTTTGTTTTACACACAGACAATTAAAAATACATCTTAGTAGTCTCCTCACCAATAGCACAGTACTGAAATCAGTGCAACAAAATTAAAATGGCAGGAAGGAATATTTACAACCATATTGTATTGTACCGAAATTGCAAGATCAGAAATTTCTAAAGTGCAAAGGTGGCTATACTCTACAGAGATACAGGGATCTGTTTTCTTGCTTACAGTATAAACCACTACCATCATTACAGACACACTACATATCCATGCTGAACATTTAATTGACCAAGCGTTATCCTTAGGCTGACAAGAAAAACTCCTCTACCAAATCCAGTCAGAGGCAGACATCAGCATCCAAGGGCCAAATTTAGTCCCTTGGTTGTAGGAGTGTCACATGCTGGATGGAGATTAACTACTGTAAACCCAGGAACATGAAACATGGAGGAAGGTATTTAAACAGAAATATTACAAAGAGCTTAATGGTTTGTTTTATAGTAGATTAAAGACAATCACTGCATTTTAAAAACATAAAATAGAGGGCCCAGCACTCCATATTTTATTTAGCTGCAGTTTTGTCCTGGTTCAGACTGGGCACAAATTTTTGAAGACTATTTACACCAACAAGATTTGCAGGTTTAGCCATGAGAGCCTCTAAAACCAGAGAGACAACACAAAACCAGGCTCTTGCAGCATTAGAGTATTAAAAAGTCACCATTCAAAATACCTCATTATTAAAATTTACACATGGAAATTGTAATAGAAGGAACATGGCTGCTAGGTTTCCAGATTAACTGAAACTCCCAGTCAATTCACCCATATTCTTAAGCATACTGGACAGTTAATCAACTTACTATTTACAATAATTCTTGCTACTACCCAACAAAAATCAAAAGAGTTTTAAAACCGCTCATTGACTCACAGCTCGTATACTTTGCAAACTAAACAGTCTCTAGTTTCTTATTTTTGGGCAGAACTATGCAATGTTTGCCACAGGATTTAAACTACAAGTAAATAATGTTTGTCTTGAAAAGCAACACGTGTTAAGTGAATTAGTTTGTTCCATTAGTCTATTTTTAAACTACTACATCATATTTACTGAAACAGCTATGGCATAAGAGGTTACACAGCTAGGCTTAAGTAATGCCATAATCTGAGACAATCCACTTGGTTATGCCCCAAACTATTTACAGTGAACTTGATTCAAACAAACCACTCGGTTCAAGAAAGCGTCCAAAGAATTGCAAGTCCATAAAATAATCTTTCCTAAGAAGTTTTTTGGGAATGATTTAGTCATGATCTGTTCATCTGATTTTAAGATATTCATATCTTGAAATACACCCATGGGCAAAAGCCTCATTGGAAATGAGTCCCAGGACCCACACATGCATTATCAAACAAGGGCAAGTCTGTGCCACAGTGCGTAGCAGACAAAGGAGAAAATGAGGGGACGAGGGAAAATGGAATGTAGTCTGCATAGAAAGAAAATTAATTAGGTTGAGATGTGCACATATTAACACACAGGCATCTGAAAAACAATGAGTAACTAAAAATTCATGATTATGAAACTGAGTTAACTGCATCTTGATCCTTAAAGGGGGCAAGCAGATGACTACAGCTGTAGTAAGTTTTTACAATTAAAACCCGTATAAGTAAAGTAGCTTCATGCTCCATTCTGGCAAAATCTAAACTGGTCTTTTAACAATGAAAGAAGTCTAAAAATTCAGCTGATCAAGTTACGAACAGATCTCAGTAACGTCAAAAAACACACCAAAGGCTCTTGTGCAGCATCAGAAGAAATGGACTAAATGTAGATATAAATTCTTCTTGATATTCATTATCCTCTACCCACCTAAGCCCTTGCAGAACAGTAACTTCTTCCAAAGCAATTCAGCTGATTTCACACTTATTTTTGTGTGCAGAACTGACTGAAATAAAAATCTATCACTGGAAGCAATGAGTTCTGCATTTGATTCACCCATGACAGCCAGCATTAAGACCCTCTTGCCTTTTGCAGCAATGAATTCTGTAGTTTGGCCAGTACCTCAGGAAAAGTCTTGAGTTTCCTATTAATCTCCTCAACAGCTTTTGTTCCACAGGTCTTCAAGGAGCTAGACACCTGCCCTTTTAGCTAAGTTACTCAAAGTCCCATGAAAGATTTCAAACAGAAGCACTGAATTACATGGAAGATGAACTGATCCAAACAATACAAAGTGAAGAATGTGTTTACAGTATACATCATGGTAAGTGCATATGCTATCGTGTTTTTTTGAAATGGGAACATTTTCAGATTCTTCAGTTTCTTTCTCAGGTAAAGGGAAGTGCAGCAACTTATCCCCAGAGACTGCAAGGCCCTCACTTCAACACATCCATTATATTCTTTTGCATTTGCAGCAAATCGTAAAGCTATGTTGTTGTTGTTGACATGGGTGTTTTGAAGTGCTTAGCGCTAAAGAACATTATCATGTTTTCCACAGTAGGCAGAAATGGAAGAAGCAAGTTCTACAAAATACTTTCTCAGTTTTCACTAGGCTTGGGTTTTGGAAAGTTCTCTTCCTAAGGAGCTGATTTCAGTGCAATACTGCAGAAGCTGAGAAACGGCACTGCCTACATACAGCATAAAGGAAATGTAGAGCTTGGTTTCCCATCAGCTCTGCAGCTCACCTTTCCTCCCTGTTGTCTTAATAGCTTCTTACAGACACTACCCAGATGGAAAGACAGGATCTTAATTACAATTCCATTACCTTATGCATGACAACTTCATAAAATTCTAGTGCCAGGAGATTTTAATTGTCTGTAGTTTTCAAGCTTATCAAATCTTTCAAGATTCAAAAACCTTGAATGAATGACACCGTGATGCATTACTTTTAAGCACTTTCATACTACTTGCTGCATCACTTTCACATACACCTTTGATATTAAAGGATTTTAATTTAAGGACAGACAAGCTAAAGTACTCTACTACAAATTCAGATACAAGAATCCTATAGAGGAAAGAACAGAGGCTAATCCTTTCAGAAGAATATAAATTGTGCTCCAGTTATGCAGAACTTAAGGTTTTCCAAGTTCCGTGAAAGTCCCATGAAATACTATCGGGGTGTTACAAACCAAACTCAGATTTTCTTCACTCACTACAATTAAGTGAATCAGAACACAACAGGGTGTTAAGTCTGAATGACAAAACCTGAATAAATATAACTTTTCATGCAAACTTTTGTTTGCAGAATTAGACATTATGTAGCAGATAATTTAATGGAAAAATCCTTAAGTGTTACAATCATGATACATCCTTTGCTATTTGTGGATAGAAACTAAACCCACAAAAAGTGGCTCTCTAGAGGCACAATAGGAACATTTAAACCCACTCATTCTATGATATCGCACTAAAACCAAAAATAAGTCAGATATAAATAAACTCTTAGAAATCCACCACATTCTCAAGCGAGATAGATGCATACTAACAAAAGTAAATTAAATTAGTCTTCTAAATTAAAAAAGAAAAATCAGAAAGACGGAGATTAGAACTAAAGCCCCAGAGTCCAATTAATAGAGTTTCAAAGTGAATTCAAAGCACTTATGGCTCTTAAGAAATCTGGCATCCACTGTCTTTTTGAGGCTTTATATCTGGTTCCTTCAGAGGTTTTACTTCTTCATCTGGTTTTGGTTTAGCCTGCAAACAAGAAGAAAAAAATCTAAATACCACAAATACAAACCACTGTGTCTGTACAGTATTTATGCATGGCTAACTTTACATATTCTAATCTAATAGTCCCCTCTCTTTTCAGGGCTGAAGGCTTTGTACAAGCCTCAAGCAAGGGGGAAAAGCCAAATATTCTCTATTTCAGCATCCTTAAATGAATCCTTTTCTAAAAAAGAAACTTTCTATAGCATTCACTCCTGTGACATTTCAGCATCTTATAGATGCTGAATTAAAGAATTACATAATTTCCTCCTATTCAGGACTTTGGAAAAAAAAGGACTCCTAATTTCCAGAGGCAGACAGTGTGGCAGAGAGGTTAACTGACTTGCCTCCTGACACAGTGGAAATGTGAGCTCAGGCGGTAGCCTTGTGCCTGTACCCTGCACTGAGCTAGGGAACATTACAGAAGAGCAAAATTGTAACTCTGTGCTATACACAGAGTAAAGCTAATGTGAAAGAACAGTACATAAGATTATCTTACAGTGTCATCCTTTGGCTTCTTGGTGAGATCAAATGCAGCAAGTGTTTCAGGAGTCCAGTGTGCGTTCAAGGCAGGAAATTCAAAAGGAACAGGCTCTACTAAGCCATAGTTTGCTTTCAGTTCCAGCTGGGGAGCCTCTGCTGGCACCTTTTGAAAATAGCTGTAAAAGAATAAAGCAATGTATTTAAAACACAATGCACTATCTCTGCAAGTCTCATTTGCAATTCTAAAGAAAAACAATCTAGGTTTTTACAATGGCAGTCACCGCTGCTCTCTTCTGTCCAACCTGCATTCTGCTAGCAAGATTCACAAGAACAAAAGAAATTCCTTCTTGGTTCATCTCCTAATAGCTAGGTGGGTTTTCTTCCTACTTGATAACCATTATTCCCAGCTTCAATGCAAAGAGCACCTTTTTTTCCAAAAAGGCCTTCAAAATTCAAAGGAGAATTTAAAATACTTCCCAAGAAATATGAAGGGACAGTTCTTTTCCTAAAGCAGTCTTAATGTGCCACAGCACATAATAGCAATGACACTGCAACACCCACAAAGAGTCGCTATGACACAAAGCCTGAATGGGATTATAAATCTACCCTCAGCAAACCAACAAGAGCTAAAAACTAACAAATACTGACACATGTTATCTTACTTCCTGTGCTGTGGCCGAGCTCTGTGGCAGACACATCACCCTAAACAGTGACTGGTTATCAAGTTTCTCTAAGTTTGTTTCTAGAGGGACATGGATTTCTTGGTATCTCCTGTATGCTGCTGTTGGAAGTGATGACAAGAGTTATTGGAACTAAAGCAGAGAATTTTTTTTCCTGTTTGCAGTTCAGCTTGATGTACTTGACAATCGTTTTTGTTTAGTCAATTCCCCTATTACACAGGTCTTTAAATACCATAAAAAGGGAAATATCAAACCTATTGCAGAATACTAAATCATAAGAGGAAGGGAGGGGAGAAAGTAGTGAGTGAAAGAATTCCAAAGCCAAACTAATCTTGTTATTTTAAACGGCTTTCAAACTCTTTTTGGAATGGGCATCAACTAACAGAAAGCCCTGTTCACAATAGTAATTATACTTAGCCTGGTAAAGCTCCTAGCACCCTAAGCATATTCTTCACTGAAGGCATGACTGTGTTTTGACTTTCCAGCTAGCAAAGCAGAATCAGCTACCAGTATTCTATATTTCCCTTCTGTCATTTGTTGCTTACTAGACCCCAGCAGCTGGGAAGAAGGCATTAGAGCAACACAGCAATCTCTGCAGAACTTTCTCTTGTGCAGAAGGAAAGAAAGTAGCTGAAGATTGAAGGAAGAAAACTGCTCAACCTTTACAGCATGTCAGTCCAACCTACCCTGCTGAATCGGCACAGAACACAGAGAGGGTGACAGCAGAGACCCAGAGCAAATCCGCTATGAGAAAATTACAGAGCTGCAAATCTTTAAAGTTATGTGCCATGCCCTAAAGGAATGTAAGAACTGGACAGTAAAAATTACCATCCCATCTTGAAATAAAGGCAAATGAGGTAATAACAGTTCATATACATTACTGTACCAACCACGAATTACTCACATGAATCCGTTCTCTCTCTGGCATTTTTCTAATGTGTTCTTAATCAAACTTCCTAATTTCCTAAAGAAGAGATGTCCAGAAGGTTTGGCAGTAGTCCCAGGTCCTTTGGTTTCTCCATATTCTTTGCACAATGCTTCAGCCTTGGCAAAAACTTTCCAAGAAAGAAATGTAATAAAAATCATTTACATGACTTAAATCATGGTTCAGATTTACAATGCTTCAGTTTTAGGAGATAGCAGAATCCATTCAGGCTTCTTGCTTCTTAGAAACAAAAATAAACTAGCTCAAAGGCAGCACTTACAGCCAAGATTTACTGCATCCAAAAAGTGATGAGAAACACCCCCCCAAAAAAAAAAAAAAAAAAAAAAAAAAAAAAAAAAAAAAAAAAAAGATAACTCTTTGGGTAGGAAGATGCAGGAAAGCCTTCTTATGTGTGGGTCAAAATGCAACAATAAGCCCAAGAACTGTGCCACATGATAGGAAAAAAGAGAGGGTATGAAGGTGTAAATACATATTTGATGCCCAAAAATAAACAGCATTTAATAGAGAGGGAAAAGAAGAACTCTTCTCTGAAGAGCAGGCACAGTAAAACACACAGTATTTGTTTTACTGCAAGTAACCCAACTTAGTTTATTGTTAATGAATTCTTTTTATTTATTTAAAAAATTAATATTAAAAGTTTCCAACTTGACGATTTGAGCATTTTTAATACATTTTAGTAAAGTTACGCATTGCTTTGAAGAGAGAAGGATGGCCAGAAGTCCCTGAACTAATGCAAACTTCCCTTAACCTGCCTTTCAAATGAAGATAAAGGAAATAAGTTACTAAAAGCTGTTTAAAAACAAACAAACAAACATGGTCTAGATTTACTATTTAATGCAACTTCCAAAGCAGAAAAGGCTACTGGATCTTAACATAAAAACCAGAAAAAGTGATGACCAGACAACTGATTTTTACACTGTATTGCAGGCAGTTCAAAGTCAGTCTTTAACGAGGTGAGAAGTGAAGATGAAATTTTCTGCAACACTTATGAAAGACAGTCTTTGGAAAGACAAAAAAGGAATATACTGTCTCTATTCAAAAGTATGCTGGATTTTCATCAGCTGACAGATAAAATCTTAAATTTATGGGAGACCAAATAAACACGATACAGCAAAACAAACCAGGCATGTCATCGTCAGACATTGTAATCCAGTCTCAGTCACGCTTACATTTTTCTGATTCCTGCAGAGATCTGATTGCTTCCCCACATTTATCACTCGCCAGTAAAGTTTGACCATGGTAACAGTATGCCTAATGGGAGAGGACAAAATCATTACCAACATCACTGGGCAATTCCTGTACCAATTCACTTCTGCTCCTCCTTATGTCAGAGTTGCATCTCCATGAAGGTGCCATTCCCTGCAGAGAGCTGACCATTTGGGAATGCAAATCAAAGCAGCATTTGGTGAACAATGCAGTTCAACATAAACACCGTGAGATAGGTATGAAGCAAGCTGTCAAGTCTAGCCAAGAGTAACTTTGAACTTCAGGAAGGATGTTTTACCAAAAGCACTAGTATAGAGTCTAGGTCAAAGCTTTCTCTCTCACTCTAACAATGTGCAGCATTAAGGCACATCACAGAAAAAGGAGGAACCCCAGTCAAGTTTACAAAGCAAAGACTAAAAACTAAAACTACCTGAACACTCAAAAACCGAATCTGGAACAAACATGACTGAATCCAGAAGAGATGAGGTCTTCTGCTGCTTGAAATATTTTGTCATAGTCCAAATAACTTTTCCACCCCAAAAAGTCTCATTCCTTCACACTTACGCTTGAAGATAGTACTGTATTCCTGTACTGAATAGAACTGAATAGAACTGTACTGATAGTACTGAATTGCTTCTTTTCTATTATCAGTTGTTGATTTTAAATACTAAATACCATAGGTAAAGGAATGATTGCATGAACTAATGCTGACCTTGCACACCTTCCTTTAATGTTTGTTCTCCACAGTATAGCAAGTGTTACCTACATGTACCATTGCCCATATTACACAAATTAAAAAAGATAAAAAGTACCACAGCTCTGACCCTCCCTCACCTCTCAAACTTGCTGATAAGGTAAGCAGCTTTTAGCTACAGGTTTGATATAAGAGAGAGACAATTGTGTTAACTGCTTAGTTTGGGCCTTTTTTACAGTATGAAAGAGCTGGATTACAGGCTGTGGCAGGCTACAAGAAATAAAACAGCAAACTGAGCAGCTGATGAGTGCCACTGTACTTGCTAAGAGATCAGTCACGCAAAAAGGGGCAGTACTTGGAATGGTACGTAACATTACTTGATGCAGTTTCAGTCAGGGCCTTCAAAAAGCTGATCAGCTCTGAATTATGCCTAGAATCAGACTGTGATGCAGGTAATGGAAGACAAGTATTATGCTCAACCTGAATTGGTTCACTCCCCCCATTCCCTATCCAGCCCTTAGACAACATTAAAAACTGTGACTGCAGTCCGCTGAGATACTTACATAAGCCATGTAGAAACAGGTCTTCAAGTTTAAATACTTCCTCCATTTACCTGCATAGGTTGGATCCAAACTGGATAATGTTTGATCTATGAACACATGTGTAAAGTTATTCTTCAAGATGTTTCCAAAACGAAAAATCACACACACAAAGACCAGAATGCTTAAAATTTAGAAATAGATCTTAACTATAAAGTAGCAAGAAACAAGTGACATAAATTACTCCTGCAAAGGCACAGAGAAACTATGAGACAAACCAAAAATATGCAGTTTATTGAGCTATCATGCAGTTGTCCCTAGAATCTCCGGAACTGCTGTCCACTAAGTTTGGAAAGCTAATTCTCCTAAGTATTTTTAGGCAGGACTTCAAAGCTTTCTCTGAGTTTAATTTCAAGTAGTGACCTATAAAAGCTTACATATGTTACAATATTCCATCTCTGACTCCCATATTTTTACACTTTTCCCACTTGCCTCAGTAAACCCACAGATCAGCTTACTCATCTGGAAGGATGTACATAATTAATCCAGCTACAAACTTTATGGTCTGCATCATAATCCGCTGCCCAAAGGCAGATGAAACACACACCATTTACGTCAAGCCATTTGTTTGTTGCTATTACATATTCTCAAGACACTACTCCGTCTTCTGTCTCCCCTTGTTAACATTTCCTACCATTAGCTACAGAAAAAGATTCCCATGAAAACAAAAGGCCTTATCAAAATATATGTTACGCTGATAACTGAAGCCTTAAACGTGCTAAATAGAAGCTAAATATACAAAGCATATCTACTAAGAAACAGTGTTAATATCACAGTTGGCAGGCGGGTTAAGTATGTCTGCTGGCAAGAATGCATAAACCAGGTCACTAAGGATACAAAACAGGACACTTACCAGCTTTTTGGTAGAAGTTAGCTGTTTCGTAAGCAAGAGCAGCTATTAGTCCTGGATTGTGTTTCAGCTCAATAGCCCGAGCAATTGTCACTGAAAAAAAAATTGCACACCACAATATTAAAGTTTAATTCAAAATGTCACATCAAATCAGTAGAGGCATTTAGCAATTTAAAATCCCTGCATGAACAGAAAACAAGTATTCTGCAGTCAAGTAAACTGCAGAATAAAGACAGATTGTTTCTTAGATAGAATGATTACAAATTAATAGAAAAGTTGAAGGGGTGGGTTAGTCTGAAGACTAGCTGGTAAACAGAAGTTGCAAATATTTTAAAGTAAAGAAACTGAGAATTTATGCTAAACAACCATGGTGGTGGAGAGACTACATGAAAGGAAAAAAGAGGGAGGAATGTCACACACAGTTCTTCCAAAGTGGTTACGTTTGTAGTATCAGACTGATTTTTGGCATTTTCTTCTTCTAATGGTAACTGAAGTTTCTTTAAAAGCAACCCACCCCACTAAGCCACAGTACTTCTGGAGAAAAAAAATAAAAGGCATTGCTGCCAAATAGACTTTACAAGACATCCAAGTAACCCACGAAAACTGTCATTTCCCATCCCCAACAAATGTATATTTGAAGATACCTTCTTGAGCTTCAGCTTGGCACTGTACGATGTAAGAGTCTATAAGTCGAGCTTCTAAATCTCTTCCTTTTTCTACAGGTGTAATCAGTTTTGGAATGTGACTTTCCTAAGTACAAAGTAAGTCTCAAAGTTATTTTAGGTTTAATACCACTGCTACCAATGCAAAGCAAGTCCCTCATTCCTAAATGGATGGGATGCCAAGTGAAGGTCCCAGGATGGCTGGCTGTACTGTTACATGTGCTGCTGAGCAGACAGACAGACAGACTACCCTTCCACTGCCACAGGCAAACAGTAGCAGGGACTGAATGGCAGCACAACATATTAATACCCTTCTTTTTCCTGTATCACTCAGATAGTCTGAGGAACTTGTTTATTCTGTAACCTTGTCAGAAAAGCAAAGGCTTTTCTAAGACAAAAAGTCAAGTACTTGGAGACAACTTAAAGAACAGACAGCAAAGACAGTTTTTCTACCTTCAAGTGTTTAAATATCCCAGCTGCTATCTTTAGGCTTCTGTGAACATCTTTTGCTTCATCTTCTGTTATACTAAGAATATAGAACAAATCAGTGAAATGTTAGTTAGAAAGGACCTCTAGGTGTCATTTAGTCCCACCTTCTGCTTTAGAGCAGGACTATCTACAACCGATCGGATCACTTATGACTTAGACTAGATGAATCTTTAATCCTTCAAGAATGGAGTCCACTAACTCTCTAAAGTAACCTGTCCCACTGCTGTGCTACCCTTATGGTAAAGAAGTTTCTTACAGTGTCCAATCATGAAATAATCAAATAGAACTCACTTAAAAAAAAAAGGCCAGCCTTGTAGTGACTTTCAAGTAAAAGGTAACCTCAGGGTTAAAGACAAAGCTTTAGAAATATGTAGAGGTAAAAGTCAGTAGAGCTGTGATTTTGAGAATCTCAATTCTGTACCTGGATATTTAGAGCAGGTGAATAGTTTATTCACAACTGACACTTCCTCTGAAGCGCAGTCACATGGTAGTACTTTGTTCACAGATGCAAGAAGGGACTGAAGTGCACTTGGAAATTACAACACATGAAGGAAGGTCAACTGCCTCCTTGAACTCCTACTGTCTCAGCTGAACATGCACTGCAGCAGTCAAAACTCAGAACCTGCTAAATTTTGGGGGGGAATATTGCTGCAATGGAATCACTATGAAAAGAAAAACACTTACTCTTCTTTTCCAGCAAGTCGCGATGCATATTTTGTGTACCACAGAGCTACATTAAATCCCATGGAAACCAGCTCAAACACTGCATCCTGCTGGGCACTAAAGACAGACAAAACCCCCCAAACAAATCCCCAAACAAATTAATGCTTTCCATTTTGTTCTGACAAACTCTCTCTGCTGACAGATCACATAGCATAAGTCAGTATTTCTCTCCATAAAATAATTTTCATTTAAGAAGTCAACAATTTCCAACTCAGAACCTCTTACTTGCTGAACTGCTTAAAAGACACTTCAATTTTTACTTATTCCCATTAAGAGCTCAAAATTATAATTTCCCACATTCAGATGCCTATCCTTCCCTTTTGGGAACTTTTATTTTAAAACAGTAACTTGATATTTGTTTAGTTTTGGGTGTGGCTGGCTTTATTTGGTTTTGTTTTTAAATTGCACATTTTGTAGAAATCCTTGCTCTGGAATGCCTACTTTTAAAGTTGTAGCTCCTAAATTAGTAAGTAAAAGTCTATTACATCTCCCTCAAATGAATGTTATTGCAAGTATTTATGTAACTGCAGTTAAATGGCATATGCAAATAGCGGGAAATTTCAAAAACTAAAAACATGGTCTTTGAAAATAATGAACTTGCAATCACAAGCTCAGTATAGCTTAGGAACTATTAAACTTTAAAAAGAAAGGTGTGGGAGTGGGAAGAATATTGTCAGCACAAGTACAAGTGTGTATGACCATGACAAAATTAGAAGAGAGTCCTAATCAACAGATTGTCTTCCAAGGGGCATAAAAGCTTTGAGGACGTCAAGCAGTTCTTCTAAAGCCTGACAAATTTTTAAGTATACAACACAATTACCTGCAACAGCAAGAGACAACTGAATAATCCTGAAGGTTACAAAGCTATACTCATACTTAAAACAGAATCTTTGTTTGTACATGTCCTAGGAGTTACAGAGAACAAGAACAAAGTCAGATGCAACTCACAAGCAACACTTGCACTTCAAAAAACTCAAGACGATACTGGTCAGGCAATAGCGCCAAATGAAAAAAAAATGTAAACTGTAGTAATCTACGTTATCATATTCAATTTACCAGTACTCTTGAAGTTATTCGTATTGCTCTAGCCAACTGCAGATATAGTTTGCAGATCAATTAAGACACAATGGATCCTTCTACCATCATCATGCATTATCATGCCTTTACATAAAGGCAACACATGCTTCAGAACACCTAATAAAGTACAGTAGTTATCAAAACCACAAAGCAACAAGTTTTTGGAAGCTACTTTGTGTTCGACATTTTGCTGCATTTCTAAATTTTCCTTCAGACCCGTGCTGGCACATGTGCATATACATAACAGACCAGAAGAAAACAGCTGCCTACCCTGTAATCATAAATGCATATGTACCTTGGAACTTGTCCCTGTAATGTGTCTGTCCACTTGAAATTCTGAATATATCTCAATTTGCATTCTTGGGAAGAGTCATCCAGGGAAAGGATAAAGCCTATAGAATAAAAAAAAAATTACAGGCAATCTCAAAGTAAGAAAGAGAAACAAGTAATGAAGGAATGAGGATCAATGAGAATACAGATATAGATAAAGGAATGTTTCTTGCAGTACCACTCAAAAACCTGTGTTAATTCCTGAGGCTTTTATTCCTCAATATCTTGAGAACAAGATGTACAAAAACCCAAACTGGCTACTACAAGAAACTCCTTGCTCAGCAGGTTACCAACTCAACCTTGTGAGTCTTGATTGCTCAAGGAAAACGTTGCAGATGTCTGCATGTCCTATACAGTGACAAGTTGGTAGTTGGACTGACCTAGGTACAGCATGGTTGAGGCTGCTCGAGGTGAGTGACTGTCTGTTGTCCCTGCCAGTCGCTCAAGAAATTCCAGGAAAAGCTGTCTGGTCAACAGGGACAGGGAAAAGGGCTTGTAAGCATGCACTCACCTAGTTATCATCTCTTAAGTGCCCAGGGCTACAGGAAATTGCTTTTTTTATGTCCAGCAGCCCATAAAACAGTGGTCAGTGTGATGAAATAGCTCATGCTATGGGATGTCCAAATCCTAGCATATGCTCACCCAAGGAACTTTTCAGGAAGGACTAAGACTGGCCTTTGTCTGACCAAAACTTACGGACTTCAAGAACCCAAGATTTGCAACAGCAGCTATTGGAGCTATAGCTCTAGATGCTATCACATGTTTATAAAGACAGAAAATACTTGTTCCTTTCATATGAAGAAGATTTTAGTGATCAAGCATAATACCTTCCTGAAGATTCTCCAAATCTTGTCTGCAGCAACATGGACCGTTATCTTACCTTTATCTAGAATGTCACATTAGCTTACACCCTTCCCAAGGAATGAGGGAACTAAACCAACTTGAGCTGCTTTGCTTCCCACAGACGGAAAGATCACTGTTTCCATGAATCAGCTGATTCCTGAAAACTCAGTCCTAAGAAACTTTTCTGAGCACCTGACTGCTAAGAGAGAGTTATCAAAATATTATCAAAATACTGGCAGGAGGAAGGTTTCTAGGAAATGTGTTATCATAGTTGACCATCTACCGAAAATGCAGCTACTATGCTGATGAGCACCTATATACGTACCTAAGACAAGCAGCAGCAAAAGTGCAAACTTGCAACAAGTCTATTATCTAGCATTAGACAAACCAGAAGTTTACATCAAAGAGTGACTCCTGTGACTCCTATCAACTAACAGACTTAATTTATACTTAAGGAGCAATTCACCACAATTTAAGAGACAAATAAACATTTCCTACTCCATCAGGAAGCAGAATGAGGTTAAAAAGCAAGAGGACAAGACTACCAGCACTCAGTACTGACAGGGTCACAAAGGACACTGGAACTTGTAGAAAGGACCTGGTGAGTATCCATGACTGGTATAAAGCACAGAACTCCTGGAAATACTCTCCTTCCTAAGAAATACATACAAAGCTTCTTTAAAGAAGATTAGCACAACATATATTCTAAGAAGTGTCATTAAAATTCAAATTATATATCTCTTGATGTATTAGCAGTATTGCCAATGAATATTCCTACCTTGCAAGAGTGAGAAGTACAAGTCAGTTGCGTTCTTCATCATTTCTGGATTACAACTTGAGTCTGTAAACAGCTCCAAGAGTCGTGTTCGAGCTAACCTCATATCACTGTATGGAGGGAAAAAAAAAAACCAAACAACCCAAAAACCAAACAACTAAGAAATTCTACCAAAAAATGTGCTATTAATAAAGTACCCACCCACACATACCACCACCCTTTTGGCTAAGTGAAGCTAAGCATTCCATTCCATATCCAAAGGCACGGAAAGGCATTTTATGAAGAAGATGCCAATAAATACAGAAAAACATCCCCTTCTCCTCTGGATACATACGATTGACTCCTTAGTTTAACGTACAATCGATTTTGGACAGACAGCAATGGATAATCAGTACTCATTAGCAATCTATTGTTCTAACAGAGACTAAAATAACTCTGCCTTTATCTACCAAGAGTTTGGGTACAGGGGGAGGGTAGGGAAGTAACAAGCAGGAACATTCTTCAGCATTTGAATGGGATGAGCATATGAAGAGATAAGAATAGATCTGCAAATTAAGCTGAGATCTCCTTTCATTATATTCCTATGTACAGTAGAACATTCATGCCTTATTCGCTTATGGAAATTACTTTAAGTAATCTTTTGCAGAAGAATGCACAGTCATCAGAAAGACAATGAAATGTTTAGTCTTTTGCCTCTGCATTATTATAATAGGCCTTACTATACACTCAGAGGCTTGAAAACTGGATAATTCATTCTTTGTAACTAAATGTTCAGTGTTTTCGGTGTTATCAGTGTCTTATTGTCCCACAGCCTACACATTTCTAGTCATCTTCAGAACAAAAATTGAAAAGTAACCATTACTTTTAAGGATGTGCTCCAAACTGTGAGAGACAGAGAGAAGCTAGTCACAAGTACACTTACTTGCAAACCTTCGCAGCAGCTGGAGTGGTAGCTACCCCATAAAAATTAAATGAAACGGGAGCTGTAGCCTTCAAAGGGTTGCGATGAAACCAGTGGGTCATTTTCTTTCTGTTGTGTTGTTTACGCCAAATCTAAAGTGTGGAAAGAAATTAATATCTGCAGGAACAGGTACAACTGAGATGCTACATACGTTGTGCTACTCAGCTCACAAAAATATATTCCACATGTAAACAATTAGGAAAGAAATTAATTTCCAAAGTTGTATGCAATTACACAGAGGAAATTTTTTTCCATTTGAAAACACTAAGCTTCCACACACCATCATCCGCATGCTTAGTTTGAGAATTTCATTCTCTTGAAATACCTATGCTTTCTGAGGCAACTACTTTAAGTTGGGGAGAAAAGGTATAACGTACTTTGCTCTATATTACTGCATACTTTTTTTATTCAAATAACCCCACATTTGTTACCTCCAGCATAAGGCTGAATATTCCCCATGCAATTTACAGGTATATCTCAATTCACTGAGGTCATTATATTGTGTCTGGTCAGTCTATGAGCAGCTTTTATTGTGGCACCATTGATATAGATGAAACTGCAACTACATAGCAACGCCTGCAGAAAACATGATATATTTACATACACATAACAGGCCTGGAAATTTGGGAGAGAATGGCTAAAATAGACCATCTTTCTTCTTTTACCCCAATTTCAGCAAACGTATATAAAACAAGCATTCCAATGAGCTGTCAGCAGCGGTGCACCATAATGGGCACACGTTGAAACAAGGCAGGTCTGTACTGGAGAAACTTCCTCACCGTGAGGACAGTGGAACAGAGGAACAAGTTGTCCAAAGAGCTTGTGTGCTCTCCATGCTCAAGGGCTTTCAAGACCTCACCGGACAAAGCCCTGAGGCACCTGGTCTGACCTCAGAGCTGACCCTGCTCTGAGCAGGCCGTTGGCCTACAGATGCCCCAAGACCTCCATCACTTTATGATCCATTTTGAATCTCCAAGTTCATCGTTATAAAACACTTCGCAGCTTTGCTGAAAAAAAGCAGATCTGCCAGGCAGCGCCCCCCTTGCCACCCTCCAGGTCTTGCTGTGCGAGCAGGTGACTTGTTTATCCTCTCAGCACCTACCTCGACATCTTCACCCACCTGCGCCGCGGTCTGCTCAGCGGAGACGTGCTGTCACACGGCTCAGCCGCACCCAAGGCAGTTCGACAGGCGCTTCACAAAGGGATCTTCCCTATCCGAACCCCCTTTACTCCCCGCGCCCGGCAGAGCGCTGGGCAGTTTGCCCGGCGGGGGCCTGCCCGGTGCCGATCGCCTCAGGCCCGCGCTGCCGCCTCGCCGAAGCCCGCCGCGGGTCCAGCGGCCCACACCGCCCGCCGCCCGCCCTGGCGTTCGGCCCTTTTCACTGCGGCGCCGCCCGGCTCCTCGAGCCCCGCTGATACCAGCGAGGCGGGAGCCGGCC
>NW_020799097.1:104756019-104798991 GCF_003259725.1 Athene cunicularia | reverse complement strand
GAAGTAGCATACAGTGTTTCAAAGCAGACTCTTCAGATCAAGAGCAAAAAGGCAAGATATGAATATTTAAAAGTCTGAATTCTTACCATAAACAATGCATTTATTATAAGACAAATGATAACTGGCTCACAGTATGCCTAGGAAATAAATTGGTGGTATCTGTCAAGTGTTGTTAGATTAACAGATTGTATGATTACATTAGCGAGTAAAACACCATCAGTTATGGTGTGGCCATATTCGCACTGTAACACCACCTGTGATGCACAAAATAAACCCAAACATGGTAAAAGTTTATACAGACAGATGGGGCTGAGGATTTGAACCTAGCCTTGTCCTCTCCCTGTAGCTATAAAGCTAGTAGTTTTCCCCTGGTACAGAGGAATCACTGCTGAAATATATCTTCCTCACAGAGTATGTAAAGTAAGAAACAATGACAGCCTCGCAAGTAATTTTCAGCAGTATGTATAGTCCTTTGGAAAACAGCTAACTGTAAATCTACACAAAAAGACAGGAATAAGGGTAGATCAAGCAACTGGAAATCATAACTAGCTTCACAGCTTTGCCTTCTCCAATCTATGAAATTCTGTGCACAGCCTTAGCCAGGAATATCAGATAAGCAAACGCTGAAGTTTACACTCCTCTACATTCAGAAAAATGAAGAGTGGCTTTTATATGACATACAGAACCTCTGAAAGACAAGATATCAGAGAAAGAGACTTTCTGGAACCAAGAGGAAATAGCATGCTGGTGGACAGACACATCGGCAGGAACTTACTTAGTTGAGCAAATGCAGCTATTTTGGTATGTAGATTTTCTGATGGGTGGCAAGAGAGAAGATATAATTCTATTTAACCAAACTGCCTGAATTAGGCACTTCCTAACAGAACCAAAGGTGATACAAAATGTGTGTCCTCTGGCGAGGGTGGCAGCCGGCTGCCGTGGAGCCGCAGGGCCCCCCAGGCGTGGGCCGTTGAGGCACCGGTGGGCCGGGGTACCCCCATCTTGTCCCTCTGTCCCCTGGGCACCATGTTTGTGGGAAAGGGGGGACCCGGCTGAGGCAAAGGGGCTGCCGAAGCATCAGACTTACCTCAACAAAAACCCCAGACAACTCATCGGGGTGAAAACTGGTCAGTCGCGTGCTTGTGTGTTTCACCCCTGATGAAACCCGGGTGGGAGAGTGGGGAACCTGGCAGCCCCAGTAAGACTGGCTTGTGCTGGGTGGGACCGTACCACCCGTGAATCCTTTGATATCGGAGGACTGTTGGCACTGTGGGCACTGCTGATGGCAGCCTTAGAAACACACCTGGCAGCTTTAGTCAAATGCTCTCCTCTGCTGCTCTGGTCACCATGAAGATGAGAGTTACTTCCTTGTGATCAGAGTATTGCAGGCTAAGTTTCTTATGGTGAATTTTCTGGAAGAAGTCCTGAGAGTTTGCACTTGTTTCCCAAGAGAAACTCGGATGAAGAGATGCTCTCCGAGAGATCTTGTAACACTGTTCGGGACTATTCAAGTTATGAGCTGTAACTGCATCACCTACCAGTTCAGTTGCCATTCGGAGTAACTAGACTGCTGGCCACATACAGCATAGTCATGAGATACTATAATCTCATCATTTTATTCACTCACCAGACAGGATGATGCAAGTTTCGTTATTTGCAGTTTGTTGATGGTCTTCAGAGCAGGGTAAGCTGTTACTACAAACCTTGGCACAGGCGTGAAAAGAAGTTTTCTTCCAGATCTGTGTCTTGGAAGAAAAAAAAATCATCTGAAAGTAAAAGAAGATATTTTTAATAACTGTCCTTATGTGGACATCTACGAGGCGACCAGTAGAATCTTAACGCTTTAAACTGTCTTGGCAGTCTCAGCAGTCAGTTTCACGTAACTATTTCTTCAGAATGTAAAGTCTTCAGGCTTTTCATTCTGAGCTCGCTTCATTGAGAAGTAAGGTCAATAAACTTTTGCAGACAGTCCAATTTGAGAGTTGAAGTATAACTTTTGTTCCCTTCCTCCCAGCATCACTTGTGTCTGATGAGAACTGAGGTGACTTCCAGCCCCTTACATTCATCTGACTTTGGAGCAATGTGATATCTTTGTAAGAAAGGTCCTCTTGGGGAGTAGTATTGTAAGCTGCTCTTACAAGTCTTACCAGTGAGTAGTCATCAGTAGATGAACTCTGTGGTTCCAGGAGGGAGAAGAAAAGGGAGAGAAGATGAAAGGATTACATGAAAGTGTTTCCTAGGGAGGAGGAGAAACTTTCTGGTGTGCATATCTGCTTCTTGTAGATACAGCAGGTAAATTAATAACACTTTCAATTTATAAAGTAGAAGTTGTGAATAAGAAGTACATACCCACCTGTAGCTCTGGAGAGACATACAGGATGGCTTTGTGCTTTTGCCCTCTTAAATGGCAGCCTGAGATGGGATGAACAAGTGTGTTGCTGCAGTTGGCCAGGTGCTGCTGACGTTGGCAAGCTCTGTATTGACCAACACAGGGAGGCTGGGGAAAAGCTGGTTACGGTGAGTTTGCCGACACTGAGACAGATTTTCACAAATATAAGCTACTTCAGTCCGTGGATTTAGTGGCTACTGATGTAAAATGCAATTATTTGCTTCCTGTGTCCAGAGGGACCTATGTCTGCTCAGGTCTTTATGTTACTCCTGGAAGTGTGGGAGGGTTGGTGCAAAGATTGGCCCTTGTTCATTCAGGTGCTTACTCACGCAGGAGTCCTCTGAGCTGTTGGCAGTGCCATCTCTCTTGGATGTCCCTGTCTGCAGAACTTGGTCTGATACAGCTTTGAGCAAGCCGCAAGTGGGATGCCAGATGCATTTATTTGGATTGGGGGGTGGGGTGGGTGTGTGTTTGCATTAGTGACAAATGGAAAGAGGGTTGTGATGTTTGCAGAAATGTTACATTGTCATGCTGCCTGTTGTGGGTGGCATACCGCTGCTATGGTGATCTGTTTTCTTTAATTGTTACTTTTAAATGCCCTTTCTATATATCAACAGGGTGGTAGGGAAGGAGTGTACATTTGGTTTCAAGTGTGTTTGTGCTTTTTGTCTTTTCTCTGCCACCATCTTTGCCCCTTTATGAAAAGGGACAACACCACTGAGTTGGGCAGTTCCCTTTTCCTGTTTGGTTGTGTTTTTGCTGGTAGTAGTTGAAAACTACAGTGGCCTCAGTCCTTGTGTCTTTTAATAAAGCTTATTTTTAGGAAAAGCAAATAAAGAATTGAGTTCTGATTTTTGTTTCTGACACAGGCATTGACAGTAATCTGTTCTGGTGTATGCATCTTGGTGTATGTATTTTAACACACACACACACACACACACACACACACACACGAAAACCAGGCTAATCCCCACTGCAGTGGTGGTGAAACGCTGAATTCCTCAAACTTATGTGGTTCCAGACGGAAGAGTATTGTGATGCCCTGAGTGCTGCTGCTGTCCCCCCCTCCCCCTCTGCTTTTAAAAGTCAAATTATTTACAGGGAATGGCAACAATTGCCCAGAGGTTTTGCTTGTTTAATGTTCTCCTTCCTCCCTGGACGGAAACTGTAACTCTTCCCATAGCTTCCCTCTCTAGCTTCCTTTCGCTTTCTCGAGCTGTTTGCTTACTGTTACTTTCCAAACCCCTTGGTACTCCTGTCTCCGTGGTGACAAGGGGTGGGGTCTCTGCTCCTCATGTGATGCTAACAGGCCAAATGTGAGCTGATACACCCCGGCAGCCTGGGCCAAGCCGCCCTTGTGCCTGGCTCCCAGCACCAGGAGAGTGTGAGGCCATCGCCTCGGGTGCCTGTGCCCACACCTCCTGGCACGCCAACTTGTCTCAGACTCTCCCTGTGAAATGCATATGGGCTTGTGCCACAGTGGGCCTTCACAGGGGTATGGTTTGTTGTAATAAAATAAGGGGATGGGGTGAGAAAAAAAGTCAGTGCTTATAAAAGGGGCTGTTGGCTAGAAGGACCTTCTTACCTGTCCTCCCATCATGATACATTATATATGTAGTCTTTCCTGCCTGATGTAATTGCATACTTTGTCCATCTTCTGGTTGTTTTTGGTGTTTTTTTTTTTAAATATGGCCTACCATGGCTATAGAAATCTTTGTTACAAAAAAACAAAATCTGCTTGGAGCAGCAGTCTGTGGACTTTTTGGCTGACATGTTTTCTGGAGACTGATATGTGTGTTTGTGTTGCGTTCCCACTCTACAATTTTCTTTCCCCCATCCAGATTAGCAAGGCATCTACAAAAAGAGGCGCAGTCTCAGCACAACAACTCGGAATTCACAGAAGATCAAAAGGTGAGTGTTGCTGTTTGCTCAGTCAAGGAGCTTGACTCGTAGATGTTAATGTGTATTATGTGTTTTTTAATCTTCCAGACCAGAGCCTTATGAGACCTTTTTTCCTCACTCAATATACGCAAACAGAAACAGGGCCCAGCATGGCTAAAACAATTGCTGTCATTAGATGTAACAGATGCTCTGCTGTGTAATATTGAATGTCATGCATGCTGGCCAGAGTCCTTCATCACCTGAATGTTTCTTTTTTTGGGTGACCTTTTGATAACTTGCTTATACAACGTTAGCACAATTTATGTTGTGAAGTCTGAATACAAAATGTCTTAAACTGCCAACATCGAGAGTGTGTGAGGAGGATGTTAGCTTAACATGTAGCACCTCACTGGGAAGGAGCTTGGCAGAATACTCCCTGGTAGTTTCTTAGAATGTTATTTGTTTAAAATCTTTCAAAATACTGAAATGACTTTACTTCTTCCTCCCTCCCCTCGGTTGAAATGTCTCCTTCTTGTCTCAGCATCATATTAATGCAATTCTGTTACAGAATTTAAGAGGAAAATACTAGCTGAGGTCTCATACACTCAAGCATTTTCAGCAAAGTAAAATCTTTTGAGGTATGAGGTCTGCTGAATTTTTGTGTATTGTATAAAGGCATGTTTTTCTTAGGAACACCAAATTAGAGAACCTCCCTGTATTTACAGATTTCCAAGTCATAAGATCACTTGTTTGAGCAATGACGTTGCCTGAAAATTGACATTTGCTAGCCCAGAGTCTCACCTATGGTAACAGGGTGCTAGTGTCATGCATCTGTATTCGGAAATGTTGGTCCTGAAAACAGGTCCCGGCTACATAAATTGGAGATGTATTTCTTTATAATGAGTTTCTTTAAACACACCTTTATGTAGAGACTGACAGTTTGTAAATGTTTCCTTGATGTGTACCAATGAGAAAAGCAAAAGGATGATCTTCCATGTTCTGTTTACCTTCTGCAAAGAAGATATGGCTTGTGATTGTCTTAAACTGAGTTGTAATCTTGGAGAAGGATTTGGTCCACCTTTACTGAACTGAGGGCTTGGGAGCCTTGTTAATGTTGGACAGCTGTTTAGTCTTTGATTGCTTCTGCTCTCTATCCCTTGCTGGTAGCTTTCTTCATCCTTCTCAGCTATAGTCATCCTTACTGCCTGTTTCCCCTCTGTGAATACTTTTGAAAATATGGTTACTTCATGACGGCAAAGCTGTTAATCTCACTTCTGGAGGCATCATCTCCTGTGAGTATGGGAGCCAGAACCACACAGGGCTTTGCTTCCAGATGTTCCCTGAAGCTGTGGAAAGGACCTTGGACCAGATTGTGGAAGTGAGTGAGGTCAGCCATGAGGGAAGGCCTGGGGGGCTCAGGAAGCAGAGATAACTGACCTCAGATGTTAGATGTGCAACTGCAATCATGTCTCAAGGCAACGATCTTCTGAAAAGAAAAAATGAGTCGCTGTTTTAAGTCCTTCAGAGTGATATCTTTCTAAAGCTGGTATAACTTACAAAAGAGGCTGACATTTATATTACTTGCTCTGTTTTGCAGATTAGTAAGGGGCCAATGCACTGAAACTTTGAGCCTGGTTATCAAATTGTGGTGACCATTTCATTAGCCACATATGCCACCGAATTCCCCAACATTTGGTTGAGAGAACATTCTCTTTCACTTCTTTGCCATGAGGAATGCTAGTCACAACAAAAATAAGAGTCCTGCTATTGTTTTGAAAAAAAGCACTCAAAACTCTCTACAGCAAAAGCTTTTACTCTGTTGTTAAGCTCCTTGCTGTTGTGGTCTCTCCAATTTCTGCAGGAGCAGAGCCAGTATAATCTAGTGATCATGACCAATTACTATCATTGGTAGTATCATTCACTTGGCATGTTGGAGTAGAGTTTGGCATGCTTCTGGGTTTTCAGGCAGTTTGGTTAAATAGAATTATATCTTCTCTCTTGCCACCCATCAGAAAATCTACATACCAAAATAGCTGCATTTGCTCAACTAAGTAAGTTCCTGCCGATGTGTCTGTCCACCAGCATGCTATTTCCTCTTGGTTCCAGAAAGTCTCTTTCTCTGATATCTTGTCTTTCAGAGGTTCTGTATGTCATATAAAAGCCACTCTTCATTTTTCTGAATGTAGAGGAGTGTAAACTTCAGCGTTTGCTTATCTGATATTCCTGGCTAAGGCTGTGCACAGAATTTCATAGATTGGAGAAGGCAAAGCTGTGAAGCTAGTTATGATTTCCAGTTGCTTGATCTACCCTTATTCCTGTCTTTTTGTGTAGATTTACAGTTAGCTGTTTTCCAAAGGACTATACATACTGCTGAAAATTACTTGCGAGGCTGTCATTGTTTCTTACTTTACATACTCTGTGAGGAAGATATATTTCAGCAGTGATTCCTCTGTACCAGGGGAAAACTACTAGCTTTATAGCTACAGGGAGAGGACAAGGCTAGGTTCAAATCCTCAGCCCCATCTGTCTGTATAAACTTTTACCATGTTTGGGTTTATTTTGTGCATCACAGGTGGTGTTACAGTGCGAATATGGCCACACCATAACTGATGGTGTTTTACTCGCTAATGTAATCATACAATCTGTTAATCTAACAACACTTGACAGATACCACCAATTTATTTCCTAGGCATACTGTGAGCCAGTTATCATTTGTCTTATAATAAATGCATTGTTTATGGTAAGAATTCAGACTTTTAAATATTCATATCTTGCCTTTTTGCTCTTGATCTGAAGAGTCTGCTTTGAAACACTGTATGCTACTTCCCTTGATAGAGCAGACTAGTCTCCAGAATTTGCTGTTTGTTCCAGGATTTTTATCTTCTGCGGGGTTGTCATTTTATATCTACTGCTGGACATAATTCTGGAGTTATAGTCCTTGGGTAAGGCTCTGTCTTGACTTGGATAATCAACAGTGCTGGAATCTTCATTAGTGATTGTGAATGCTATTGAAGAATTTCTCTGCAGATAAATACTGTAAACAAATCTTGCCACCCTGCAACAGCTTTAAGAGGCTGTGCAACAATTTCATCGCCTAGAAGCTGTGTGTATGGAATATTAACAGATACAGTTACTGGTGGATTTACCTCAGTCTTAACATCTGCATCCTGCTGTTCTTTTTACCTTCATTCTGTAAAAATACCCATCTTCATTCATGTGTCTTATTACATGAGTTGTTCCAGTTAGGTTTGGCCATGGTTGTCACCTTGCATCCAGCTATAGTTATTCTTGCCCAGTTCTTTATGCAGTAAATTTGACCTTTAAAGCCCTCTTCTAGTCATAGTTGTTGCTTCTCATATAACTGGTTTTGTGCTAGGCTGAGTTTTCTTCAGTATTAGAAAATCAAGCGGATTTTTATGCAATGGTAAATTGCTGAAATAAGAGCACCGTTGAAGTCTTAGCATGATTCATTAAACTACTGGTCTTCTAACAGCCTAGAGCTCTCTTTAAAGCCAAACTCTGCTCTGGCTCTGTATTTATGCAAACATCTTTGACTGCATTACAGTTAGCACAGTCATTACTCACACAACTGCACTGAAGAAACCTTGACTACAAGATCAACTGACTTTCCCTTTCTAATCACGAGTTTACATAAAACTGAATCTTAACTATTTTAAACTAGCGAAGTTAATTATGGCTTCAGTCTTTCTAATGAGATGCAGACTGTTTTCCCTGCTGCGAAAAGGAGCCTTTGCACGGGACAGTTGCAGCTGAAAATGATAGCAGTGTTTAGCTGCATTTTTAACTTTTGGGTTGGGTGTGGTCCCTTAAAAAAATAGTTATGAATAATGCCTGCTGGGAGCTTGCCATATTTCAATAGATTCCATATAAAACCTATTCTTTACTATTTTAAGACTCTCAAACTCTCTTCATTTAATGTGTTTCTAGAGCCATTATTGCCCTTCTGCCCCCAGGAGCCAGAGGACACACATTTTGTATCACCTTTGGTTCTGTTAGGAAGTGCCTAATTCAGGCAGTTTTAAGAATACACAGTTCTGAATCTGCAGGATAGGGAACAGGGGTGTTGCCAAGCTTACCACTGAATTGACAAAGGAGACAGGGGTTGAGCAGTGCTTCGTGAGACCTCATTTACAGTGTGGGCTTAATGCTTTGCATATGAGACTGGGAGGAGAAGAGCCATGTGAAAATCTGTTGACATGTTCTAATTCCATGGTGGGGCACGGAGACTGTGCGCTGGCACCCTGCGAGCTGGTAGCCCTCTTTCTGTGCTGCAGTCATGGGGGGTGTTGATCTGATGTGGAATGGGCATGCTCTTTGCTTAGCAGCTGACACTAAAACCATTGGAACAGCTGAGTTTTTGCAAATGTTAGAGCTGTAGGCAAACCTCAGAGGTTTCCCCTCCCTTCCCTAGGAAGGATTCTGGATTTCTTTCTTTTGCCCATTACTTCACACCTTCCTCTTTAGCATTCTGCCTTTGCAAATTTATCTTTCCAGATGTTCTCAAATATAAAAGGAATTCCTTTTGTTACACTGCAGCTAAGATTAGATGAATGTAATGCATTCTCATCCTAGGGAATGAGAATCTGCTTCTGTAGTACTACCTGGTGTTCTCCCATCCAGTCTGAAGGTACATGTAAATCCACAACACCCGTGTGTGGAGTGTGGGTCTGAAAATGTCAAAATCAATCCAGGACTGTATGTACTCCTTTCTTTTGCAAAAATCTGTGTTTTTCCAAGCTCTGTTAGAGATCCAGCTACACTACAGAATGAACCTCCACAGAAACAGAGCTGTCATATTTTTACTCTGCCATGTTGCGTGCAAGCATATGGTCGTGTTGCTCTATATAAAAATGCCCAAACAGCACGGTGCTGCACGTGTGCATCCTAGGCAGAGGAGAAAACAGTATGTGTCCTGTGCTAATATACATCACTTGCTACTTTCTTAGAAGGTGCTTGAAAGAACTACATTTTTTGGTAAGACCTCCATACGATGGGTAGCAATGTAAACTCTGAGGATGTAAATCATGCCATGTTGTAACAGAGTAAGATGAAAAGAGATACCGGTTGGTGAGAAATGGCTTTGAAAGCTTTGATGAGCCTGTGGTGGCACTTGAAAATCAGGTAGCTGAGGCTTTTACACACTCTAGCTGTTAGCTCTGCCCTTGAGGTATGATCTGCTTATGATTCAGCTCCTGAATTCTTTTAACTTTCAGGGTGGCCTAAGGTGAACTGGAGCCACTTAACTTTTAGCCCAGCCTATTGAAAGTAGTGGTGGTCCAGGAGCTGACTGAGAAGGAGATGTGACACCCCTTTGTAGGAGAGTCAGGGCAGGTGACTGGGGAAGGTAGCTGTGAAAGCATGGCCTAGTTTTTATCTGTTGCTACAAACCTCTTGGAACCCTAATATGCAACCCTCCTTTAAAGGGAAGTTTGAGCTTTTGACTGATACTGTGTTACTTGCCAGGTGCCCATACTCTTGAAGTTTTGCTTGAGTTGTGCTCTAGGAAATCTTTTCCTTCCCTTGAATCCAGCATGGGGGGAGCTGTTTTTATACTGTCTGATTCAAGAGGAGAAAATGAGATACAGGTGCATATTTCAAGTTTAATCTTCCTTCTGGGAGGGTGGGGGAACTTTGAAAATAAACTGCTTTTCTTTGTAGCTTCACTGTTCTTGTTTTTCTTGCACTATAAATGTTCCATGGAGCATTTTGAATTCTGTTTGGCCCTTATCTCTGTAGATAGTCCTAGTTTTTCTTCACTAAAACCTTTTAGTTAATGAACAAACTTATGATGGTCAGGCAAGGTAACATATACTGTGCAGCTGTGTCCATTTGATGTCGGTTATGGGAGTCTTAACTCCTCCTTTCAGCTGGTAGTAATAGAAACAAATGTGACTCGCTGGAGCTTCTGATTTTGAGACATAAAAGCTTAAGTAGAATTGTCTTCAAAGTAAGACTGCTAGCAGTGGGCTATTTTGAAGCCCTTCCTTCTCTTTTACATTTTTAAATGAAAATGAGAAATTACTTCACAGTTCTGCTCATGGATATTTTAGATAGCTTACAAGTTTGAATCAAAGAATATATTTCGTGCTTTACTCAGAGTTTAAGTATCTTAACATTACAAAAATAGAAAGTTAGAAAAATAATCCACCTTTATACTTCCTCTCCTACCAAAACCCACAAAAGCGGACTGTATTTTTTTCAGTGCTGAGATACTAGGCTTCTGTAACTTCTGAGGAGGCTTGACTTGATCTGCTGAGAAGCCCAATAGAGGAACTGTAGGCATGACTCCTAAAAGGGCAAATTAGAACAAACCACTGAGATTCTCAGAAGGTAATACACTGGTTGGTTTGGGTTGTTTTTTTTTATCTTCCCTATCATTTCAGAGCAGTTGCGTTTATAAACAATTTATGACGTGGTAGGCATTATTACAGTTTCTGTTGAGTGAATGACCTCCATCTGTGTTGATGAGTTGTGGGTGGGGAGCTAAGTGGCAGATGTCTGTTTCATCTATTGTGCTTTCAAAAAACTCTTGCTTGTGTATAAAAAAGCTTTTGATGCTGAATGATCTGGTACTGGATAATAAATCTGAAATCTTCACAAGAAAAAGCAGTTGTTCATATTTATATTTTTTTTAAAATGTGCATGTGGAAGAATACAATTTCAGTACTAAATGAAGTTTTTTTTTTTTCATTTCAGAAAACTATAGCTAAAATTGCAACATGCTTGGAACTGAGAAGTGCAGCTTTACAGGTATAGCTCTGTTTCCTATGCGACTTCATACTTTAGCAATAGGTAACTGTAGAGCTCTTTAAAGCTAGATTAGTGTCTTCAGACATTGCCAAAACCTCTGAAAACAGAGTGAACAAACCCTTGAACACTTGGACTCTCCAGGTTGTCAACATGAACGCCCCAGGTGGCTGCCTTAAAAACCTTTAAGTGCTTACTTGTATTAGCATGTATTAGGGTTTGCACAGGAGTTTAACTGCAGATTTTACATCTTTTGTTCTTTTTCTCGGTTTCCTCCTTCAGAACTGATTGGTTTGTCTTCCTAACCTGTGTGCAAGAGTAAAAAGATCCCTGGAGTGACCCTTGCACTAGTGCTGTGGCTTCACAAATTGTAACAGAGCAAGAGGAAAAATGTGTGTGTAGAAAAAAAAAATACAGCAGTCATGAAAACTGTCAGTGCTGTAGGCAAATGTGTGAAAATAATGATTCAGAAGCTACTCTTTGGGCTCCTTTCTGGACTGAAAGTAGATGGAAATGGAATTTCTTTTTCTCTCAGCACAATCCCCAAAACAAAAAGGGAAATGAGAGAAATTGAGAAGAGTGTGGATGCGGGAAGGATGAATCAATTGAAGCAAGGTTTGGGTTACTGGATTACCTCTTTTCCAACAAAGAGTGATGACAGGCAAATTTTGCATCAGGATACACACAGCAGTGTTCCTGAGTACTTCACGTTGCTGTACAAGGTGCAGCACCTTCAATTGTCTGAGAGGCTGGGATACAGTGACAATTTAGGCAACATGCTGGAGCTGGACTAATAAGGGAGCTGACCAGTTTCGAGGTTGTACAGTGTTTGAATAATTATTTGATTAACTCTACCCATCTTCCAATTCTTATCTAACCTGGGGTGTTTGAACAGTGTTGGACTTGTTATCAGTGACTTTGTGATGAGGGCAGGTGTGTTCCACTGTGGGACAGCTTCACGGGTCAGGTCACATCTCAGAGCAACAGCAGAAGATGCAGCAACGTTATAACTTGCCAAACTGAAGAGATGATGCCTTGCAAGAACAGCCTTCCTTGTTCATTCCTTGGCAGTAACTCAAGGATTTTATAACTTTGTGTGAGGGTACTAGAACTTCTCATCCACTTCACTTTGGGGCGTGTTTTGCTTGCTGCAGTTCTGTTATGGTTTCTTAGCAGAGATTAAAGCAGTTAGTGAGTGTGGTCATCTTTTCCTATTCTTCTAACAGTATGGGTGTAGCTGCTTTACTGTCCTTCTGTAGTCTTGCAGAAGGTCCCTGTTGACACTTAGGCAAAATCAAGAAAAAACAAATGTCAGGCCTCAAGATTACCCACTGTTTTCAATATTTCTTTAAGAGATGCGAAGGGTGCAATGGCACAATGAGGAAGACCTGATCTTCTGCCTAAAAGAGAATGTCCAGTGCCAGTCCTCTTATTGCTCCACTTTTCTTATGCCAGCTCTGCCACTTATGTCTCAGAATAGGCTAGTTCAGCTTACCAAACTGTTGGTGAACCACCTCAGATATAAAACATGAGAAACTCTTCCATTGAGTTAGTAAGTCAAATAGGCTTACTGAGGGGCAGGCATGTGCTACACATAGGTAAGGAAACTGCATCATCAAAGTTGGAAAGAGATGGGAATCTCTCTTCCATTTGCAGTGGGCTCTTAGCTGAGTGTTTTGTCAAACTCATCTTCTATACTGTAATTTCTGACAGTGGTGCAATGTTGGACGTGTGTCTTGAACTGTGAATGCTCCTGTTGGACCATTACTTTGCAGTGCAGTCTTACCACTGATCTTGCTTCAGAACAACTTGATTGGGGCAGAATTAAAACAAGTTCCTCTGTCTTAATGCTCCTGTGTGTAGTATGTAGTCTTCCTGTATGGAAGAACAGCTAGTTGCTTTAAAAATATTTATCTTGCATTAGAGCTTGGACCATGGGATAGGTTTGTTCTCAATAAATGAGAAGTAATGTACTTTCCATTTTCCCTGTGCACCTAGCCTCGTTTATGGAGATTTTGTCTGGGTTTTTTAGATTATAGCTCTGGAGTAACCTGACATGCTTGAATGAAGTACTTTGCATGCTTATTCTAAGATATGGTAGGTCTGAGGGGAAGGTGCATACTGAGATCTAACTCTCTCTTTGTAATGTCCTAGTCTGCTCAATCACAGGATGAATTTAAGCTTGAGGATCTGAAGAAGTTGGAACCAAGTAAGTAGTATCTTTGTATTTTAAGTGAGTGATGTTTATCGTTACAGTGGAAAATATGACAGCAGCGTGAATACTGACTGACCACAATGTGGTTTGACAGTAAAGCTGGATTTAGGTGGTTCTTCCAAAAATCTGTTACCATGTAGAAAAAAACCTGATGTGTGTTAAGGAGTGTATTGTGGATATAGTATAGTAGTCCTCATGTTTCAGATAATGTATTCATCTTTATTCTCAAATAAGTAATTTTCTGGGTGCTGTTAATTTTTGCACAAAATAGTAATTTGAGCTGTCAGTGGTACAGTATATAATCAGATGGAAAATTTACCTGCACATTTCTTATTTGAACAGAATTTTAACACTTTGAGGTCTTCCTCCTTGCAGAACGAAATTTATTTTTTTCTTCTAAAAATATTTAACTTGTGCTCATGGTAACAAATCACCTGTCACCTACCACTGTAATGCTACCAGACTAATGAAGTTAAGAGTCAAATTGAGGATGTGAGTCAGTCTTTGAAGGGTTTTGTGTGGTGGTGTTTTTTTCCAACTGATCCCAGGTCAGGTTTTGCTATGTCAGTCCAGAAATAGCTTTTTCATGTGGGAGGTATCTATTTGTCTGCTACATTTTCCTTCCCATAATGCTGGCCACTTTGTTCTCAAAGCATCCTTAAGATCAGAGCTCATAATACTATCCTAAATGCTAATGTTTCTACAGTTCTTTGGGAACAGGGGATGTGGAAGAGCTTCTTTCATGCTGGTAAAAGCTGATTTTATTTTGCTTCTGTCACAAATGTATTATTAAGGGGGGTGTTGGGGATAAATAATGGGCAGGCAAGAGTTTCCACTTCATTAATAAGTTGAGCTTCTCTGCACTCCCATTCTCTAAGTAACCAGCACAGGATCCTGCTTCTTGACAGGGAAGCTTGTCAAGAAGCAGGGCACTGAACTGAGCTTCCTAATGTCTCTACCAAAATATAGTCCAAATACTTTTAAACTGTTCCCTAAAAATGGAAAGTGAAGGTGCGTTACAAGACTGCTAGGTTTGTGAAAACCATAACTCAGTAAAGGGTTTAACTATGCGCTGGAAGTATTAGGTCTCTCTCAATTTCTATGTTGCATGTCTGGCCTCTGCATCCTCTGATTTGGGATTATTTTGTATAGATACTCCTACTTTACAACGTATTTTAAATGTAATCTCTTAATGACTGGATTTTAGACTCCATTGTACAAATGCTCTATGAGTGACTGAATGATGGAAGGGAGAGAAATCGTATTTTAATGGATCAAACTGTTCTACAAATCAAAAGTGACTGTTGAAGGGTTTAGTCAGAATTTACATTCTGCCAACAGACCTAAGGCTTCCTTTGAAATACCTCAGAATCACAGAGCCACCGAATCATCTAGATTGGAAAAGACCTTGAAGATCATCCAGTCCAACCATTAACCTAACGCTGACCATTCCCAACTACACCATATCCCTCAGTGCTATGTCGACCTGACTTTTAAACACCTCCAGGGATGGGGACTCCACCACCCTGGGCAGCCCATTCCAACACCTAACAACCCCTTCTGGAAAGAAATGCTTCCTAATATCCGGTCTAAACATTCCCTGGCACAACTTGAGGCCATTCCCTCTTGTCCTATCACTTGTTACTTGGTTAAAGAGACTCATCCCCAGCTCTCTGCAACCTCCTTTCAGGTAGCTGTAGAGGGCGATGAGGTCTCCCCTCAGCCTACTCTTCTCCAGACTGAACAACCCCAGTTCCCTCAGCTGCAACTCCTTTCTTTAAAAGCCAAAATTTCAATTACGGTGCAGCAGTCCTGTGGCTTATCTTGCCCTCTGTCAGACAATTGATTTTTAGCTGTCAAAAAACCTGTTCAACAGCGTGAAGTGTATTCAGCCCACGCCTCCTACGACAAGCAACTATATTAAAACTGGGGAAGAGTGTGTGGCCATCAGTTTTCAAAGACACTGAGTTATTTTCCTTGGAGGAGACCGGGTGCTTCTACAACAACAATTAAACATTGATGTTCTTAATGCTGCTGTCTGACTTGAATTGTTCTGGCCTCTTTCTCTCTGAATTGTGCCTTTGTTTTGTGGTTTTTAAGTATATCTTGAATAGAGTAAATATTAATCAGGCCAACACCACAGCCATTTCATAAAATATACCGTGAAGTGTTTTAATTTGTGTGTTGTTAATTTTCTCTTGCATTCTACCAGAAAAAGCTAAAAAAATCTGGGCTGGCAATGCAAACAAGTGATTCCTTTGTTAAGTCAAGCCATTTTGTTAGGGTGGAATGAAAACAGCTATTCACACAATTTGGCTTGTTTTAATTACTTTTGTGCCTGAAGCTGTCAAAGTGGCAGAGAACTCTGTTGTTATAACAACCAGGGCCCTTAGATTTAACATTTTTTTAAAAGATATATCTTGTGTTGTCAAGTTCTAACTTTTCCTACTTAAGCTTGCATTTCACGCTGCTTGGAAAGTGGAGCAGTTGGCTACTTTTGTTTGTTTATAGGATTTGTCACCGAATCTTTTGTGCTAGAATAATGCTACAGGAGGGTCCATACATACAAATAGTTCTTTTGAGACTACACTGTGTGAAATCATTGCTAACACAGTGGATCTCACAAATCCTTTTCTTGTGAAAACTTACACTGGTGTTATAATACACATTATAAATGGATAGGCTAGGACATCTTGTGTGCCTGTGTGTGTGATAATTCTAGCCACTAAGCAACTAATTTCAAACTCAGTGTATATGTATTATAAGAGAAGTAGATACTGGTGTGTACTGGGGAGCTTGGTGTCGGAATTATTTTGTTTTGTCTATTTAAAATACAGGTATCATAGGCTGTCACTAAGAATTAAAATGAACAGAGGTCTTTACCAAGTGTGTACTGGTCTTACAGCTCATGTTTATAATTTCTTTTGAAATCTTGAGAGAGAGCCAACTGCTGATAAAATCAATGTGATATTGTCCACTGTCACAAAAGAAAAGGCAGTTTCTGCACGAGATCCTGCAGAATGGTATTTTTAAGATTTCTATTGGAAAAGCCACATAAATGGAGGCCATGATGCTGAGATCTGCCTATTAGTTATACGCATGGAGAACTTTCTGCGAGTCCTGTTCTCAGCAGTGGTATTACAGAGGGGAAGTGCTCTTTCCCCCAGAGGCAATGTGTGTTTTTAAAAACAAAACCCACAAAAGACCAAACCAACCTCTTAAAGCTTGGGTGACTTAATATTGCAAGGGAGATTCCTGTTCTTCGTAACCTAACGTTTTTTTCTGTGATGTGGTTATTTTTATTTAAATGAACAGAAACTCACACTTGTGATAGATGTAAAGAGGATTTTCCTCTTCCTCAGAGGATGATTGTTGCATTGCTGGTTTACTGCTTTGCTTTTTTCTTAGTGACTTTTAAGTATTTCACCAGGCTGAATGCTCTACATCCACTTCTTCTCCTGATGTTTAAAGGAGCAGTTTAGTAAATTGCCATATTACAACTTTGCAAAATTACTTGCTATTGGTGATGAGACAGAGTTGAAGGCTTTTTTAAAAACTTGATCCACGGCTTTCAGCTGCAAAAGGCAGGAGGTTCTGGGTCATGTTTCCAGAAGTGTTTCTGAGCTAGCCATTTAGCGTCACCCTCGTTACCAACACCGCCAGGACCCCTGAAAGCAGCGTGCTCCCGTGGGCAGCTTTGGTACCAACACCCCTGTGCGTGGCTGCAGGAGGGTGTATGCTCAGCTCTGCCTCCAGGCAGCATCGAGATTTTAGGCGCTGTAAAACGGTTTCCCTTTTTCCTGTGCTGTATCAGTGGCGTATTTTGTGCCCTCTAGTGACGACTGAGATCTATTACTAGAAGGTTTTTTTCAGGAGATGTTCAGTCATGTAGTCAGAGAAACTGGTTTCTGGGAAGAGGGGAATCTAGTGATTACCAACCTTTGGCAGATGGGAGGAGAACTGCTGTAATTTCTATTGCTTCTGTATAACGTGTCTATGACTGTAAGAGATCGTGCTTTACTGAGATTTTTATGCATGGGGCAGTTTCACTTTCTGTCTCTGGTATGACGTAGCTCTTGAAGAGCTGGGGAATTCTGAGTGTGATAAAAATCCCCTTCTTTTCCTGAACCTCAGCTGCTTTTCTGTTGGGAAGTGGCTGTGATTCTTTGCCACCATGGTGAGATCTGCATTTACTGATCCCTCCAAGCAGAAGTCTTTGGAGAGAGAGAGAGACTTGGCACCAGTTTTGTCTGTCACATCTCTGACTGAAGGCAAATTAAAGCTTTTTATGTATCTGTATTGTGTCCAGCTGGAGTCAGACAGTATCTAATGTCTCAGGTGGTGGTATAGAAATCAGAAAAAAAAAAAAAATCAGAATGAGCAAAGGCTGGAAAGATTATTTGGGTTCTTTATAGTTTCCCTGAGGGATTCTTTATTAATTGTAGCATTCATGTGGTGCCTGGTAAGCTAATGGTGGAGCTCATGCTGAGTGATGTGAATATGAAGACAGACAGGGAAGCTTCCCTACACTGGCTGAATTGAAGTGTACAGAGGGGCGTGGCAGTGATTCCTTAAACATAACTGGTACTTAAGTACCTCTGGGTATTTGTGTCATCTTAACATTGTTTTAAAACACTTCTCATTCAGTAGTCGTATAGGGGATTTCTAGTGCTCTGAGAGGGCTTATTGCAAAGTGGGGCTCAGTGAGAGGACTCGGTTTTTCTACCTACTCTCCCCCTACCAAATCTGGGATACTCACTGTCTGGTGGGAGAGTGCTTCTCCCTGCAGGTGTTCACATGTTAGTTTTTAGGCCCTTTAGCCATCACGAAATGCTTATTTCTTTCACATGCTTTTGGAAGTTTTGCTTTTACTGGTAAATGCTTTTGGAAATAACAGCTAAAGTTGTAATTACTAAAACTTGAGTAAGCTTCTAATATAAATGGCAAAGCCATTCTCCACTGCGTGCTGGAGAGTATAGTCAGTGTCTCTAGGGCTTGATGCTCAGATGTTGTACCGTGTCTCTTCTGAATATTGCCAATCTGCCCAGACATCTGCGGGTAGAAAAACAAATAAAACCCCAACACCACCAAAATAAAAACCCCAAAACACATGCATGAAGAAGTAAGAAATCTCAACTATGTGTTACGAGCATGCTTGGACTCCCACTGTGTTTGTCTGAATGTGCAGCCTACGTGTGTGCTTAAGTGTGTCAGTTCTGGAGACTTTGGTCTGTTTGTAGCTGATGCCCGTAACGGTACCACCCTCCTTTCAATAGCCACCAAAGAGCCTGTGGAGCCTGTGGCTTTCTCTCATTGTGCTTTTGGTTATTACTGCATGTATCTTCCCTGTCTGTGTAAGTGTGGTGGTGATTATGTATGGAGTTGCAGTTAGCCTGTATGAATGTTATAGCGATATAGCTCTGATCAGGACTGTACTGGTGTTTAAGATATGAGAGAAGTGTGGGGTGGGGTTTTTTTTGTATGATCTGATTATTTTTTAACTACTATTATTTGTGTGTGTGTGAAGATGCTGTGAGAATGGACATAGCTGTGTAAAGCAGTAGAATTAATGCTTGTTTATGGATACAGATTCTTTTTTCCCCCCCCTCTTTGCAGTCTTAAAGAATATCCTCACTTACAATAAGGAGTTCCCCTTTGATGTTCAGCCTGTCCCACTCAGGTAAGAGAGAACTGGGTCACTTCGTGTACAGTTGTGTATCTGAAAGGGAGCATAGCCTGGAACCTGGTGTACATCTGTAACATTAGAATTTCTAGAGCCACCTACTTGCTGTACTGCTTTGGGTAACCTGGTTAGTAAGAGTATTTTGAATTCTGTTTGTCTAGGTACCACTAAAAATCAAGTCCATGGTTTTGGTAAAGTCAGGACTTCATACATCCCTACATCTCTCTGAAATTGCCAGTATTATCTCTTGGTTTTAGACTCTATGCTTTTGGTTGGGCTGAGCTCCTGCAATCTCTGTTAGAGTCTGTAGGTACAGGTAGTTGTTCATAACAAGTATGAAATTACTTTAAAGGATCTTGCTCCTGCTCTATACTTAGATGCTGAATTGTAGTTGAAACCCAGATGATGAATGATTTTTTGGTCTCATTCTTCTTTCTCTGTTTTACAGGAAGATTTTAGCACCTGGAGAAGAGGAACACTTAGAGTTTGAGGAGGATGATGAGGAAGGAGGAGCTGGAGCAGGGTCTCCAGACTCTTTTCCTGCTAGAGTTCCAGGTAGGGGCACTAGCCTTCTCATGCCAGCCTAAGCACCATGTGTAAGTTCTGTCTCTGAGAAGCCCCCTTTTCCAGCTGTGATTTGAAAAGTTTGGGTGAGGAGCAACAGACTAATGGAAACTCTAATGCCATATTGGAGAACCACGAAGGTGGCCAGTGGACGTTTTTTCTCAGCAAACAGTATCTTACTGCAAAACAGTTGTATAGATAATCTGTGAGGGTGGTACCATCTCCCTCAAATAATTAGCCTTTATTCCTTGTTCAAACTTAGTATTTTCATTCCTGCATTTTCTTAACCATTCTGTGTGAAGTGTTTCAAATGCATTCAAATGTAAATTGTGGCAATGTGTCTTCTACAACATTGTGCTAGAGACGTAATAAGCTGTTGCTGATTATTTTTGTGTTGCATAGTCTGGTGAGACAATGGCTTAGGCTAAAGCCAAGCTCTGGGAAGATAAAGAGGGGTAGCTTTGGTTTTGATAGCTTAAATCCTTGTGCATGTGAAAGCAACTGTAGAACTGGATATACCTACAGATTCTAGAGAAGGTCTTCCTGTAACTTCAGCTTTTGACAACTTGCTAAGTAAAGGATTAGGATGTTCTAACAGGTTCTTTTGGTGCCTGGTGTAGTTTCTTTGCAGAAGAAACAAGTTTCTAGTTTCGGAGTGGGTTGGCAAACTTCATATTTCAGGAAGGAGATAACAAGTAGGGAAACTAGTACTGGAATTACAGTCAAAAGAGCTGGGGTGTTGCGTTACTTACGCCTGGAGAAAACACGTCTCTGTCCTTAGATCTGAGACAATGCATGCTACTGAATATCATCCCTGCAGGCCACACTGATGTAGCTACACACAGTCTATAGTTGTTTATGCTAAGTTCACAAATAGGCTATAATATATTGTGATATTTTACTGAAGTTTACTATTTTGATCCTTGTTATTCACTATGATTAATCCATTTATGAAGATGCATTCTGTCAGTCCAAAGTACAGCAGAGAGACTTTAAGTAGCTTTTGGTGAGGTGGTGAATCAATAAGTCTGTGACCATTACCATAGTGCCAACAGTTGCCTCTGTGCAACCCATTAGAGCTGTATGCATACAGTGGACATAGAAATTGTGTGCATGACTGAGAAGGAATCTGTGTTCATGATAGACAGATGAAGTTTACAGTTAAGTCATTTTCGAAGAAGTGGGGTAGCCAAATCAGAAAGAGGAGAGGTTTGGTGCATATACTTTCTTACAGAATTATTCCTCAGTAAGACTATGCTTTTAAGAAGTGGTGAGAGCAGCTCCTGAATTTACTGATATTTTACCTTATCTGACTTTACCTTAACGCAAACAAAAAAAAATCAGAAAACTTTCCCACAGCTACAATAATCTAAACCCCTAAGGTGGTTTTGCACTGCTTGAGCACAGATCTTGTTCCCACTGAATGTTAATTAGTGTGGTTCTTACCTGATTTGGAGGTTGATCTGTTGCTCTTCACTGGGTGATGAGGCTTAAGCCAAAGCAGTTTGCAGCCTTCTGGGGTGAGCCTTATAAGTAAAGTGGACTTTCCATATTGAATGGATAGAACTGTGTTGTACTCTTTGCTTCTATATGCCTTTAATCCATAGTGCCTAACTGTATTGTCTAACTGATCATGGTCTTGTCTTCTACATGCATGGCTTCATCGTTATCACATTGCACCATTCATCTAACCCAGGAGCCAATGAAGGTATGATAACCTTTTAGTATATACAGTTATTTCTTTGATCATATTCATGTAGTTGTGATGTTTTTCATTCAGCTCTTAGTTTCAACGTTCAAAATTCAGTCTTTGGTAACAATCATAGTACTAGGCATCTGTGTGTGTACCTTAATTTGCCTTCAGTACCGGAAAAAGGGGAGGTCATATTTGGTGATGCACCTTACATAGCTCTCTAGAAGTCCTGCTGTGCTAAATAAAGACATTCTGACTTGCAGTGTAGCCAAAGGTAGATGTAGCTATATTTTCTTTAGTGGAATACACATTTTATGGGGTAGTTAGACTTCTGTGCTGTATGGAGCTGAACTGACCAATGGCTTGCTGTCTCTAACAGCAAAGGTTTCCTGCTTTTCTTCTGGTTATATAATTCTTTATTCCAGTGCTGTACGGTCGGTGGATTCTTCTGTGAACCATTTCTGTTTGTGAACCCAGGAGGACACTTGTCAATTTTTCCCCTTTCTCTGAATTAGGGTTTGAGAACAGAGAGAATGAATGCCAGTGTCTTGGTAGCAGTGGGCTGTTGGGTTGGCTCACCTTTGTGTATATGAAATGCATTTGTAGGAGGACACATTTAATTTGTAGATGTTTCCTTCCTCGTCTGGCACCTGTGGTTGTCTGAAATGGCTGGCAGTTTTCTCGTAAAAAGCCTCAGTGTGAGCCTGCTGAAAGCTAACAGGCCCTGGCTGTGGTGGCAGCCTGGCAGTGCAATGTCCAGCCCTAGGAAAGTTATACTTTAGAAAAGGGTACCATCAGCTAATGGCTGCCATCTGAAATGACTACAGAGGTTTCAGCAAAAGACCTGCTTGGGTGGTTGTGGCTTGCATGAGACAGGCTAGTCAGCTGCTTTATTAGTCCATTGCTGTCTTGGCTGTTCCTCCTGAGGCAGAAAGGAAGCCGTGTTCCTTGGAGACCATCTGTCCTATGATTCTCTTATCTGCTGGAAGTGAGCTTGACTTTTCTGTTCATTGCAACTCTGCAGTTTCACACATTCTGGAAAGCATTTTTCAAGAATAGAATAATTTTTCTTGAACCAATAACTTTATAATAAATGCCAGTCTAATGCATCATTCAGCTGATTTTTCTGTCAGCTGTCCCATCACTTAGTCCCTTTGAGTGATGGATAGGAAAACTGAAGGATACAGTTGTTCTTGGCTCTTGGGGGGTGACATTGCTTTTAGGAGACAACTGAAAGACGGCAGAGCAAAGTTTCGTGCGAAAGAGAATACCTGCTTACTTCTACCTTCATTTAGATTGAAATAGGAACTCTGTCTTTGAACACCTGTTCAAGAGAAACAGCAAGATTAGCTAGAGCGTGTATGGTCCTTTGCAGAAATAGGTGTGCTCTAATAAGTTTGCTTTTTAACATTTCTCATACTGTAGTCAGAAGCCTGTCCCATTACTTCAGAATGGTGGGATATGTTGTGAAGGGTCTGTGGACACAGTACCTTGGAGGTCATGAGTCTGCTAGCAGCCAGGACAGGAAATACAGATGTGAATTCAGGTCTTGCTGACGATACTGAAAGAGGAACTGGGTGTGGGAATGCTCATGAAATCTGGAATACATGGTCTCTTGCAAAGCCAGTCTCTCTAATAAGATAAAAACTTGGTTCTCCAGCTCCTCAAGCGGATCAAGAGGGGAAAAAAAGTATCAAGTAAAATCTGTATTGGACTTGTCAGAGGAAACTATTACTTTGTTTAGATCTCAAGCCTTCGGATAATTTTTTTTTTTTAATTAGAAAACCAAAACTTTAAATCAAACTTGATCTTGGGTGAAAGCATTTTCTGTCTTGGTGCTTGTTCATCTAATACTGGAGAGATGCTTGAAGCCTGCCAGTTTTTGCTAAAATCAGCATGAAGAAACCTACTCCATTGTTGATGACAATCTCATGGCTTTTAATGAGTTTGAACAGTTTGGATGCCTTGCCAGTTGCACTGCTTCCTCAGCACTGTGAGGATTCATTTACTATGACCACGAAGTTTTGATGCTAAATGTTCTTGATGCAGAGCTGGGAACTCCTTCCTTCAGGCAGAAGGGAACTTGGGAGGTTTTGGGAGTTTTTTGGTTGGTTTTTATTTTTTTTTCTTTTCATTGAAATAGAGGCTAGTAGAATTTAAATAATTAATAATCTCTTTTTTGGTTCCCTTCATGACCAGTGGGATTTGCAACAATGCCATTTTCTTTCTTGTTCTCCTGGTCTAAATGTTGAACATGAAGCCAAGTCATGTTCAGTGGGGTGGAACTCCTGATTAAGTATCTGAACTTCCTGCAACTGCAGATTGAATCCAGCCTCCACAATTTAATCCTTAAAAATTATAAAAGTAAATTCCATGAATGAATTACTCTTCATGAGAGCAAGAAAGAACACTTTAAACAAATCTCCTCTCTGTTCTTACAGCAATAGTTTTTTAAGAATTCATTTGACTTGAGGCAGTCCTGGGGTTTTTTGGTGTGGGCTCTGAAATCTGTCAAATGATGTTGTGTGTACACACAGACTTGCCCATCATGCTGTGTACTATTGGGATATGAATCCTTGGGCTTTGAACCCCATAAGAACAGCGTCTTCCGTAAGAGATGATGGGATAAGCAAGGCCTCTGCTGTAAGATGACACAAAGGGTTAATAATATGCTTTACTCTTTCCAGGTACTTTATTACCCAGATTGCCATCTGAACCCGGGATGACATTACTCACCATCAACATAGAGAAAATTGGTCTGAAAGATGCTGGGCAGTGCATTGATCCTTACATCACAGTCAGTGTAAAGGGTAATGATTTCTGTTCCTGGATCCTCATTTCTAGTTTGGAGAGCGTGTTTTCTGAAAGATGTATTGATTATTTTTTTTTCCAGCCTGCTGGGAAAAATATTTGTTGTTACTTGCATTTTCTATTGTGGACTTCAGGCTTCTGCTTTAATCAAGGGTGGAAAAACTCTGTATTTTAGAGATACTAGGAGGTGAATCACTGCAGGAGACTGTGCACTCCACTCTGGGATGCCTTCCCATGCTGGGAGCTGAGTATCAGTGACTTGGCAGGCTGTACATCCCTTTTCCAGCTTCTTCAGCTGATTCTTAAGTACAGATCTGTTCAGACTGCTTGTATTCCCCAACGTACTGGTCTCTGGGATTTCTGGAGATGGTGAACCACAGCCTACTGTCTCCGTTCTTGCCCTGTTATTAAACTATTTTTTTTTAGTACAACAAAGATCATCTTACTAGGACTTAAGGTTTAAAGGAATGGGTGAAACTGAGAAGCAAAGCTTGCAAGTGAAGTAAAATATAAAATATGTTTTAGCCTTGGCAGTGAAATATTTCAGCCAAAGCCTGGTGGGCTAACAGCCTCCCCCTCTGAGAGCCTCCGTGAATCTGGAAGAACCTCTCTCTCTGTCCAGGATAGGCAACATTAGGATTTCTCACTGTTTCAGATGACAGCATCGTTCATGTCTTTTGCTTGAGGCTGAGATTTTTGGTATTTAGACTTTTTAGTGGGAGCATCTGCCTCTTCCCCATTTTGCATTTCTTAGCAAGAAGCCCCTGAAGTCAGAATTGCTTACCCTTAACCTGCCCTGCTTGACTTCTGCTTATCTTTACAATCTTTTGAGATATGACCTTTTTTTTTTTGGTTTATCATATAAAAATCTGTAGCTGAGCCAACAGCCTCTAGTTATGTTCAGTTGTGATAGCAACCTTATATGTGTCCTCTTTAGATGTGGTATTGAATACCAAACCTAGGAATGAAATACTTGAGATGTGTGATCAGGTGCTTCCTCCACCAGACAAGTTCTTTGGCAGAAGTAAGGGTCACGGTAGTGAATGGGACTTGAATCCCAGTGATATTCTCAAGTGTTACTTGCCAAAATGTATAGATAGAAAGCTTTATCTAATCCCACTTCCTCTGATTTTTTTCAACGATGAAACCTTCCACTTCTCTCTGGATATTTGAGGAGTCACCTGGTTGGGGCAGAAGCCAGAACATGACTTTTGCCTTCCCCCACTGATACAACTGCCTCATTGTGTTTTCAGTCTTGGAAACATGCAGTATTTCTTTGTTTATGGTGTTGCCTTAGGTTTGCAGCATTATTTTTATATTGTATAACTGCTCTTTGGGCTCCATTTCTCTAGTCACTTGTGGATCTTCCTTTGCCTCTAGTATGCCGGAAAGCTGAGGGATGGATGACTTCAGTGGTGAGGCTAGCTGGGTAGATGTGGGTTTAATCAAATTTAATTCTTTCATGCTGAGTTTCTCTTGGCCATCAGAAAAATACCACCCCAACAGGGTTCTAACACTGGATCCTGGAACTTCTCAGAACTTGTAAAGCAAACATTTGTTGTTTCTTGCCACCAAATTGTTTGTCTGTCTTAACTTATTAGGTATTATTAAAACTGTTGCTTGCCTTCAGAGCTAGCTCTCACTTCCTTTCTAGAGCTAAGAGAGACTGTATATTGCTAGGTTTGCGTTCCCGACAAGTCTTTCTGTTAACATGTGGTGCTCTATTTGCAAGCTCCTATAAATGGTGACTGCCAAGTAACGATGTAGAAAATAGTATCAAAAAGTGTGCGTGTGGGGGTGGGCTATCACCTAGTCTGCTAACAGTGTCTTTTTATACTTTATTTCTCAAGATTTTTGGTGAGGAAAAGTAATTCTGAAAAGCCATTTTGTCCTTGGTACGAGTCTGAAGACACTTAATAGATGTTTTTCTTGGTTCTATACCAGGCTGCTCTTCCACAGGTTTGGAGGGAGGTTTGTTCCTGATGCAACATTGGTGGTCTCAGCCCACTCCCTGGATGAAGAGCATCAGTGGTGCTCCAGGGCCCCAGCCTCAGCCTGTACCCCAGGCACGATGCACGTGCTCTGCACTTGTAATCTTGGCCACGTTGTTAGCAACTTTGCTCCACCTGAGGAAAAGGGGTCCCTAATGAGAGGATAGAGAGTAAGAGGACAAATATACCTGTGTAAACAGCAGAGGCTTAGTGAGAAACAATATCATCCGTGCTGGCTGTGCCAGAGCAGCACAATCGGTGGCCGGTGCTGAGAGCTGGAGTGCAACCCATGGCCCCACCATTCCTCTGCCTGTGGGAAAAACAAGAATAATGATGTACGTTGAGGCTAGGCAGCAGAGCAGGGCATAGAGTAAAGCTTGTATAAGATGTGCCAGCTGTGCCACCCAGAACCTGTGTGGAGGGCAGCCTTTGGTGCGTATCCCATTCTGCCAGTTCAGCTGCTGAAGCTCTGCTGGAGTCTTGCTTGCAGAGGGAATGGAATCCTTTGCTGGTAGCACAAAAAAATGTGTTTTTAAAAATAAAAAGAGGAATAATTCCAAATTTTCATCTTAAATAATGTCAGAACTTTTACCTACATTTGAGTTGCAATCAAAAAGAAAATGCACTGACTGTGAAGGGGCAAAATTGCCTCTTTTTTTAAATTTAGGGGAAAAATCCAGGTGTGCATTAACTTTTTGTGACAGTATGAGTGATTCATAAATCTCTTGAAGAAGGACCTTTAAAGTCTGAGAAGCTTCAGCCATTCTCATGCTGTTTCTTTCCTGCAGATTTGAATGGGATAGATCTGACTCCTGTGCAAGATACTCCTGTGGCTTTGAGGAAGGAGGATACATATGTCCATTTTAATGTGGACATTGAGATTCAGAAACACATTGAAAAACTAACAAAAGGTATGTAGTATCAGAGACCTGAAACGGGGCCCAGGAGCTTTGAAAGTGTAGACACTGGGCTGCTCCTGATCTAATAAACTGGTTGTGCCTGAGCTGCTGCTGCAGACAAGGATAAAAATAGACCTTTGCATCCTGTCCCTTTCAAATCGGTCATTGTGATGAGTTGCAGACAAGAGAGGAATGAAAAGAGAAAAATGCAGCAGTCTGCTCTATCACACAGGTATTGAGCTGCTTTATCACCTTCTTTGGACTGTTACCGGGCTACGAATAAATGAGCAAAGAGTACAAGCTGTTGTGAGTGTGGTGACCATTGTGAGGACATGGTATAGCTTTTTAGTAAATAACAGAAGCGTTGGAGAGAATTCCTTCCAATGCATGTAGAGCATCTTAATGGCAGATACGTTTTCAGATAACTCTGGGCCATAATTGCTAACTTTTCTGTTAACCATTTTCCACTCTAGGTGCAGCTATTTTCTTTGAATTCAAACACTACAAGCCTAAGAAAAGGTTTACTAGCACCAAGTGCTTTGCTTTCATGGAGATGGATGAAATTAAACCTGGGGCAATTGTTATAGAACTGTAAGTGACTTGCAATTATAGATGCCAATGACAGAGAAAATGAACTAGACTTCAGTTACGATGTGTGGCTTGGTGCAGCAAGGAAAGCATCTTCATTAGATTGACATTCATAAGGAATATTCTATTTTTAATAAAAAAAGGAAGATAAAAATGCTTTTTGGCAAATAAAATGGCTAGAGACCTTGTCTAAAACTAGACTATTTCCAAATAAAATGCTGGTGTTTGTAACTAAAATTTTATCTGAAGTTAACAAATTTTGCATGGGAGATTTTAATTTTTACCTTAGCTTGAGTGTCAGATCAGCTGTATTTAAAAAAAAAAATCAATTTACATAATCTTTTGGTACCATACTTCTGTAAAGGAGTCTGATTTGAGACATGGGATACTGATTTGCAACTGAATTTTATGAACACTTGAAAGCACTGTTGGGTGGTTGTGTTTTTTCCCATTCTAAGCATACAAAGAAATAGGTGAAGCCATTATGCTGCAGTGGTTATGATGTGCATCCTACCCTTACAGTGTGGCTGAAGGTCTGAGCAAGGGTTTTGAGAGCTTTTTTCAGGAAGAGGGTGAACCTTGCAATTCTGGGTCTCTCTAGGAAGAGTGCTTAGTCTGAGCGAGCTGGAATACTTATGAAGTACTAACTGATAACTGCAGCTCCTACACTCCAGAATAATTATATTGGGAATCCTCCTTACACAATCCTTACATTAATTTAAAAATTGAAATCTTTTTGTAAAAATACTAATCCAGAGAAAATACTGGTTTGAGTTTCTTCCTGTAAATGTACTCATTATTGTTGCTTCCAGTAAGTCTTGTCAGATGTGTTTAAAGATCACAGTAATAAGATCTGTACAGGACAAGCTTTCTAGAATGTTTTCATCTTCCTGCGCAGCCCTTAGTCCTTGGATTAACTTACTTTCTTATGGTTACAGGTACAAAAAACCCACTGACTTTAAAAGGAAGAAATTGCAACTGTTGACCAAGAAACCACTTTACCTTCACCTCCATCAAACATTGCACAAGGAATGACCCTAGTTGTGAGACTTCTGTGAACTGAACCACAAGTCGCGGTAGCTGTGTGTAGTAGCCTTAGCCTTCAAGGGGCAGGAACACAACTGTATTCATGCCAGTAGGTCAGCCGGGACCATCACACACTGCACAGCACTACTTCAGGGTCAGAGGCAAGCCTACCACCCGCATGCAAGATTTTTTTCAGTACCTTCCACATGCAGGTTTTTCTGAGAGCCCTGAAATACGTTGACTGCTTTTTCCTAATTTTGCTGTTCATCACCTTTTATCTTAACCGTTATTATCCTTTTGCCTCAAACTCCACCCAAGGTTGGAGACTTGCCCCTTTGCCGAACCTGTAGCAATAAAGATGTGGCAGGCCTACTAACTGTTTACACTTGCTGTGCTATTGTAGTTCCTCTCATCTGCATTTTGGAGTCCTCTGCAGCGGGCTGGGTGGCAATAGACTGTGAGGAAGATGTGGGGGTCCGGAAGGAGCTTGAGGTACTGCAGTGATTTGAAGTGAGGGAGAGGCAGGTGCTGGGTCAAGCGGGGTGGCCACAGAAGGGTTCCTCAGCTGGTCTGCTTTGGTCAGGCCAGGAGGAAGACAACTGCAGATGAGAACACTGAACTATGATTTTAACAGCCTTGTCTCATTCATTCCTACTGAGTTTTGGATACATGTTACAACCCTTTAAATCACCATCACTCCCTAATAGAGATAATTTTTCTGTATCTTGTCACAGAGTGATTTGCAAAGGTGGGCAGGGGAGGGAGAGGGGCTTTCTCCAATGCTTCATCGTGGTGGTGGTGGGTGTTGCACCATGTCAGTGACAGCAGGACAGGCCCTTCAGTGTTCAAGTGTCAGTTTTCCAGAGCTTTTGGTAAAGTAGATCTGGCTAGCAGGTTGACCCACCTTTTACATGAAACTGCTGTTCTTACGGAAACTGATTGTATGCAGTTTTCTGCATATTTTGTGCAAGTCTGGAAACTTACTCTAAAAATTACCTTTTTATGTAAGTAGATAGGATTATCATTTATTTTCTATATTTTTGATTTGGTGTGTAATAAGCTGCAGGACATTGGCTTATTATGACACACTTGCATTCACCTTTTGACCAAATAAAGGGACAGAAGTAGAACCCAGTCAAATCTTTCCTATGTTTGTGTGGATATTTAATATAATACTTTAAGGTTTTATATACTTCTTTCATATCTAACTAGTGCCTAAATACTCTGCTATGCTAACAGAAGACCCAGTTCACAAAATAGTGCCAAATAGTAGGTTTATTTTAAACAGTCTTGATGCAGATGTATCATCAATTCCCTTTTTCTGTCATGTAACCCCACATTGTTACCATGAGAAAAAGTAACATCCATTAAAGCATAATGTATTTGTCTGGCTAGAGACAGGTGTTCAGCATTTTTGGCTTTACCACACTGATTAGGATAAAAAGCTATTTTTGAATGTCCTTATCTTCTTGCCTTCCCTCTGTTCTGATGTAACTAGGGATGATATTATTTAGGTGTTATGACAAAAGTCAGCAACTCTTCCTCACATTCCACTGTTGGTTGGAAGGGGGGGGAAAAAAGTGCAATTGAATTTTCCTGTGTGCAGGTCTTTACCCATGGTATTACATCTGATACACTGAATATCAAGCCCTGAAGATTTCCCTAGGTATTCTGGAAATACCACTGAATGCAGCATTCAGGGTACCAGATGAAAGGACGATACATGCATTCTTAAAAAAATTAAAAAATCATCCTTTGGACTCTCTAAGAGGATAAAGCACAGCATGGGTCTGTGGTTGCAACTAAATCCAAGCTCGGTCAGTTGCCGTGTTACTGCCCATGGTCCCTGGCTGGCTCTGCCCCCCGACCTCCTCGCAAGCCGCAGCATAGAGCATCACCGCAGGGCGGATCCCGGGGCTCTGTCCCGGCTCTGCACCCTCCCGTGCCGGCTGCTGGCAGCGTGCAGGGCCGGTGAAAGCCACTGCCCTCAGGTGTGTCCCCGCACCCCACCCAGCTCTGGGGTGGGCAGGGGAGGAGACGCTAAACACAGCAAAGCTTGGTGCTGGGGTAGGAGAGCCGGAGCCTGCAGAACCCGCCTTTGAGAGCAACACGAATGTCCAGCAGTGTGTCGTCAGCCACAACTCGCACTTGAACTACAGCCCCCCCTCTCCCTTTCAGCTGCTTCCCCTGACTCCCCACGTTGTAGCTGTCTGTATTAACTCCAGTTATATGACATGTCAACTTTGAAGTATTTTTGTTAAATACACAGTAGAGCTTTGTATTTAACTAGTTGTGAATTAATGTCTGTAGAGTGTGAAATACCATTTTTAAAGTTGTTTCTATCCTTTGTGTTTTTTGTGAACTGTCTTTCACTGAAAGGACTACTACTCCTCACAACAGAAGCTCTTGTATTGTCTTACACTTTAGTGATGTTCTGTCTTATCTTTCATCTTACATCTAAAAGCTTATACATGTACTGTAAGAATGTAACACCTAGACGGCAAGTCTAATTGCTGCTTGTAATTCAGCAGTAAAGCTGTAATGGCCTTTCAGTAGGGGTTTTTATTCTTCCTAGTCGTTTTCCCTTTTTTTCCCCCCTCCCTCAGACTTACCTTTACACAGAGTGCTTCTGAAAAACCTTAGTGTGTAGATAAGTAAGGGGCTGCAGTGCCAAATACTACATGCTCACCCTTGTACTAAACACATTCAGGGACTTTCTTGAACATCTACAAACAGAGGGTGTTTGTAAAGCTGTTCCATGTATGCAAACAGATTTAAAGCAAGAGAGGTTGATATGGTTTACATGCACCTATTCCACATTAGGAAAAACTACTTTAAGTAAGAGAAAAGGCTGTAAAAATACAACCTTACTGCTAAGTTGAATTGGTCTTAAATACTAAGATGAAAAGTCAGCTCTCAAACCTTGCTTAACACTGCAAGCCAGTCTCAGAAGCAGAAAGCAATTACAAAATCTCATAGTTTCTAGAATTCTGGAGTGTTCACCTCTATTTCCAAGCTACCTGCACAACTTCCTGGAGGTTTCCAGCTCGGTACTGCCCTCCAGCTGAGGAGGGCTGTCTCCCCCATGGTCCTAGTTACGTGAAGCAGGCTCACAGCATGCTGGGCTAGCTCAGCGTAAGGCTAACACCATCATTACCTTGCAACAGCAGCAGCAGTTTTTCAGCCTTGATTTGGTTCTTGAACTTGGTCACAGCTGTGGTATTCTCCAGCTAAATTACTGAACGAATGTCCTTTCTGAACAAAAAATGGCACTGAAACAAAGCCTTCAGGGTTTAGCAAAAGGAATTTTGCTTTTTATTATAACCTTCCTTTGAATACAGTGTCATTTGTGCTTCTGATCTCTGACCAGGCATCTTTTTTAAAAAAACAAACCACCTCACAGTCCTCATGTAAACCCCTGGCCTACAATAACTGCAGCTTAATGATGTGATGGAGAAGGCAGGTAGGAGAGCATTTTACTCAAAAATTATTTCCACAGGAAATGATTTGATTTACATTTTTCACGGAATTAGTTCATTCACCAACTGGTTACAGAGGCTACATTTAATTAAAACTAGCCACACAGGTACTTCCTTTCTATTGCACGTTTAGAGTAGGTTCAAGTCCCATCACAAAATGGTTCTTGCAGCCCAAGAGGATGGATGAGTTTAAGGTGATCATAAATGCACATAAGACGTCTGTAGCAATTGGATAAAAATTAATCCTGCAAAAGCTGAAATATACTGAAATGAGACGAATGGCTTCACGTAGAGAGCCATTTCCTAAAATCCTGACTGCAGGAAGTGCGCTAGAGTCCACTGGGTTGAGCTGCTGACCCGAGGCTGCAGTCAGGGTTTCTGCACGGGAGGCTGTGTGTAGTCCTTTGGGCCCGCGGGTGCGGGCTGGGGGGGCCCTGCCGGGTAGTCTCTAGGTCCCGACGGTGGCAAGTCTCTGCTGGGAGAAGGCGTATAGTCTCTTGAAGCAGGTGGGGGTAGCCGAGGGCCTGGAGGATAATCTCTTGGGCCAGGAGGACCAAGGGGTCGAAAAGGAGGGTGCCCACGTCCGTAGCCTCTTGGATCTGGAGGAGGTGGTAGCGGGCCAGGAGGCAGATCTCTCATTCCTAAGGGTGGGCCAGGTAAGAAATCTCTTGCAGCTGGAGGTGGCAAGGGAGGACCACGAACTAGGAGAAGAAAACATGGAGTTAAACAGAATCTTGCTTTAGCCTAAATGGTGAAGTTCCTGACTCGTTCTTCATTTCTTCCTTCGTTGGAGCAGCTCTGGGGTGGGTCACTGTCACATGCAGATTTTACAAGCTATGAATTATGTCCTAGTGACTTTTGGCTGCTGGTTTCCATTTTAGGCTAAACAAGGAAAAATACCTCCGTAATACCCCAGCATTAAGGAGCCTTGAAAAAACCCACCCGTGCAAACTTATTGAGTGAGACAGCTGAACCCCATGAAGCGTGGGGCAGCCACGTGCTAATGCATGGCAGAGCTCAGTCCCACAGCAGGCTCCCCAGAAGCACATTGGGGAAAAAAAAAGTTAAGTTTCAGTCAACAGCAATGCAACTGTACCTAGGGGCACAGGAAGAGGTCGAGGCCCGAAGTGCCCACGGAGAGGAGCTGGCGACGGTCCGTAGCGAACAGGCGGCGGAGGCGGCGGCCCCATCACAGGGGAGGTCATGATGGGTGTCCCCGGGAAAGAAGGCGGGCCTTTGGGACTAGCATTAGCCTGCACAGGATTATACTTCAGTGTTACTCACTGTACCCCAAGCATTGGCACTGTTGAACACCACAATCACTCACCCAAAAGCCAAGAGGTGAAAGAGAAGGGGAATAAAAAAAAAAAAAAAAAAAAAAAAAAAAAAAAAAAAAGAGAGAAAACACACCACCACATGCCCCAGGCCACATTAACCAACTAGAAAATAGAGAAAGCTACTGCAGCACCGTTGTCTCTTCACCCAGAACCCTGCCTGCACTACCCTAGGAGTGAGTGCTTAGTGTGCCTTCTGAGATTACAAGTTTTCTTTAGCTAAAGCTGTACTAGAAAAAAGTTCAATTCCTTCTTAAGTGTCCTCCGTGGACAGCCCTTTGGTAAAGGGCCTGGCCACTTTAAATTACATATGGAATTGTGCTTAAATACCACAAGTAAGTCAGCTTCTTAGGGTTACTGTAGTCACTCCAAAGTGTTTGCCTGCAGTCATTAACAAGAAAGATCTCATTTCCTCAATTCCATAAAAACCAGACAGCAACTGTTCATCATTAGAGAAACCTTTTGAGACAGAGGTACAAGCCCTTGGTTAGTTTCGCAGAGCATTTTGTCATTTAGCAGTTCAGAACACCAAGCCTGTTATTCCTCTCCATCAAAGCAGAGCAACACCACACTCAGCCTCAGAATACTCACTGTAGCTGGTTCAATAGATGAAGGTGAATCAGTAGTTACACAGAGGGCTTCAGACTCTTTGGGAGAGGGTTGCTTTTTTTTTTTTTTTTTGGACAGCAAGTAAGGATAGTGACAGGATATAGACAAGACAGAACACGATACAGTTAAAGAAGCAGCAGGAAGAACAGTGAATCATGTATTAGAAACGGTTCCTGAAGGTTGGGGTTTTTCAGCTTACCACTCCATCCATTGCTGTGGAAGGGGAGGTGGTTCTTGGCCCACTACTGATCAGGGATGCTACAGCAGGCCCAAGATCTGTAAAAAGAGCCACAAACATATGTCTTACCATGCTTGGGGTAAGGAACTGAACTGAATTTCTGAACTGAAAGAATATCCGAGTAAGCTGCAGTTGGGTGTAGGCCATACAACTTACCAGGAACAGACATCCTTCCAGGTAACTCTGGCGGCCTTCGTGGAACAGGGGGGCCATCTACCACTGTACCTTAAAGGGAAGCAAGAACCCCAGAGATCCTTATCAATACGTACCTGAGCTATTTCTATTAAAAAAAAAAAAAATCAAAACCACCACTCACCTATTTATTAATAAAGCAGGTATAAATACTCAACATTAACCCTCAAACCAAGATCGGACTTTAGCATTCTTGGGGTAGTAGCACGAGAGAGAATTATCACAGAAGAGAAGTTTAACTGCTTACCAAATTCACTTCTCGAGCCTTCCCTTCGAGGAGCAGAAAGGGGCCGAGCAGGAACTTCTATCATCTGCGTAGGTGATGGATTTCCTCCACTCACAGGTGATGGGCCAAAAGAGCCATCTCTGCTTAAGGGCCCTATGCCAAAGAATTAAAAACACTTGACTGACTTCTCTACAATTTATTATAGCCTTATTTAGGATATAGCGACTCAAAGACCAGAGTTTTGGGAGAAATAGCAGCACTTACCTCGTCGCGGTGGAACTTGGCGATCAGGTCTGCCTGGAGTTGGCTTTACAATTAATGGTCTCTGAAGCATGACAATTTTTTGGTTTACTTCTATCAATCTAATTTTAGAAAAATAAAGGTGGGTTTAGTATTCAAATAATACATGTGAGTTATATTTGTTATAATGTAACAAGGCAAACTGCATTGTCAAATGTTACAGCTTTCACCAAGAAATCTTATTTTAACCACCAGAACAATTTAACAGTAGTTTAAAGTTTGTAACTCAGATATGCACCACACCCCCTGAGCAAGCAGGCTAACCCAGCACCTTGCATAGTTTGAGCTCATTCTCTCTCAAGCAACACACAGTATGTTCAAAGAGCAATAGAAATGGTCTGTACTGTACTTACTTTTGTCTCAGGTTGGCTGCTTCTCTTTTTTCTTCAGCCAGAGCTCTCTCAGCAGAGCGGGCAATAAGCTATTAGGGAAAATTTTGCCAACTGCATTAACTGCACCAACCTGAAGTCAAATGCGAACAGTTTGCATCAGAAAAGGAAGATGAGTCTTACCCAATTGTCATGTGCCTTTTTCTCATGAGCAGCAATCTGAGAAGAAAAGAACTATTATAGTTTATTTTGTCCAACTACTAGTATTTCCAATAACTCAGTACACAGTATTGGAATGGTGCAGTAAAAGGTGACACAATAACCAGCAAGAAAGAAGTTTACCTGGTTTTTGTAAGATCTCTCTGTTTTTTGCAATTCTTCTTCCATATCTTGGATCCTTTGCCTGTAGAAAAGGAGAAAGAGGGGAAGGAGAGAAGTTTAAAGGAGGTTTCTTCAATAGCTGAAATAAAGGAAAACAACAGTCTTCAGAAGATGAAGTTACTTGTAAACTTTCACTTCCTCGATGGCCAGTACAGCTTTTTCATCTGCAGCAGACAATTTCTGCTCCTTCTCCTGACGCTCATACTCTTCCTGGGTTAGTTTTCTGCATAGGGAAAAAAAAAAAAAAAAAGCACCATATATTCCACCATCCTACACCTGCTGACAACAGTGGTATCAGAATTCATAATAATGCGTGAGAATACAGAGAGAAAATAGAGAGGGTTTTTTTTTTTAAAAAAATAGAAATACTGTCTTTTGAAACCAACAGACAAACCCTTTACGTGTAAAACCTGAAAATTAAGGATGCAGAGTTGACTGGAAAGCTCTCTATCAGCATCTAACAATTTGCCAGAATCTAACAGTTGCAAACAGTCCATCTCTTCAGATCCTCTAGTTTACTTACCAATTCTACAGATGGTAATCCAGATTTACAAAGGTACAAACAAGGAAATATGTAAAACTGACATCTAACCAAGTGAAATGAAGAAATTAATGTGTAGTGAAAAAGGGCCCGGGTGACAAACACATTCAATAGTCAACAACCACGTGGAAAGGAGCTTTTTTCTGAGTATTCTGAATACCAATTTATTACATGATCAATTCCCACAGTCTTTTTATAACCTCATAGTTCACTGATTTTTTCATTTTTGACATTTTCCCATAAGTATTTCAAAGGTCCTAATAATGTGTTCCTAATTTACAAGGGCTGTCCCACAAAACTGTAACCATTAAACCAGTAGTAAGTTAACTATTGCTAATAGCCAGTTCAGTGTAATCTATTTCATTTGCTACATGTCAAAACAGTTTTCCAGGAAAAAAAATAATGCAGGAAGTCCTTCACTGTAATCAAGAAGTAGTAACAGGCAGCGTAACTTCCTAAAAGTTTTGGAAGGAATAGAAATCTGTCAGAGAGGTCAAGAGAAAGTTTTCCTTGAAAGATGTGTTTACTACACTTGGATCCTGAAGTTATGAGGTCAGGCAGTTTTACCACTGAGGTGCTGTATGGCCTCAATTCCTTAGCTTGTTCCAACCCTGGGCTTCCCTCAACCTACATACTTAACCTTAGAACTTTCAACTGCTTCTCCACCACAATTTCAGCTTTCGCGTAGAATGTAACTGAAAGCATCCCTGAATCCCACCTCAAATTCTCCCCACAAAATTGAGACAGTATTACAAACATTTCAGCAAGTAACTAAATGAATAAAAGAGGAATGAATACAGATACGCAACTAGTTCTTCACTGCCAGCAATTCATTCATCTCAGCTGCCACCACAAACTCAGCCTTAATTTAGCCCTTTGAGAACGCAAAAGGCTCCCAAGGCTAAAATACAAAGTTTCTACATTTTTAGAATTAGACTCACTGAGCTGAGGTCAGAGTAACAAATGCTAATAGCCATTATATTCTCCTTGACATTTCTGGACAATATGACAGAGCAACCACAGAATCTGCAGACCAACCACCCATCTCATCTCTGCCAAAGTTGTTTGTTTTATAGTAGACGACACTATTCTGAGTGCAAAGTGACAGTCTTTTAGAAACTCCGGAATGGCGGAAAAAGTAGAAAAGGGGTACTAGCTTCAACCATACTGAACCAGCAGGCATCACCTTTCAATCCAAATACAACTTCAAGTTATCTGACGCTTCTCAGCAAAGAGCATTTGGACAGTGCCTATGAAGCAACGTGCTATGTTGTGGAAAAGTAACAAAAGGCTTACTTCTGGAGCGCCATCTCCTTCTGCTGGTAAAGTTCACCAAGAATCTCCACTTTCTGCTGTAGGGTTTTGCATTCATTTTCCAGTCGAGCTTTGGCTGACTGGAGTGAACAGGAGTCGTGTTCTAACTTTTTTATTTGCTCTGTTGGAGAAGCAAAGGTGTGGGAGGTCATGAGGGAGTTGAAGGAAGTTGCAGTGAGAATCGTTATGACACTTAAATGCTCTGTTTCTTTTTAAACCACAACAGCATTTCATCCTAAGCAATTCTACTGCTAAGCCTACCTTCCAGCTCATGTCTTGCTGTTACTTCATCACTCAGTTTGGATTGCAGAAGATTTCTGTCTTCTTCAACTATGGATAACATAGTTTTTACCTGAGAAGAGGAGCAGAAAGTTTATGATTTTAGGCATAGCAGCAATGTGGCTGCATTTATTAGATATCTTGTGTGGCATACCCTGGAGACATCCATCATCTGCTTAATCTGAGTCTTCATCTTCTCACTCTCATTATCTAGAAGAGAAAAATATATTTGTTTTCCCTGTTTCTTAACCCCAATTCCCTGGACTCTACAGCTGTTAAAAATTACTCCCTACAGTTTAATCTGGGATAGGTCTTGTTACACAGAAGAAGAAAAAAAAAAAAAAAAAAAAAAAAAAAAAAAAAAAAAAAAAAAAAAAAAAAAAGAGGGGGAGTTGGGGAACAAAGCACAATAGCAATTTCATGACCAGCACAATAGAACTATTAGATTTACTCCAAAAGGCATTCAGAAGATTCCTTCCTGTCATTCTTGTCACTTCTTCTAGACACCACACTAATTTTAATGTGAATGCAGTATGTGTTACTGGACATATTATCTGAAAAAAATCAAGTAGTGGTAATTTCCAGACCACATATACTGTACGGTTAGAAAAAAAGGAGAGGAGGGGGTGGAAAAAAAAGACTTCAGAACCAGAGATGTAGCAAATATATTTGCACCATCAGGAAAGACAACCTGCCTGAGCAGTTTTGAAAATTTCTACTGCAGTCTTTCAGATTTAAAAGATGTGATTGCCTAAATTAGTTATCTATCCGGAAGTAAGCTCCGTACTCGGTAAAAATTTGTATTAAAAATAAATGTAGCGTAACGACAAAGACGAGATTCTCTGCTTTTGGAATGTTCTTAATTACAAATATTCATATACAGTCTTTAAAACTGTGTTTTTACACTTATGATATACCTAAAAGGTAATCTAAAAGCAATTATTGGCCTTTCTAACAGTTTCTCCCTTCAGTTAGGAGATGCTTTGTGTTCAAGGATTAAAGCTGGCAATCTCTTAACCCACACGCATGGATTGCCCTTGTTCCAGATATGACAGGAACATACCACCACATACGCTGTAGCCACGGGGTGTATCAGCCAGCACCAGGATTACTGTACCTGGCAACTCGCCATTGGCCAAATCGTCTCCTGTGCTCCACTCACGCCCTTCGCCATCCTTCTTGGCCTCAGCTGATGAATCCATGTCAAGCTGCTTCAGCTGCATAATGCAGTTAGTCAAAACCTGGTAATGAAATCAAAGGTTTGCTGAAGAAGAGTAGCTCCACATTTAGTAAAGTATTTCAAAGTATTTTATGGTCTGTAATACTTAAAGGAAGCTTGTTATAAAGAACCTACTTCAATTTCATTTTCCTTGTAGGCAAGTGCTTCTTCTATGTCCTTCTGAGATTTCTGATACAGTTTGATCTGCTCACTGAGCTCAGTATGCCTCTCGCTCCAACCTTCAGCTTCTTTTAGCAGCTGTATGAAGCACCAAGGCAAGATGATTACTTGTTTTATTTTTAGTACAGGGTATATGTAATTAAAGTCTGTTTTACTGACAGCACTAGTGATAACTAATCACCACGGGTCACAGATAAAGGGTAAACTTCATGGTTATCACATTCATCACCAGTCCATTGATAGGACTGGATGCTGGGAATCTTTTTGCAGTTTATATTATTAAGCGATTTTACAAATTTGGCATTTTCTCAGCTAATATCCCAACATCAGAACCAAACTGGTCGCACACTTCAAAAACAGTAGGAATTAATTGCAGTCCAGATGTAACCAAACTACATTCCTTAAAAGACCATCTACTTTATATGTGGAGAAAAGAAACAAACAGATATTTACAATTATTTGTAAAAGAACTGTCATGACTTTTCAGGGCTAAAGGTCTTCCCCGTTTAGCTTAGTTTCAGAATTGCTTTTTGGCAATTCTTTACCACAACTTCCTTCAGCCCTGATCCCAATTAGCAGTCTCCCGATCGTGCAGCGACCACCACATCAGCACAGACTTTCTGTGAAGCTGATGACAAAAACTGAATCACTGGAACCAGCAAAGTCTTCATACTGAAGACATGTGGCTGACCTGCACAAAAAACCTGTGCAGGCAAGTACAACGGGTTTAAGTTTTATCCTGACAGTATCAAATATGGAATTCTGACATATTAAGAAAATGAAGACGTGATGAAGTTATACTCAAGAAAACTAGGAATAAAGCCCTAATATTTCACGCAAAATAGAAAGGAAAAGATGCCTGGCTTGGGTGTAACTTACTTGCTCCTTGCTCTTTTTCAGCCTAGCATTCTCTTCCTGCACATGATGAAGCTCAGATTTCACCTTTTCTTCATTTAGTTTAGCTTCATTAAGGGCTATCTGCACCTATGTATGAAACACAAAGGAAAAAAAAGACATGAAGTCAAACTATGATGGAGGAAAAGCTACATATTCCCCAGTAAAATGGAAAAGAAAAAGGTATACATGCACAAACAACCTGGAATCTGCCAAGTCAGCATTTTCTAACATATCTTAGATATTAATTTTCCTGATACAAGAACTTGTGACTGTGAAGAAGGTGTAGATAATGCTTTACCTCTGAAAGCTCTACAGAATGCACACTGATAGCCTCCTGAAGTTTCTCCAAGGACTTCTGGGTTTCAGAGATCTATAGAAGAAAAAGATGAGCAGTGACTGTATTAGCCTGGAATATACCTTAACGTGAGTAATTATTTTACCTGTGTAATTTGGAAGCATACATGGAAAGTCAAAACACCAACAAATTTCCATTTAAAGAAGCCATTAGACTAGCAGCAGCACAGCACTGCCTTATCAGCAAGGTAAGGAATAAAAACATACAGCACATTACAAACAACTTCCCCCATGACTCCACACCTGTTTGTGGCTGGGAAGTTCCCTGTACACCTGCACAGTCTAGAATGAAAGTAACACGTGCTGCTGTCATTAGCAACAACCTTTGATCAAAACAAGATCAAAGAACTTGTTGGAGCTTACCATTACTACAGAAAACCAGGCTTTAAAAAGAAGGAAAAAAAAGGGAAAAAAGTAAACATAAATAAATACCTTTGGACAACAAGAATGAGGGGCAGCTTAGAGATCTTCACACTTACTACAGAACTAGAAAATGGCTCTTACCAATCTGAAACTTTCAGTTCATACTGTTAAGGCACTTCCTGACTCTGGCTAGGAAGTATTAGACTAGCCCATGACTTGAATGCAACCGGTTATGTGTGAAAGCACATAAACACACAAAGTCCATCAAGATCTTACAAAAGAAAAAAAAACAAGAAAAAACAACACACACAAAACCTAACAACAACAATAACAACAAAAAAAACAGGTCAGATTCTCCCCCTTGAGCTTAGGATGAGTCCGAAATTAACACTTCTCTTTTTGAGGCGGTTCATCTTGCCTGCTCTACCTCAATCTGTTTACCCATCAGGTTGTGACCACCTTTTAGGCCACATTAAGCTAAGGACAGTATGAGACATGAATGCGATTGCTCTCACCTTGTTCTGTTTCTTGTCATTCTTTTTTCTCTCTGTTTCAAGCATTGTGTGCAGATTTTTTACTTTGTCATCTAGCTGACGATTTGCTTCTTCCAGTCCTTTGACAGTGTCCTAAAAAGAGAGTAAAAGACCAACTAAAGCACATTAATTTACTGATGCTTTTGCTTTCAGCGCAGACAGTTAACTGCTTGTTTACCTTAAGCCCTGCAGTTTCATCAGAGAGAATGTCTTTTTGCTCTTGAGCCACTTTCACAGATTCTTTTGCTTCCTTTATCTAAACACAGAAACAATCAAACAACTGAGGAAATTCTCAACATAATATTCAGTAAGAATAGAAAATAAAAATATATTAGCTGTTGCACTGACTGTGTCATTAAATGAGTAACAAAATAAGGATGCAAAGGACAAGAACCTAGAACAATACCTTTTGATCATATTCTGACATCTTTTCTAAGATTTCTGTTTTTTCTTGCAGAAGGTTTTTAATCTTTTCAGCAAGTTGCTTTTCAGTCACTAGGAAGAAAAAGAAAGCTTACAGTAACTGCCCTTCATATCTGGGGAGGGGCAAAAAAAAAATATCAGAGCTATCATTACTATCACTTTAGGGAACATTTTCAAGGACTAAAGAATAAATCAGGACAATGACAATTCCCTGGCAGTCAGGCCTTTCTACAGGAGTCTAAGCATCTTCAGCTTTCATTTAAAGTTAGGATTGAAAACAAGTCAGTAAAGCATTGAAGACTGAAACAAAGCACATAGCTCTTGTATCCACTTCACAGAAGCTGGTCACAGAAGGCACAGCTGAGCACAGCACAGTGCTGGCTACACACAGATGAGGTGTGTTCAAGAGAAGAACTGGCAGCGAGTATGTCAGAGCCGACTCAGACTGCTGCTGTGACACCCAGGGAGCTGCAACACCTTCCCTAACAATCACCTCTTTCTGCTATATTGAAACTGAATGTTTGGTCAGCAAAGACAGGAGGATGAAAGCTCTGAAAGACCTACTGGGAACAGAAGAGAGACTGTCAGCTAGCAGACAGCATCAGTAAGCCTCAAGGAACCACCCCGCTTTCTAACAGACCTCAAAAAGGCTGTAACCAAACAACAGTTCTTTAGGCATGCATTTCTTTCTCAGCCTAAACATGCGGCCAAACAACTCTTAGGACTCAATGAAAATCATTAACATAAATTATTGTATTGCAAATTAAAGAACATCAATTGTCATTCTTTTTCAAGTCCTATACCACCCCCCTATTTGCACACCCCAAGCCCCGTGTGCCTCACAGCAAACCCTGCAGCACAAACAGGAAGCACTGGTTGTTCCAGCTGCATCCCACAGAGTGCAATGGCTACTGCTACTCCTCCTTCCCCTCCCACAGGAACGACTGGGGCCAGAGGATCCCCTGCCCTCCCTGCTCTGGGGAGGGGAGAGCCAACAAGGGACTGCTGAGATACAAGACAGTTCTCAGCAGTTTAAGGCGGGCACAAATCCCTGCGTTAGCCTGGTCTCCCACTTTTAGTACTGTCACAAAGAATGGATAATAGATTTCGTCTTTTGGGACTCCCAGTGTAATCTACCTTTTAAAGCATTTTTGTTACTGTTAATATTCTTCTGGTTTGGATAAAGATTTTAATAACATGACTTGAAGAATATCCTTAGCTTCAGTGGCTTCTATACAGAATCACACAGAAAAATATTTGGGGGGGGGGGGGG
>NW_020799097.1:104752941-104755969 GCF_003259725.1 Athene cunicularia | reverse complement strand
GGGGGGGGGGGGGGGGGGGGGGGGGGGGGGGGGGGAAGGTATTAAGAGTATTAGACCTATGTTCCTCGTTTGTTTAGGGTAGGCTGCTAAGTAATTTCCATACCACCAACATCAAGGTTTTCTTCCCCTCCAGTTACAATTATTGGTTTGCAGTACAGAAATCACCTTACAGATCTAAGATGGAATTTTTTTTTCAGCTCATCAATTCTGCATTAATTGTACAGAAGGAAACTGCAGTATAACTACAATGAAACTAAGGAATGACTGACAAGTAGTATGGTTTGTGAGGAAGAAAAAGGCAGAGAGTTCATATGAAGACAATGCTTTCATATTTTCATTTTGTATTCAATTATGAATTTCAGCAATCACCCTACTTTGAATTCAGTTTCTTTTCCGTTCAGTACACTTTATTTTTATACACTTGAAGCTGGAGAAATGCTCTTGTAAAATGCAATGTGCTAGCCATAGGAATATCTGCATATTTAGGTCTACACTTAGAACATCTCTTTGCAACTACACAGCAGTCAGGTTCAGGCTCCCCTCAACCCAAAGAGGCAAGAGGAACCAGTTTCTATGAGAAGCAACAAGCAAAAGCAGATCCAGTGCTAGTCAGAAAACCAAAACAAACTCTGCCCCACTACCACTGTACCAGTAAATAAACGGATCACATTTATGTTGAAGAAGGTGGAGCTTTTCCTTGCCCTTTAACTTGCAGGTGTGAGCTGCATTGTTTCTCCTAATCAAAGCATTTTCAAAAGCAAAACTGAAATCCTCAGGTTCAAGTAAGTATCAACCACTGGCCTAGCTTACCCTAACCTTAGACTTATAGCATTCTCCTTGAAAGAGAGTAAAGATGAATACTTGGTCCTCTGAAACAGTCTTCAAAGCTTCTACATGCCTAAGCATCAAATACACTGAAAAGCACAGAGAAACTTACCTTGATATATTCTACTCTTTACCTACAGAAGAGGGGGGAAAAAATAAAAATGAGAAAAGGATTAATCATAGATACTGATAAAGTGAAAAATGTTACTAATTTTCCCTACAGAAAAGTGTCACCACTTACACGCAGATTAAAGAAGCACATGGAAAACACATCCATTGCTGCCAACAAGAGTGTTGAGTAACACTACAAACAAGCTTAAGCTGTTTTCTAATAAAAGCTTCTAGGTTAATGCCCTGTCCTAGAGCCTTAGTAAACGACTGTTTATTCACTCACTAAAACGATAGCAGTAACTGCCCACATCCAATTTGCAACAAAGAAAATTGAGCCATTTTGCAATCAACAGTGAACTTAGATAAAAACCACTTGCATCCCAGGTTCTGATCATTTTAAAGCAATGTATGTTTACATGAGTTGCTCATTTTGAGATTAACACTGTTAAAGAAGAATTTCAGAAGCTTTTTATGTGTTATTTTGCATTTGAATCTGACCTAGTGCATTCAATTATCAAAACCAAGCAAGGGAAAAAAAAAAAAAAGATATTGCTATAGTTAATATTTAGTTTTAATTCATTTTTGTCAAGCAAAGATAGAGTATTCCACAGACTTTCAGAGTTTATCATCACTGAGCTGAACACCTGTAAAATAAACTGTCCTATTTGATTGTCATCTATCAGTTCCCAAGGAGATTCACTGCTACACTTGAGAGCTGGTGATGGTATTTCTCTTGCACGGAAAGTTATCCATGTAGGAAAGAGGAGGACAAATACTGAGTGAGGAGAAGAGTGGGGAAGGGGCTCTCCAGTGAGAATTAAGATCAAGTTTTTAGGTTTCTAAGTGCAGCGCCTGCAAGCCGCTGGACAATATGAAGGCAAGAGGATTAACTGCTTGTTTTGGAGAGAGTCAGCAACAGGCCCAAGCACATGGAAGGCTTCTCATTTCAAAGATATGCTGACCCTTCCCCCAGCCTTCTTGATTTACATCATACTCCCCTACTTTGCTTTCAAAACTGCCCCTTACTCAAAAAGTCTTCAATTAATAGCTTAAAATAAACACTTCCTAGCTTGACGAAAATTACAACTGACTTTAGCTACTAAACCCAGCATTTAGTTCATATTAATGCTCTAAACGGAAAGAATAAAAACATGAAAGACTACATATTGCTTTGACACCAGTAATGCTGAAATAGTTTAACCATACAAAAGACCGCTCAGTAAGTGAAGTATCAGCAGGCTTGCAAGCATGAAGTATACTCACTGAAAGGCAGGTTCTCCAGAAAATTATAGCAAGCGTGGCAATTCCCACTAAGGCAGTGATAATAACAGGCTCCCATGGAAGTCCATGGAAATCGGGCCCAGGACGCATTTCCTCAGGCAGGGTAGCAACCAACTGAAAACCGACAGCATTAACAACTATGAATATGTTTTCATTAAATACCGGGGCACAATAAGCAGCCTGCCAAATGCTTTTATTCCTCTCAAAAATCAGAGAACCATCTAGAGCTTTCTTGCAGTTTTTCTGTAAACTGAAAACGAAGAAAACCACAAAGCAGCTCGATGCTTGCATTTCAGCTCAAAAGTCTGAGTATCTAGAAGACACCTGACAGTTACAATCTGCTGGCAAAGAACAGCTACACCAAAATTATAACACACATTTTGTGTTACACAGCACTCATTTGATCCGTTTCCAAATAAAGCTATAATGATGGAAAAATATAGGAAAAAAACCCCAGCTTTACATCTGGATGTTCATAACCATCCACTAAGAGCAGCTCAGATCTTTTCCCCGCTGTCAGCCCGGTCACAGGGTCATGCATGTCATGTGTCTCCTATGTCTCTCTCGAGGCCAGAGAGCACCAACTGCCTGAAAAAGGTGCGAATACCTGGTACATTTTACAGGGCAGACACAGACACGGCACTCGGAAAATAAACTGCCCCAGCCAAACAGAAATCCCTGCCTTCTCCCCGGCCGCCACTGACAGGACCGTCCGGTTAAAACGAGGGCGCACGCTTTCCCCTGCAAAGCCCAACCGAGGGGCGAGCTGGTGCCTTGGCCGGCGCCCCCCTCTCCCCGGGAGCGCCGCGGC
>NW_020799097.1:104745089-104752891 GCF_003259725.1 Athene cunicularia | reverse complement strand
CCCGCTGCTTCTTCCCCCCCCCGCCGCGGTTTCTGCGGCATCTTAGGTGATATTTTAAATGACGGTCCCCAGTCTGCCTGCTTCCTCGGTGCCCTGGCAAAAGTCCTTAGAAAGGACAGCGATATTCCACAGGCTGCTTTAGAAAAGGAACAGCAGAGAGGGACACATACGCAAAGTCTCTTGGGCAAACCTGCCTCAGAGCAAGCAATTACAACTCCTTCCGTGGCGAGTCAGCAACAGAAAAGCACACGCTCCAACTCTGTCAACAATCCTACCTCTTCTCATAAGTTCACAGCACTGTTAGTACAGCATAAGCTTTAAAACCGCCTTTACTTCTACCCCTATCTGAAGCCTGCTTCCTCTTCTCACTACTACAGTTGCCATGAATTCAGGTCAACAGATACAAACCAACCACCTGCCCAGCATACTGTTATGTTGTGCGACAGCTTCTCTGACTGTACAAGCATCTGCACTGTTTCTTCTCAGCACTTCTAACAGTCCTCACAGGAATTCCTGGCAAACAGCGTTTAACCACCACAAGTGAGGAAAGAATAGAAGATGGTCTAAAGTACAATTGAACATCCAACTGCTTAAGTGCATGACTAATCCAGCAGCCATTTAAAATTCATTAAGTATCTTTACATTCAACGTAGAGTTTCCCTCAGAACTTAGAAGCTCCTCAGAAGTGCTTGGCTATGGGGATGGTACAGCAGCATACAACAGCTAAGCAAGATGTGCCTGAATTTTTTCTAAAGTCTCAGTGAATACAGATTTATTAAGCATGATCAGAGGTGAATGCAGAACAGCTGAGCTTAGCACCAAGAATGAAGTCAAAGGTAGTTTCATGCCAAAACAGAGCTGGGGAAGATGATAATAATCAGATCCCTCGACATAACAAGCCAGCACAGGTCAGCACACTTGTCTTAGCCAGAAATTACTGAACTGCTTGAGGGAAGCTACGCTCCATCTTTCCTGGAAAGTAATATAGCCCAGAGTCACAGGTTAAAAAGAGCGGGAAGAGAGAGCACGATTCTATAACCTGATGATTAGTGTGTCAGTCCCTGTGCAAGGAGAAGAGCACCTGGGCTGATGGTATGCTTCTGCTGATTTCTCCTCTTTATCCACTACCATCCTGAGACAGAGTCCACCAGCCCAAGCATAGAGCTCTGATTATGACAGAACTTTTCTTATTTCCATAGTGCAAAAAAAGGTAGTGGAGAAACCTCTCTGCTGAGATGAGTGGTAGCAAGACAGTACTGCCACTAGAGGGACTGCCATGGATTAGTGAAAACCATTAGGATTACAGCAACATACAGTGAATATATTGGTGAAAAGCCTTGACATTTGCCTGAAAACCATTCCACCATGCTGCTATAAAAGCAAAAGAACAAAACACAGCTCCAAAAGATTACCTGCAGCAATATCTTCCCTGGCACTTTGTCCTGAATCAATTGACCCAAAGGAAATATCTTCCAGAAGCAATCCTCTTTCACTATCATACCCTTCTTCAGGGGAGAAGTTGGCCTCTTCATGTTCAGGTGGAACATCAACAGCCCTCTCTTCCTCCTCCTCAGTAAGCTGTTCTGGCCTCTTATCTTCAAGCTGCTGAAATTCCTGATTGATCTCATCAACGGCATTAATGATGGAAACCGTGTCATATTCAGCCTCTTTTGCACCATCTGTGACAGACAGGAAGACATGAATTAAGCACTGAACTAATGCGTATTTCTTACCCACTACTGTCTCCAGTGAAATGCTGCATTTGACAAAGCTTTCTTTACACTTTTTAAAAACTTCAGCTTGTGCATTGCTTCCAATATAGTCTCAATCAACTTTCAGTAGCATGTAACAGAATGTTTATATGGAATTTATGCAAGGTATCAACCACTGACCTTGCAATGAAATATTGCAAGGTGAAATATTTTCATCATTTGTGACTAGATCAGAAATCACATACTTAACACGTACTGCTGTAAAAGGAGCCTTGCTAAGAGCATATCTTACCACCTTGCACATTAATCAGAAAAAACAACAAGTTTGCAGCAGACTCCACCACTGGTTCTTTCCCCATCAAAAGATCTGTTTGTTCAGTATTTTTACTTATGCTCTCTTTTATGAATGTGGGAAAAAAAATGATGATAGGGACACCTGAGATTTTAGGTGCATGGGTTTTGTGCCTGAACTTTGCACTAATCACTGTATCTCTCACAATCAGGTGCTAGCTAATTCAGAAGAAAAGACTGCTCTAAACCCTCCAGAAAATTCAGCACATTAGTAATTATGTGAATCCCTATTTCCTGAGAGGAGGAGCTATAAACATGACCTGAATGGCTCCTTACGGCCATATCCATGCACACATCACACTTATCTTACACAGAACCTGGCCCATAAGAACAGACGTGCTGAAGTCAACATTTTTTCAGATTTGTCCCTGAGCCACCCATCACAGTGCTGAAAATATGCATTGAAAATATGCATTAAAAATAATCAAATTTCTCCCACTGGGCATCTTTCAATACTGCTCCCTCACCCTCTTCTTAAAGATTCTCTGGGTTACATAGTGTTGTCTGGGATAGGGTTTTAATTAGCTGGTTTAACATCCTACCTTGAACATGCAACTGATCATCTTCCTGTTCTGGAAAAGATGCCAGTGGGACACTCTCACCGGCAGATGAATATTTACTCCTTAAAGAATACATTAATTCTTGAATATCATCCATCAGTGCGCTCTCCTCATCATACAAATCCATCTCTTTCACCACCTCCTCTTTATTTTCTGCCACTTTGGAATCCAGAATTTTTCCTACAACATCCATAATGCTTGATTCTGAAAACTCAAGAATCAGGTCCAAAGCTTTTTCTATATCCTCATTATTATGGCTTGCCTTCCGAGCAAGTTCCATCTCTACCTTCATGTCATGAAACATGGCTTCTAACCTAAACATGTGTTGAAGCCCAAGGTACTTTTGTAGACGTATTACACGCTTTTCATCGAGAAAATCTCTCATTATTGTGAGCCGCTTCACAGACTCACTGAAGTCTGTTACAGTGTCACTTGTGGCTGCTGAGCTGTCAGCAGGGCTGGGGAGATGTGCGGATTGCTGGTGATCATTTCTTACATGCTCTAAATTTTGCACGTCTTCTGAGTCCTTCTGCGAAATACCCTCTGGGAAATGGTCTTTCCTTTGAGTAAAGTCATTGCTGTCTTCTGTGTCAGGAGACTGGAAGCTATGTTCTGCCACAGCTGATGGTTCCTCAGCTTCAGAAGACTCATAATCTTCTGTGACATGTTCCATCTCATCCAATTTAGCATCTTCACTCACTGGTACATCAACCTCTTTGTTCCCAGTCTTACTTGCGTCTTGCATGGTGATAGTCTTTTTAGTCTCCTTAGAAAATGAGTTTGTTTCCTCTCCTGCTTTGAAAGTAGGATTTCCTGTTCTCAGAACAGCTTTACCTAGTTCAGGGTTTTTACTTCTAACATTTGGTGTATCACCCTGTACATTTGCAGCCCTTGCTTGTGACAACTGTGCACTTGCAGCATTCTCATCTTCCAGTAGCTCTTCCTCTATTTGTTTCAGGTCAGGGTCGTCTTCAGCATCTGGCTCTTCAGATTGCAGTTCTGATCGTAGTGTTCTTCCTTTAGCTAAATTTGTGCCAAGATTTCTGTCTGAATCTGCATCCTCAGTACGAGCAGTTCCTTGCTGAGTAAGACTGTCTGTATTAGTATTCTGTGTAGTGCTTTTGGATTTTTCTTCAGGGGAACTTCTCTCAATGCTTTCTTCAAATACTGTCATCTTGCCAAGATTTCTTGAAAGCTCTTCTATCATATCTGCCTCTGAATACTCAGTCTCATTTTCCCATGGCCTAGGTTGCTCAACAGCTCCTCTATGGCTTGGGTCTCCCTCCCCTGCAGGGGTTTCTTTCATGTTTCTCATTTTTATTTCAGGTTCTTTGTTAAGAGAGGTGGTTTTTTGATTTTCATGATCGGTCTCCTCTGTTTGTTTCAAATCTTCATGTCTTAGAATTTCTTTCTCCACAGTGGGCATTCCACGCTCTAGCTTCTCTTTCAAGAGGTCAGTATCTCCTAAGTCACTCTGAGATGCATTTTTTGCCTCTTCCACTGGTTTGGCTGGAACATCAACAGAGGGCTTGTTCTCAGCTCTTCCTTTCTCCTTTGGTTTCTCCCATAGCTTTTTGTGCTTTAAATCACTTTCCAAGACCTCTTCCAAGGTGTCATCCTCAAAGTTTTTCTCATCTTTCTCTATTTGAGAAAGTGGTGCTCTTTCTGGGCTTTGGTTGATATCACCGAGAGATGGTTTTAAAGCATCTTGCTTACTTTTAACAAATGATTTGGACTCCAGATTACCTCCTGGACTAGGCAAAACATGAGGATCAGGCGCAGTTGTGCTCTTCAGCTCTTCAGTAAGGGACTCAGTTCCATCAGCTGGAAGCTGCTCTTTAAACTGTTCAGTTTTGTTTGTTTTTTCTTTTGAATCCAGACCACCTGTACCTACAGGTTCCTTTCTAAGTGGTTCTTTGGAGAGATCCTCAGGTTGAGTTGTTGCTGGTGCTTCTCTTTTGCTAATTAGCATCACTTCATCCTGTTTCTCTTCTATTTGTTTAGATTTGGACCTGTCCACACTTATGCTGTCAGCCGACTTGTCACTCTTACTTAAGGCATCCTTAAGAAATAATGCATCTGAATCAGGTTCTTCCTCATAGTCTCTTTGGTTATTTAGCTCTGTAGCACCCTCTGCATCTTCATCAAGTTCATAATTTTGTGAGTCAATGTCATCGTTTTCATCATCTTCTAAATCCGCTGGGGATGTAATTTTGTCCTCTGCCATAAAAGACAGCAAAGGAATTTCTTCAGACTGATCTGCAAAGTCTGGCTCCTCATCTGCATCATGAGCATTAACACTCAAATCTTCATTAAAATCATCTTCCAGTGATGTAACAAGGCGAGTCACCTCATCATCTGATACAACAGCATCAGCAGTTGAGCCAAATTTTGTTTTCAAGTTCATAGAGAGTTCTCTGTTTAAGAGCGTATAGGCATTGACTTCTTCATTCTCTGTGTCAAGTTGACTGGTTTCACCCTGAGGAATACTAGTGTTTTTGGTATTTTCACTTTCTAGCCCTTTTAGTTTCCCGTGTAGCATTCCTTTCAAGTGCTCGTGTGCAATTTGATCTCCCTGAGAATTTTCTTTGTGACTACTGACACTGGAGTCTCCCCCAGTATTTTCAGTTCCTTCTGTAAGAGAACTGTCTACTTCCTCTGTCATGGAGAGGGCTTCCTTGACATCTCGTGTGCTTGTCATCTCAAGATTGTCTGTCTCCAAAGCATCAGGGGACTTTACTGTATCAACCTGTCCAATCTCCTCATCCCTTTCAATTCCTTCAGCTGGCTTTGTCCCTGGATCACTTGATTCAGTTTCCTCTTCATTTGATATTGTCTCTTGCAATGACTTCAAAAGCTCATCCACATTATAATTATCAAAATCATCCCTTCCGCCATCAAAGCAAACAAAGTCTGTTTCCTGAAATGAAAAACAATAGATAGTCACAATTTTTATTTTTTTGTTACTGCAATGGGACCAAAGCCAGGATGGTTAGAGAGAGAGATGCAGCAGCAAAGTAAATTATACTAATTGTGCAGAATTAACCCCCTGAGTCTTTAACCAAAACTGTCTTTGAAATCAGTGTCAGTTTTGCTTCTCTTAAAAACCTAAATAAAAATCTTATGGTTTAGTCCTGTCAAAGACCTCCCAGTGAGGAACAAATTGGAAGTTAGCCATGGAGTTGACAGTATTATACTTTACTCATCACATATATCCCGAGTTAAGAACAAGTCTATTGCTGAATGTCAGCAAGGAGAAGAAAACAAACATCGCTAAGCTTTTTTGTCACAATCTCTTTTAGCTGGTCTCTCCTCAAATGACTAAGTCCTCCAAGCAGGAGCCACTGTCATACAATTTCTGAAAAAGTAATTAAACAGCAGTACAAGCCACTGAACAAGATTTCATAAAGGTCTGAAGCTGCATCCACAAACAGGCCTTACTCACGTAACTCTGGAGTTACTAGCTATTAGTGCATGAAAGATATTTATGTGTGTAAGGGCTGAAGGACCAATACTAGCATCAAAGGGCTAAGCGTATCAGGTTTTCTGATTTTGTTTCTGACAATACTTTAAACTTCAAAAGTTTAGGAAAAGAAACAATTCTGAATACATGCCAAACAGCCTATATGCAAGCCAGCTAGCAGCATTTCTAGAGCTCAATCCAAACAGATTTTGTGAGAAGAAAACCAGAATATTAAAGAAAAGGAAGATCAATGCCCACATTCTGGACTGATACTTACACACCCATCCACATACATAGCTGCACAAACATTCCACTCCCGACACATATGTGCATGCCCAGACATCATGTAGCTGCTTACTAACACAAGGTAACTAATAATCACCATTATACCCATTCCCCTCCTCAGGGATTTTACTGAATGCTGAGGTAAGAAACAGTAAGAAGCCCAATTAAAATAATAACAAATAAAACTTACATCTGTTGGTAATTCTAGCTCCTCGTTGGAATAATTGTGATTTATTTCAAGTAAATCCTTTGGAAAATATCCAAAATCTCTTCCAACCTGCCAGAAAACACACACAAGCAAACAAAAAGCAGTAAAGAAGCTTTTGAACTCATGTGACTGTGTTAAAATTGTAATTACAGGCACTAGTAACAAACATGTCAAATTCACTCTCAGGTATTTCTAAATGAAGTTTAACACAGTGAATAAAAAGATTAGCAATACCTTTTTTATGCAAGGGTTTTCACTATAGTTTTATACTTACATTTCACAAGACCCTTGTGAAGTTGGTAAACTTTACTGTTTGTGTTTTAAAGACTGACATACAGCAAATTATTAGGAGAGTTGAGAGTGAAGCCCAGACATTCTGGTTCACATGCTTTAACTGCTATTGTGTGTTCTCACTGGCACCATGTATACCTCAAGTATTTTCTCAAGTAGTAAGCAGAAGAGGATCTTGGACTAATAAGATCTACATCCACGCACAATATTATAGCCTGCAATATGCTCAATTTCTAGCTTAAGGAAAAAAAATTATTGAAGATTTTAGGAAAATGCAAAATTGTACCCAAGGTAATAATCTGTCTTAAAACGTGTGTGGAAAATACACTCACTCTACAAATGCATTGTTGCTCTTCAGTGACTAATACAAGCAAAAATCAGTTGCAGATGGCTCTTTTCAAGAAAGTAAACATGCTAAGCCAAGGCAAACAGCAAAGACAAGAATCTCTCTTATCACTCACCAGATAAGATCTACATAGTAAAGCTCTCACTTGAGAGCTATGACAAAGGCTGTCAAGAAGCCAATATTAATAGCATGCTATCACTATGCAGATTAGATAATCCAGGCAGTTAGAGCCTGGTGGACACACCTAGAAAGGTACAGAGTTTCTAGATGACCAGAGTATTTGGGGAAAAAAAAGTGTTGGTCATTTCCTCAATGTTTTGTTACAGGATGAAAATGAGAGTTGCCGATTTTCTTGATGAGTTCGTTTGGGAAGAGAGCTGAGTTAAAAATCAAATTAGAGAGGAAAACAGTTATGTCAAAACAGTTAGGGATATATAGCTATACGTGTTGTTATACTGGTATCACTGAAATAGGTTAACATGGGGTGAAGTTTTCTTGGCTTACAATGACATTAAAGAACAGGAGGAAAATTGTATCCAGTAAATAATATGTACTAATACTTTTTTTTTTTTTTTTTTTTTTTTAA
>NW_020799097.1:104740360-104745039 GCF_003259725.1 Athene cunicularia | reverse complement strand
GGGGGGGGGGGGGGAATGCAAGCAAAACAAGCATGATACATTATAGGTCTTCCTTTCTTAACTATTTCTCATTCAAATCTTACCTTCCATAGTTGATACCTCTGAAGTTATTTATATATAAAAAAAAAATAAATCAATCTATTACCTCCCCACCTTTTCTAAACACATTGAGATACTCTCTTATGGAAAAGAGATAATGTATGTAGGTTTATTATTGAGAATTAGTGGGAATGGGAAATTAAACCAGACAATTCAAATCAAAAGCTTGCCCTTATGCAGTATACAACCATTTTATTCTAAGTTGGCTTGTTTCTCTCTACAAACTTCTATTCCAGTTTTAAATGATCCTTCTGAAAACAAAGTCAAAGCTTCAAAGTAGCCTCCTTACAGACAAATCTCCGTGACTACCATTATAATTAGACATCACACTTTCTAACTCATTTAGTGTAATCCAAGCTGCTGACCATGTAAGTCCTCTGCAGTGACCCAGTTTGCCACTTATGTGGTTTATGAGCCATATGGGATCTGCATGCCCAAAATTTCATCTGCTCCTCTCCCTACAAATCCTCTCTTGTAAGGGAAAAAATGCCTCATTGTGCAAATAAAGGAAACATTCTTCATTCTCTACAGATGATAGAGGAAAAGCATTATGAATGCCAAGTAAATAAGGGAGAAAAAAGTGCATCCTTCATTTCTATTCCCTTCCCAGCTAAAATGTGGGTGGACAAAACACGTAGCTGTGTGTACAGCATCTGTCCCCACCAGTGCCAACGTGTGACAGCCAGCAGTGACCCATTTGCTGACCACCACCAACGAAGAGGTCAGATCCTCACACCACCTACCTCAGTGACAGATCACAGACAGCTGGGAAATGAGATGTTCAAATGTTTTTAACCTTAAAGCCCACATCCCTAAAGCACAGGCATCATAGGTACCTAAAACTGCAGAACAACGGTCAAAGAAGAGTTGGTCTATCCTTGCTGAACACTGATATTGTTAAGAAATCAAATAGTAAAGAATTCCCTGATCCTTTGGGTCCTCCAGACATACACTGTCTTCCTGTCTTAAATTCAGCCCTCCTGTCTTCCTTTTTATTTTGGTATGTATAAGGTTTGAAAACAAAAAAATACCCTCTACAAATCCTTGGCCACGATCTGTAATCATGTCCATTTCATGTAACATGAGGCCAGAAATAGTTTTCTCAACCTCAAATCAAAGGAATGAAGTTCGGCCCTTTGACATAAGATAAAATAGCAATCTTCTGCACCAATAATTTAAAGTGTCTCTGCTGAAATGTTTTGTTAAAACCCAGCAGTTTTTACATGGAATTATCTGAAGTAGTTTTGGAGTTCTGAACCCTGCCAAAGATGAGGGCAGAGTGCAGGAGAAATGCCTAGGAGGAAAGTCTACATAGCACAACTTGATGGTGTAAACAAAGAGGTGGATGCTGAAGTGGACAGTCATTTTAGAGCAGGACACAGTGCATTGGACAGTAAGAGTATCAGGTGTGCTTCAGCTCTGGGAAAAAAATCAAGTATTTTCCAGGAACTGACATATGCATGAAATTCCTAACATAAAATTACTATTAAATAATGGTCATAGAATATTGTTCAAGCATTTGGTTTTGCCTTATTAATGAGGTTTATACAGCTCTGCTAAAAACTGCAAGCTATACAGTGTTTAGAATATGTATTATAGCTGGATTCCAGAATTTTTTCATCTACAAAATAATCACTGAGGTCAATGGGAGTTCTGCAAGCAATAAAGTATCCAGGACTGGGATCAGAAAATAAACAATCTATATTGTTAAAATACAGTATGTTTGCTGGCACAGAGGGGAGGAAAAAAAAAAAAAAAGTCAACAATGGCTTGAAGAGGGTGGAGTGAATTAGAAAAGCTAAATCAAATAAAGCCCAGACCCAACTGCTATAGATTTTTCAGCCTTGGTGAAAGGCCCCTTTCTTATCAGATCATCTCCCTTCAGGTCAGAAATACTATTGGCTCTTCAAAATCGATTTCAGGATTAAAGCCTATATTTACAGTTTGTTTGAAATAAGCCCCAGGCTAAAGTAGTTGAAGTTTCTCATACACACAGTCCCTTACAATCTGCCCTCAACTGAAGACTGGAATACCAGTTATCCCTCGATTTCATCATTTCCATTATGCCATAATAAATACTTGCACCGAAAACATCGGGGAATGGAAAAAGGCAGCAGGGTAGATGCATGGGATCAAATGATACACATGAGCACACATACAAGTTGTGCAATGAGATCCCAAAAGGGCTGTGGCAGAAGATAAAGTGCCTTGTGCCTTCCACCGGAATCTGTTTGATCGCAGACCTTGCTGGGTAGCCTGTTTTTAATTAGCAAGCAACAGCCTCCCCCTAGCTCCAAGACTGCACACAGCAGGCACGGCTGGTCTGCATAAATCAAGTTGCCCACAGCCAAATCTGGCACGGGAAGTCACGCTGCCCGAGAGAGACCCCAGAACTATCTGCAAGTCAGGGGCAGGGTCAGATGTGCCAAGTGCCCTACTCAGCATGCAAGGGTAGGCACCTCTGAACCTGCTGCAGCACTTGCACGCTGTTGTTGCAGCATTATGATTAATGCAGAAGCAGTCAATCAAACTGGTGAAAAAAAGAAATAATTATAGCCACCAACTGAAAGGAATTAGTCTGTCATCACTACCCTGGAAAGGAACATATAAAATAGTGTAACACAATTAAAAAACGACAACAAATAAAATGGAGCTTTGCAATTCTTTTACACCTGCCAACTTCATCTTTTACTTGTTAAACTCAAAACAAACATCCTTTTAACTTGGAGACACACCTAACTGTTACATGAGCTTACTATCAGTGAATAGTTAAACTGAATATTAACTCAGCAATTACCTTAAACCTGCTGTTTGATCTTGCAACCTGCGCTACACTTTGTTAGAAGATGCAAAATTGGCCCCACATTGCTACTTCTGTGTCTCAAAAACTGGCAGCCCTGGAAACCTGTACTGGCTAATTAACCAGATTATTTATGGTACAGTACATGTCAGAAGGGAATTACCAGCATACAATTATAAACTCTTCTTTAACCACGTGCTGCAGTTTTCTGCTCTCTTCTGTATCATTCTAATTGGATTCAGCTTCTGCTGAGAGCTTGGCTGTTCACACCCAGCCTGAACAGGTTAGAGAAAGTGATATATCCTGCTTTCCACTAAACCACTAGTGCCACTGTCAACACCCAGGTGTGGCTTCCAGCAGCCTAGACCACTTGCACAGGCAATTGTCTATCCCTTGTAGGAAACCAGAGTGAGAAAGGATCTGTAAATTATTTGGACACAAAAAGGTATGTGAGGAAAGCATGGAAAGGGGGCAAAAGGGATGAGGTCTAAACAACCTCCAGACTGCCAGCATTTTCAAAGGAAATCCACAAAAATGACTCTTCCTCCAGAGTAGCTCAGTTCTGCTTCTGTCAGGCAAAGGTGTTTATCATGAAAGCCAAGATAAGTTTTCTATGAAATAACTGCAAGTATGAGGACCCTCCTTTCCCATCAGCCCTCTTTTAATCCCCCAGAGAAGTCAATGAGTCAGACAAGGCTGCTACATGTTTCTAAAGCTGACAGACCTTTTAAAAATCGAATTTGCCTTAATTCCTTTTAGTTTTACTACTTTTCTTCCTCCCAATTCTGCATGCAGCTTAGATAAAAAAGGGGAAGATAGCTGATAAATATTAGGACGAGAAACATAATTAAAACATATACATGGAACGATTTTTAGCAGGATTACAGAGTGCAGGATGAAAACAAGTCAGGGGTAAAACACAAGCCCAGGCTTCAGCCTCCCTAGATGGGAAGGGAGGCTCAGCTTCCAGGAAGGCTCACGGGCCACCATTTACAGTGCTGCAATGGGAGGTTTTCAACACAAAGGCAGTTTTCTAACAGTTTTTAGCACACATTAGTGTTGCCCATTTTTCACAGCACTTAATGCCTTAGGTTTGATCAAACCGCACCCTGTTTCACACTGGTCTCAAGACAAAATGGCATTCATTATGTTATTTAGCTATGTTCAAAACCCTAAGTGTTCTCCTATGAGGCAAAAGAAAGGGAAAAATATTACCAACAGAAAGCAATGAGAAGAAGCAGCAGAACAAATGCTTTAGGGTACTTACACTTCCAGCCCAAAGCTCGGTTGATTTTCCTATTAGTTTATAATATACGTACACTGCTTCTCCCTTCTTAAAATTTACAAAGCGACAATCTGGGCCTTTAAAATCCTGCATTGCCTTCCCTCGGCACATTAACACTGTCCAAAGAAAAAAAATAAGAGTATTACTTTAAAAATAATGATAAAAGTGTTTCATGAAAAGGATCTTTGCTAACTGGCAGAAGACAAGACCGCCCCACACGCACCAGTTTCCTATTTTCCAGATTGGGTCAAGAGATAAGAACTTAACTGGAGGCATAAGCAGAATAAGGTATTAATTTAAAACGAAGCAAGCTCACTGATCAAGACAAGCATTTGACAAAGCACTTGAGAACTACATTTCAGAAGTGCACTACGAAGCTAATTATTAGTATTAAATTGGGCTGAAAGATGACATCTGTGTCCTAGCGACTCAGCCCTGAAATTAATGAACGCATAAACAACAACCAGAGAGCGGGTTTATCACACGGGGGGTTTT
>NW_020799097.1:104736522-104740310 GCF_003259725.1 Athene cunicularia | reverse complement strand
AGCCCGACCCCGCCGAGCCGAGCCGAGCCGAGCCGAGCCGGCGGGCTCTCGGCCAGGCTCCCGCCTAGCAGGGGCTCCCCCCCCGCCCTGGAGGGGTGCGGGGAAAGGTCCTGCCCCTGACCTGAGCTTACTAATGGCGGGCTTCTCTACCAGCGGATCGCTGAAGTAACAAGAAGAGCCCAACGGTCCCCCCGCCGTGCGGGGCGGGTGTAACTGTCCCCCCGCAAGGATAAGGGTCCAACAGATCCAACCATCCACCGGGCTGCTCTCCCTCCTGCCCCGCCAAGAAGTTCATATGTCCGCCTGAGAGGAGCAGCCGCCACCAAGCAAGCATGTCACCTCCCCCGGGGACCTCCCGAGGGTTTGAGGTCCAGCCTGCGGTGACACGGGCGAAGAAACTCGCTCCCCCGTGGTCCCGCAGATTGCACGGGGGACTGCCGAGAACGCCCACTCCCCGCCGGCCTCTCCCTGCCCCTCTCCGGCTTTTAACTCCGAATTACGTCCTGCCGCATTTTCACTCCGAATGTTCGCAAAAGAGAAGGCGTCCAACTTAAAAGCGTGCCTGTGCTTACGACTACCTCTTCTTCACAGCCATCACATTTATATTGCTTGAGACATCTAAAATGGCAGAGTAACACAAGTCACCATAGTCACTTACAGGAGAAAAACGAACAAAACTTCTTACACCCCCCACCCCCACCCCCCTTTTTTTTGGACCCATGTTATTTGTTCAGCACAGCCCCTGACTGGACAAAGAGAATAAAAGATGCAGCCAAGAAGGGACAGGTAACGTAAGATAGTCTTCTTACTGGGTTAACAATTTGCCTTTTTTTTTTTTTCACTCTCCAAAAGACAAATTTTGAAGCTGCTCCCAAAATGAACAGGTCCTTGGCAGAACTGATAGTCGAGGTGAAGGATTCTGCTTTTTCATGCATGTCAAAGGACAACGCAGGATTTTTCTGAGTCCTTTTAAATGATATATCACAAGAGTCAGCAATCACCACTGCTAATTGCATTTGAGGCAGTGCTTGTGTTTTTATCATATCCTCATGATTATTGATTTTTGCTCTACGTGCTCTCATTTCCACAGCCCCAGCATACACAGCCTGAGATGCAAGCTTAGTTACTGCTACGTAATCTCTAAAAAATATGTAAGCATTTCATTTTTCAGCCCCCATCTAGAGCAGCTTATTATTTTAATTACATTATGAAAAAGCATCAAGGCAGAAAGAAACAGGTATCTTCCTTAGTGCTGCAATGAACGGCTTTGCCCAACATACCTTGGACACCCCACCATGTCTTGCAGCCCAGTTCCTCTGGAGTTAAGCAAACATCCACACACTATAGGAATGCAACAATTCATGCGCCCAGTGCCCACACATACTCTCGAGGCCCAGCACAAGGTCTCAGCTGCAGCATGCAGCATTGCTGACAGCCCCCTGGAATTTTGCTGACATTTTTGTATTTCATAACCTCAAAAATGGGGTGATATCTATTTGTCATTGCTGATATTGGCTGATTAAAATCTCTAAGAAATCCTAACTTATAAAATTAGAGGTGAATTTTATCACAATTTACAGTACTGAAGTAAATATATTCAAGTCTTGTTCCACAATGCCTGTACAAATAAAAGACAAGTCATTTTTCCCTTGACATTCCCTCAAGTTTCGAGGCTTAATGCCCAGCCTGATTTTTATGTCCAATTGCTTGCGAAGACAGAGCTGTTTGGTAATTTCCCATCAGTACAAGGTTATCAAGTTTATCTTTATTAAAAGACCAATATAAAAGTTAATGGTGTCTGTGGTCATAAAGACATGGGCAAGAAAGGGAGATGTGAAGAGAACTTCTTGCATGTCGTTGCCTTTATTGTGCAATAACAAGTAGTTCACAGTCCATATGTATACATGAAGTTGCAGTGCACCCAGCATTCCCTACAAATTTCAGTATTTCATAGTAATAATGTACCCATTTATTAACATACCCAGCTTTCCCCAATGCATGACATAAAAGAGAAATATTTTATGTAGTTCAACTTAGGTATTTCAGACAAAATTTCCTTCAGTCTTCAACCTCAATCTCGGAAACAGATGTATAGAGTAGTCCCACCGTACATGGACCATTTTGTATGTGTAGAGTTACAAAGCAGCTCTCCCATCTCACCTCCACTAAAGTATCTACTAAAGTAACTGATACATATTAACAACATCAGTTGGAGTTCAACTAAGAATCAGCAAAGACTACCATGTATGATACCAGAAGATAAAAATAACAAGCCAAATGTAAACATGCTTCTAAGCAAATGTAAGAACTTTAAGAAATAAAGTGGGGTAAGCTGGGTAGTGAAACTAGGGTACTGACCTAACAAAGATCAGAAATGTTGTAGAAAGTGACACCATGCCTGGGGAACACCAGTGATCCATGAGATGCTCAGGGACAGACAAAAAAGATGACACCGTTAAAGAAGTGGTGCTATATAACAGTTTATTGTCACATTAATCAAGTGAATTAACGATCAATAACATAAAATACTTATGAACTGAAATGTTGGTTATATGTTGGAAGAACACAGAATAAAAAAAAGGTAAAGGGAGACTTCTTCTGTCCCCACATAGATTTATTAAATGCTGTATCAAGATATGATACTGAGGATGTTTAGACACTACAAACAACTGTTGTGCCTTGAACACTTGGTTTTTGTCTTTCTTGACAGTTGTTATTGACCACAGTTGAACCAGGATACTGGATTAAATGAACCTTTAAACTGAGCCAGTTTATTATTTACTCACCCTCTCATGGCACAGCTGTTCTGAAAAAAAACCTGCAAATTCTTACTCGGAAAACTGGACTTTACACACACCAAAACACTCCATTGCAAAGGCAGTTGCCGAGAGTGATTTAAAGAAACAAGTACCAGCACAAACTTGCAAAAATCAAATTCTGTGGTTTAGACAGACAGATTTCTAGAATTCACACACTCTGCCTAGACAGGCTATATTATTGCTCTTCAACAAACAGGATTTTGATTGGTAATCCCTTTTCTTCTGTAGAACACCATGGTCTAAATTACAAACAGAAAAGCACAAATACAGCTAATGGAAAAAGTGACAACAGGATCCAGAGAACTATCCCTTTTAGAGTAGCCATTGCATTAGTCACGGTTCTAGTAACGTTCCGATTGTGCTATCTCCGCCACGCTACCACTACCGAACACCGCCAGCCAGCCTCCCACGCTCCTCCCATCCCTCCTGCTTCACCCTTTGCTGGCCTTGCTCATGTGCCCACTTCCACGGGCGGGCTCAGGAGCGGGCTCCCTGGCGGCCTGCGGCCCTCCCTCGGCAGAGCCCCGGCAGCCCAGCCCCGCCGCCTGCGCTGGGCCAGCGAGACCTCCGGGGCTGGCAGAACCCCACTGCCCTCAGCCCTGCCCCAGCCGACAGGGGCAGGCAGACCCCAGTTCTCCATCCACTTCGGGTGGAAGAGAGCGCAGCTTTGCCCGGCGCTCGGCTCACCGCCGAGCCTACCAGCCCCCGACCAGCCCTCCAGCCCGCCCGGGTGTATGCCTGATGGCGCCAGGCCTGCACCGCTTCCTGCCCAGCCCCCAGAGCCCACACCCAAGGGGTGCTGAACACCGAGGGCGAACGACACCTTTTTTTGAGGCCAAAGCCAAGCGCGAAGCGGCGGAGGCACTGCCTGACCCGGCCGTGCCCACCATGGCCGCCCGGCCCGCCGCCCGCACGCTCTCCCACTCACGTGACGGTGGTCGCTGCGCAGGCGCACAGAGAAAAGTGCCG
>NW_020799097.1:104701776-104736472 GCF_003259725.1 Athene cunicularia | reverse complement strand
AAGAGCGTAAGGGCGGAGCTGCCCGGCGGCGGGCGCGGCCCCCATGGCGCCCGCTCGCCCCCGTCCTGCCGGCGCGGCTCCCCGTACTCTGCCGTTCCCCTTCCCCCTGCTCCGGCCACGACGGGGGTCGCCCCTTCTGCCCCTACTGCTCCCGGGGCCGGTGTGGCCGGCCTGCCCCCTCCCTTCGCGGTTCGCCCCCGGTCTCCCACCGAAGAGGCCGTTGGGGTTCCCGGTGCCCCTTGGCTGCGGCGTGCGGGCGCTTGAAGGCGGCGTGGGCGCTTCTCGTAGAGTAAGGGCCCGTGAGGTGACTGATAACAAAAGCATTGTGGATGCAGGTGGCCGCAAAACCTCTGGAGAAGTTCGTTCAAAATACCTTTGTAGCGAAACATTTTACGTCAGCTCTGTCCGTTTCAGCTGACCTCAACAACTTCCTTATTACTTGCTTACTTGTAGTAGCCGCGGTCCTTGTACTTAATCTTGTGGTGTTCACTGTAAGTTTTATTTTTTTAGTACTTGGAGCCTTTGAGGTTAGAGGTGTGAAGGCTAGACACATAGATAGGTTAGTTAGAGGTCATTTTGTAGAGTGCACTGTAATAAACCTGCTTCAAGCCGGTGTCTGAGTTACTCCTTTGCCTACAGCATCCGGACAGGAGGTGCTTCGGTGGGCTTTGCGTGTCCTTTGCAGAAGGCTCTTACGGCTTGAACATTGTTCTAGTGGCACGTTTAGACCATGGTATACAGCCGCGAGCTTTAAACAGATGTGGAAACGAGGTTCCAATTTTGTGCTGTAACAGGAGTTGAACCGGTATTCATATAAAAAGGCTAAGTGGCCTCTTTCTGGTCTTAAAAGCGAATAATTATCTTTCTTTCTAGTGGGAATTGCTTAGCCTTTGCTACTGGAAGGGCCTGTTTGTATGCATGTATGCAAATCTTCAGCGCAGCAGGGTGACAAACTTAGATGATGACTAGTAAGGAAAGAGGGTGGTCCCCAGAATATAACAGAATGTACTGTGAAGTTACCAAAGTGCCATGGTCTAATTCTGGTAGGGCAGTAGTGTGTAATAATTGGCTCTTCACTGTTTCAAGTGTGTGCTGCTTGTGGAAAATGCCATTTCATATTATATTTTCAGCTTTTGCCTTAGTTTTGCTTAACTGCAGACTTGCATATGTGTTCAAAACCACATAGCTTGAGATCACTTTCTGTAGTGTCAGATCATTTAAGAAATGTTAGGCACATTTTTATTTGAATAAGGACTGTGACAGTTGTGGGCTTGGTTGATTTTTTTGTTTTGTTTTGTTTTTTTAGCATCTTTCTGTGAATCCAAATTTAATTTCAAGAAGTGCAAGGAACTGTGTTTAAATTTCATTCAGGATGCCATGCTACGAAAACAGTGGAAAAGGGCTGCAGAGTTTCTGACCTTCTATGTTGAGGCACTGGAAAAAGACTTTTCTAGAGAACCTGTGGGTGCGTCAGAGGTAAGCAAATGTGCCTTATCAGAGTTCTTTTGCAGTTGAAAAAATATTTGTAAGAAACAACTATACTTCAGGATCAGCATTTTTCTTGACTAATCACAGGCTTGATACTTTTTTTAAATTAGAAAAAAAAATAGAGGTAAGAACTGAAAAGTTAGGCAAATTTCATAACTAAACTAGTTTCTTGAAAAAAAGGACACTGAAGCTTCCAAAACCAAATAAGCAACTGTTAGATGACAGGCTGCAGAAAGTACAGCAGACCTTATTGTCGGTAGTACTCAAGGCAGTGTGCTGTCCAGTTACTCACTAGAAGTCTGCTTCCACACAGGCATGCCTCTGCTGTGGGTTTTACAAATCTTGTTGGAGCTTCCTTAGCTCTCACTTTCAGGGGTGCTGAGAATCTATAGTGCTGTCTGATGTTTTTCCTGACAGGGTGCTTAGCGCTCCTGAAAAGTTCTCTGGGTTTACAGGCTGGTTTTGTGTGGGGTTTTTGTTTTGTCTTTTTCACATAGGCCCTTGACACAACAGTTGAAAACTTGGCTTGGTATGTGTTAATTCCATCAGGAGCATATCTATGAAAAGTCATCTTAAAGTAGTCTTCTAAAATGGAAAAGCAGTAAATGTTTGCCACTGGCATGCCAACAGTCAGAATCTGTTTGAAAGTTACAGGCTTATTTAGGTCTGTACCCGCTCCTCCAATACTTGCAAAACTCCTAGCAGGTACTGAGATAGAGGCAGGAGGAAAGGGGCTGTTAAATAAGTGGAGTATTTGAATATGGCTAGCCTACTGGAATATTTGATTACATTGTGTAGGCAGATCTTGAAAACAAGTGCACATAGATGGGAAGCTACATCTAATTGGAAATAATCTTTGTTACTAAATTCAAAGAAATATATGTACCTTGTGTCTTAGAGGAATCATATGGAAGGAAAACATAATTTTTCAGTAACAGGAGGGGGAACCTTCTGACATGCAATTTTCATAATGATATAATCATTTATAATGAGCAATTATGAAGCACCTGCTAAATGATTGTAGAAGTCCTACTAGATGAATATGTAGGTTACTATAGCAGTAGATAATAATTAGTATTTTTTATTTGCAATACAAATGTACATTTTTTCATATGTTACGGTAACAGGAAGTTTGAGAAGACTGTATATATGGTGACTGCCATTTTTGTACTAAGGTTATTTTTTAATCTGTTTCTCCCCATTGATAGATTATTTGGAGAATAGGAAGTGAAATTCTGAGGCATCTTCCTAACAGCAGCGTAAAAGAGTTTAACACTTTCATAGAACCAATTAAAACTTTAAGTGTAAAAAGGTATTTGAAGGTGAGTACACTAAATGCAATCTTGATGACTTTCCACATCTGAACGCTTGAGTATTAGTTTCTGAACCTCTCTCTTGAAATGTTATTAATGATAGTGAAAAAAAAAGTACATCTGTGAGTTACCAGTTGTGTGATATTTTAAGGGTTGTTCTGTACCTAACAATATATTGTCTACATATTTGATCACAGATGTGTATTGTCAGTCCTTAGAAGTGAAGTCCTTAGATCCTTTAATTGATCTCTTAATTTGAATTTGCAATCATTAAGTTTTTTCATGCATGCCCCAGTAGCATCTAACTACATGATAACACCTGCCAAGTTTTGGTTTTAGTCCTTAATTTGATCACTGTGCTCCAGACTAAACAGTTATACTTAAATTTTGCCATGGTTACCCACTCACTTTTCAAGTAGCTAATCTATATATAAAACAGTAGGGAGGTGTGTATCTGTCTGTAAAACAGTAGCAGCGTGGACCTCTGTCACCAGCTGTAGGGTTTTTTTTTCCTATGGTGGCTCATTCAAACCTATATTGCCTTGGTTTCCTTAACTGTTTCTCATTTGTGATGATGCTTCTGTCTTTCATTATGTTGTATTTGTTTGAGGCCTTTAACAGAAGCTCTGTATGAGAGTTTTCTAGAGCTAACTGAAGGTTTAGACTTTTATCCAGTGCCTCATCAACATGATAGGGTAGGACATCCCTCTTTAAGGTGTTCTGCAGTTGGGTAGCCAAATGAGAAATCAGCAAATACAGCCCAGGTGGATTTCCTCGGGTCATTTCTGGATCATCTTAAATGGGTACAGCACTTGTTAATGACAAGCAGATTTTTTTGAGACAATTGCTTTCGGCTGCCTGATAAGTACTGCTGAGTGTCTACTGCCTGATGGGTGACTTCCTACCCCACAGATTTCAAGAACTTCAGCCCTTTCCCTTCCCAGGGATACATCTTTGTATATCAGATTTGCTTTTAATTATTAATGTTTCTACAGCACCTTCAGACAGAAAAAATTACTTAGGTTTTTGGCTGATCTCCTTGCCCCCAGTGACACTGATATACTCCCATTCCTGTATTTTTCTTCAAAATTCCTTGTAAAGATACTGTTTGGATAAAAGAACGTGTAAAATGCTCTTCTAATTAAAATACTTTACTGTGTTTGCAATGTTCTATATGCATGTCAGTCATGAGTCTCTTCTTTCCCTACATATCTGTGTAGAACTCTATTGCTGAGAATCTCTCAATTTGTGATGTGAAATGCTGTGGTATGGACTGTTTGAATTGCAGGTTTGTTTAGAGCATGCCTTCTATCTCCTTGGTAAAGGACTAATAGATGAAGCTTACCAAAACCTGTCCCTGGCAGAAAGCTGGAGGTTTGGAGAACAAACAGTCATTCAGAATAAAGAACAGAAACTGATTCAGGCTTATATGGGACTGTTGGACTACTATAAGTGGTGTAAGCAGAAGAACATCCTGTTAGAGCATGGTAAGTGTTTTTGTATTGAGCTGTATAAACTTCAGCTTACTTGCTTGTGCAGACACCGTGTTTTGCAGTGACACCTATTCTTTTACCAGACTTCAAAATTTGATACATAATTCTAGACTAGCAATGATGGTGGTGCCAAAATGGCACACTGACCTGCACTTTTCTGAAGTGTCCTAAAATGCTGTTCTGAAACTTTTTCTTCTGCCCAACCACATTTCTTATATACAGGCAGCATCACCTAAAATAATGAATAAAGGAATGTGTTCACTTATAGCAGTGACTTAATAGGTGCTTAAGTGCTTGACTGTTGCTAGAAATTTGAGTGCTAGCAAAAGCCCCCAAAACTTCTGTTTGAATTTCAGTTTCTTTACAGATGTGTAAGTTGCTACTTGTGTGTGGCATCTAATTCTGCATATACCTGCTGGCTGTGCATTATCACTTACATTGGATCTTTAATTGTTTCTGTGAAAACTAAGTATTGGATTTGGTTAATGTACCTTGTGCTGGTAGCAGCTTGTCTTGGAACACTAACCATTTTGCCCCATAAGTTGAAAGTGGGTAATAATAAATTTGAATGTGGTGCAGTAAAAATTTCTTGTTTCAGTACTGAGGGAACTGAGGCCTCTCTTAGAAGCTCTCTGGAGTCTGTCCTTAGCAAAATGTGATCGTCTCTTAGGTGCACCACTTCAAGATCCCTTTTGATTAGCAGAGCTAACTTTGTGGTGTTCTTTCATATTTTGGTAGGTCAGGAGGGATTTGAAGATTTGTCTGTTGAACAGGAAATGCACAGTTGCTTTCGGAAGGCAGCGGCGAACTTAAAGGAGATTATTAAAATGCCTGGAGTCTGGGATCAATTTGTGACATGCTATGTGGATGTAAGGGCATGTTTTAAAGCTATCTTTCTTTTGCATTTCCCTGTCTAATTTTCATTAAGATGTCCGTGTGCACCTTTTTTCTGTTTCTGTAGGTGACAACAAGGTATTTTGAAAGTAACATATCCATACATGTATCTCACTGGCTTTGATTTAGAGCACAGTTTACTCCTGGTAGAACTGCAGAGCCTGCACAGAGTACAAAAAGGACTTTCTGTGCATTGCCAAGAAAAGGAAGTAGAGAAACAGCTTGCATATTTTGTTTGCATAGTGCTAGTACAGAAATTGGAGCACAGCTGCTTTGTCTAAATTCCTGAAAGCAAAGTTCTATCTTTGGCAGGGCAGTATTTTTCTGGATATGTTAAATGTTCAAGACATCAAACATGCAGTCCTTATGTGTTTGATTTTTTAAAATACATGCTTAGAATTTATAATTAAAAAGTAATATTAAAATATTTTTGAAGTTACTTACTTTTTTGTAAATGCTGATAAACTGACTTTTCTAAGCTGTTCTTACAGAATTTTACTTGGTGCTAATAGCTGCCAAGTTCTATCATGGAGTTCTCTCTTCAAAAATATGTTAGGCTGCTTCAGTGTCTCTTTCCAGTGAGCAAGTGCTGGTAATTCTCGTGACGGTTAAAGTGTTAAAGGAATTTTCTCCTGCAGCAGCTTCTGTGTGCGATGTTTTGGTCTGTCTGTGGTGAGAGTGGCCAGTGAAGTTAAAATACATTAGTCTTAGTCCTATCTAATATGCTGGTACTCTTAGATACAGACTGTGCTATAGGATAGTTCTGTGGCAACCCAAACTTTGATTGCTAATATGTGGCAAACTAACAACGAACTTAACTTCTTTTAGATGTTGGAGTTCTATGGAGACCATAACGAAGCCCGCCAAGTTTTAAACGAATACGCCTACAACCCAGAGTTTCCTACTAACCCCAATGCTCACATTTACCTCTATCAGTTCCTGAAGAGACATGGTGAATCAAAGAAATCGCTCATATCTGTACTGAAGGTATATATTATACAGTAGATAGTCATTCATGTTGCATGATGTCCGACAGTTTGGTTTAGTTGCTCCTGTAACATTATTTACCCTGTTTTATTTGTGGGAAGCAGAGGGTAAGAGGAGAGTTAGCGTGAGGGATGCTAATAGTGGAGCAAACAGTCCTTTACTGTCTTTGAATTCAAGTCTTTGTTTTGCCTTTAACTGATATATTGTATAACTTAAGGTCAGTAAAGAAGCTCAGAGAATGTGTTTACATGGTTCCAGAAGTTTGTATCAGCAGTCTTGTACATAACACACATTGATTTCTGTTACAGCTTAATCTTTACAATATTGAAGAAATTATTAGATGCTTGCTCTTCCACATGCTGATCCTGTCTAGCAATTAAATTCTCTCATAGTTTTCAATGAGCTGTGCATTTAAGCTAACATAGAAGTTAATTTCTGCTGGCTCTTGGCAGACAAGGCCTTGCTGTATTAAGCTTTTGTGTAGTTGCTTTTAAATTCCTGCTTTCCTTGTCCTTGCTCATTTATCTTGGTAGCTTCTTGTAATCCGCTTTGCCACTTAATAGCATTAACATGCTTTCGTTAAGGCAGATGCTTTGAAACAACAGCTTCTTAAAGCTTAGACTTTTAAGCTGCTGCATATATATATATAAAATTCCACCTTCTCAGTGCTTTTAGCAGTGGCTTTAGACACTAGTCTCTTGCAAGCTAGTGACAAATCAAAGTAGTGGTCTGATAAATCCGGAAACTGTGATTCAATGCACAGAGCAGTAGACAGGGGAGCTAGAGCTGGCCTAGGAAGGAAATTATATTGCCTTTTCAAAAGGGGACACTAGATATGGATTTGGGCTGTTCCTTGAGAATGTTGTGTTTGTCACATGCAGTGTTCCTCAGCAGTCATCAAGGTATTTCATCTGTTGTGTCACAGATGTGCAAAATGGACCTAGATATATTAATTCTTTATATCAAGGCACTAAGGTGCCAGATTGCTTAGTTTTCCTAACTAAACCACCCAAAACTGACACCTGTGCTTCTCTTCAGGTAGAAGTCTGCAAAAGTTTTCATGTTAAAATAATATGTCTGGGTTTTGTGGTTTTATTTTTGTTTTTCAGATTTTGCATGATATTGTTCCTTCTCATGAACTAATGATAGATTTTAATACCATGCTTCAAAAATCAAGTAAGTCTTTAAATATCTTTGCACCTTTCCTTTATGTTAATCTAGAATAGTATTCTGAAATTATTCTACAGCCTTTTTTCTGTTTTTTGAAGTAATTTAAGGGGGAAAAAAAAAAACCCAATGTAACAACCCCAAACCCAACTTTCCAGGCACGGGAACTTTTAAGTTGGATGTGTGACTAGGCATTTCCAAACTTCTATAAACAAATGCCTTTCTCATTTCAAAAGCTGATCAAAGCAAACTGTTGTAAGGCACAGTCAGAATCTCAAAAATTTTTTTTTTTTTTTTTAGGGTCTCTATTCCCTTTCTGGGGTCTCTTAATTTATTTATTTTTCTTTTGGAGGAATTGGCATGGTTCTATGCTTTAGTTCATTGTTACTGATCAAAGAATAAAATTTTCTTTCTCTTCAAGGGAGTTTTATCTTCAAGCTGGTAGAAGAGTCTTCCAGTTTGGAGACTCTTTTTTTTTTTTTTTTTCCCACGCTGTTCAGTTGTATTCCAAGATGTCTGTCTTGGTATGTTCCAGCAGGTCAGCAGATTGGTGAAATGTTCATGAATAAAGATTGTTTTCTCTTCTGCTTTTCCTCTTTGGGAGGGTGGAAAAGCAACCTCCTGTCTGAAACCTCCTTTTCTCTGTTCATGCATGACAAATTTGCTAAGTTTTCATAGCTAATGAGCACAATCTGGTTTTTGAAGAAATTCACACTGATAAACATAACTTCTCCCATGTTTACCTCCTGTGATGGGTCAAGCATTGTTTTAAGAACTCTGCTGATGTGAAATGTCTGTTGTATTCATAGCAGTCCTAGATTTTCTTTTTTTGGTGGCATCTCAGGATTTGAAGTGTTTCAGAGGCACTGTGTGCCTTCCCATGGGAAGAACATGTTGAACAGTGGTGCCAGTTGGAAGCACTGGTTAGTGAGCTTTGGAAACAGCACCTATTGTAAGCAAGGTGGTGTGGGATAAGTGAGTGGTCCTACATGTGCCTCAAGTCAGCAGTTTTTGAGCAGAGTGGCAGTAGGGACAAAATGTATCTGGGATGAGTTGTGCTCTAGAGCCAGGAAGTATTCCTTAACTTTATCTCTTGGAAGAGGCAGAAGGCAATGTGGGGAACCCTCAGTAACAGGGACAGTAGCAGCATTTGGAGAAGCAGGATGAAGAACTGTATTTCAGTTATTACTTACTAATGAGTTCAGCCCGATGTAAGTAATTCATTAATCAGCCTAATCTTTTTCTAGAGAAAAGGAAAAGACGTCGACTTGGACTAGAAGTTATTTTTGCAGTCTTGGATTATGCTGGCTGTAAGGAAAACATAAAAGCATGGAGATGTTTGTCAAGACAGGTGAAACGAATTGTAATGTAAGTATATCTGCTGCAGTGAGCTAAAAACAAATCTGTTGTCCCCACCTTGGGGCAATTGGCAAAGTGACACTCTGTATGTAGCATTTGTCTTCATGCTGGTGAATGGAGGAGTCATCTGGCCTACCGTGACTTCTGTGGCAGTGCTTGACTGCAGTGTGCTTTTACTGGGAGGAAAGAAGAAATTATTGTTGAGGAGAATTCTGAATTTCTGGTATTGTCATTGCCTGAAAAAGGGTGGATTTTTACCAAGTTATGTGCTTCTGCAGAAAGAGTTAGATATGTTTGGGTAGCATTTGCTGCCCATCACTAACCTCCCTCTTTAGGGGGCAGGAGGACACTAAGTTGTTGGGTCTTCTGCTGTGTTAACTAGACGTGTGTTATCTGAAGCTGGTTTGAGAATTGCAGGGCTGCAGTAGGGGCATGGCTGGTACTGCAGACTGGTGTGTTGTGTGACGGTGGTAACTGTTACAGAATGCAGTCAGTGTATTTCTAAAAGCTGTGCCATCATGCCTGGGGATTGATGTCTCCTTTTCAGTGCTGAAAGATGTGGCCTCTGATTTTAGAAGAAGCCATGCCCAGGACTCCAATATCTAGACTTTATTTTACCCACAAACAGGGTATTGTGTTTTTTAAGCCCTATAGATTTACAGTAAATTAATTTGGTACTTAATTTGACCTGTTTTGCTGTTTTATTGCTATTGCCACCTCCTCAGCATCTGCTGTCAAGGTCTAGAGACTAGTGATTAAAACTAGGATTGTTGCTGCATAGTTAGTAAAAATGGTACAGTGCTCTCAATCAACTTTGCCGGCGTTTTTGTATTTGAAGACACAGATTCAGAATATCTTGAAATATACTGGGCATCTTGGTCTTTTTTAGGGAATATCACTTCCTGGTTGTAGGTAGTTTCTATTTCTGAAATGCTTGGTTTAAGGTCTTCATTGCATAACAGCTATTATGATAAATATTTGGGATAAATTAGTCTTTGAGTATGCATAGAGTCAAACAAACCTTTTCTAACCCCTAACACCTTCATGCTACTAATTTGTCAATAGTAATAAAAAAGTTTCTTAAAGTTCGTCAAAGTGGGACACAAGTCAAAGGCTTCCTTCATTTCACGCCATAATCTTGCCAAGTCTATATAAGACTGCTGAAGTTAACCTCCTGCCTCAGTAGTGTTGCCAGGGATTTAAAAAAAAAAAAAATTATGTTTAGATTAGTGTTTCAGTCTGCAGTGTAAGGTCGGTGAGTCTATGGTAGTAATTTGAGACTTATATAGATTGTAAAATTTAGTGCCTTTTAATTGTCTTTTCTTCCCAGTTTAAGATTTTTCTCTAACTTGTTTTACTTTTTTGCAGCTCTGAGAAGCATCTTTCCTGGATCAAGCAGGAATGGAAGTCCAGAAAGGACTGGTGGCCAGCCTTCCACTTTAGCCGCTACTTGGCAAAAAAGAATTGGCAGGAAAACGAAAGCCTTTCATATGAAAAAGCTCTGGTGGCTGGAATCTTACTGGGAAAAGGTAATACTAAATTTTCTTTCCTTTTTGCTACATAGAACCGAGATAAAGTTCTAGCCCTAATTAGATGGGATGCAGCTGATCAACTCCTTGGAAGAAATGCAGTTTATTTCTAGGAGGAAATGCAGTTTGTTTCTTCTAGGAAAGATTGTTGTCTTTGAAGCTGAATATGAGAAAAAATGTTTAAATTTATTTGTTATTTGACAGTGAGGCATATTTTGCATAACTTACCCTGGTTTACAATTCTGTTTTATCTGGCCTTGTTGAGCAGTCACAATACTTTTTATCTTGTTATTTAACCTTCAGACTGCAATTTCAGAAGTGTACAACGTGCTCCTGAGTGAATGTTGTGAGAACTGTGGACAGTTTGCTTGCTGGATGCCAGCCTAGGCAGTGTCTCAGCAAGTACTGGGGAGCAGCTGGTCATTAAGGACCATGGGGGTGTTGTAATGCAGGAAAAAGGGGGGTGGGGGTGGGGGTGTCTTGAGTGAAAACTGTCAGCAGTTTGGTAAGAAGGTGAAGATTGTGACCTCTTTAGCAGCATTCTTTGAAATGCTGCCAAAACCAAATGGAGTATCAGGCCAAAAACCAGCTGCTAAATGGAGAATAAGAATATGGTATGGAGACTGGCTCATACACTGGTTTGGACCTTTGGTTGATAGGCAGCTTGTTTCTTGTCAGCCAACCTCATAAAAACAATTTCTCATATCAAAATTAAATTTTGCTTTCAGTAATATGTTATAAAATATTTCTCAGCTTCTATTTCCAGGTGGCTAATAAAATTGTTCCAGCCCTGATTTTCTTTCATGATGTTTGTGTGCTTATTGGTGTGTTGGATAAGGAAAAATGTATGAAATCAACGCTGCTTTACACTCTTGAAATTTTACTTTCTGATCTATTTAAAGGGTAAAACAGAAGAAAGTATTTTGTAAGACACAGCATACAGTTATATACATGCAGAATGTTTTCTGAATCAAATGAGGATAGATTATTTAATGCTGCAGTTAAGTCTAATGTGCATGTCTTGGATTATTTTATCTCTGATACTGAAAACTTTCTTTGTTTGCATGTTATTTAAACAGTGAAAGCATTTTGCATTTGCTTGTATCATGATATAACTTAAAATACTTTCTTTTGTTTTTGCTTAGATTGCAAGTACTTTAAATATGTATCACGCAAAGGCTGCAAAGCTCAAATGAAGAGGTTTCGGAGACTGAAGAAATTTGTGAATAAGCACAATCCTGTCTACCTGAGAATATCTGATCTTTCAGATTCCTCTGTACAACCTTGACTATAAAGCATCCTGAAGGTTCTTGCTATACTTTTTCCTCTCTGTGAAACTGACTTCTGTAACTTTGCTATTCTGAAACTTATAGACAGACCTTATCAACTTAGTACTAGACTTTATGTATTTCTGTAAAAACACTTTGGTTTGTATTTTATAATAAAATTAATATAAATCAACTGATAAGGTTGAAGAATTTCTGTGTGAAATGCAAACAGCACTGACTTCAAATGCACCTTGAAAAATATTTTGTAGTGTTGTGTGGAATTTCTGTATCAATAGTATTTCAGTGTTGATCCTCCTTATGTGTAAATGGTGATTTAAATGACTGTTGGAATGTTGTTCAAAATCCATTCAGGACTAGCAGTAGCATTCTTAATAGGTGTAGTGTCTTAACCTGGGATGCACTGTGAAAATGTGTTCTCAACCTGGAAAGGTTACATAGCTTGCTGCTTATAACTGACCATTTCCTGATATGTATGGATTGTATACTGAGAAGTATTACAGCTTGTGAAGACTTCCTGGAGCTTGTTCACATAGATGATACACTTCAAAGTAGCCAAAGATAGTTTTTCCACATCATACATACTTGCAGGTTGTATCCAGTTAAAGGATTGTTTTCACATTGGTGGTAGGGGAGAGTGAAATGTTGCTGTAGGTGCATGGATAGAGCAGGGAGCTAGTGTTGCAGTGCTCTGAAAGAGCAAAGGCACAGAACTACTGAAAACTTCTTTGTTTGGTGGAACAGACTTTCTAGAACCTTTTTCCAGTCTTGCCTGAGTTGAAATATGCAGTGTTGCTGTGTTTGGAAAGCAAATGTTGGCATGTTGTCACAAACTAGCATTCCAGTTTGTTTGAAAGCAACAACAAAATGGTTTCCAAATATTACTTCTGTTTTAATGACAGGTCTGTAGCACTCTGGTGGATAAACTGCCGGAACTGTCTCTGGGAATGAAAGCAAGCTGTCTTTAATAGCGTAGTATACAGATAAGTACAGCTGTGCTTTTAAAAGCTAAGTGTTTATCTGGGATTTTGGTCTGGGTTAATAAGAGTCTTTGGAAATTTGCCTTAAGACAATGTGTCTTAAACATTGAGCTACTTGTAACTTTTATTCAAAAAATTGTAATTATAATTTCCAGCCTGTGTGCTGCTTTAGTTTTGCCTATTTTAATCTAGATCGTGAAGTTTTGAAATGCTCATCCCCAGCATCCTGTAAGGTGTCCCACATCCCTGGGAAACAACAACCCCTCTTAATCCAAAAATAGATGCGGATTATTGGTCCCAGTAACTCATCTTGGGTTTCATACCTGGACAGTGGGGCTAAAGCTGTCATGGGAGAGCCCTGGGAGGCAACCAGGCAGGGTGTCCCTTCCTTGAAGTCCTTATTTTGGCTTCCTGCCCACTGCTGTGCCCCTCTGTTCCTCTGGATTTGCCAAGATGGACCTTTGATGGGCTGGTGACTCCTGTGATGGGCATGGGAACATCCCAGCAGGGTATTATTTAGGCTCCTTCCTCCATTGTCTCTGTTCTCCATTGTATGCATGCAGAGACCTTTTCTCATACAGCCTAACAAAGTATAAAAATTGAATGCTATAGCCCCTGCTGCTTGTTGAGAGCGCCCATGTAATTTCCTTTCTGTCCCCTTAACTGCCTGCGGGAGATGTGGGATGCCTTGCAGCAGCTAAGTAAACCATCTCTTTATTGAGGAAGAAATGTGAAAGAAAGCAGCAGAGACTGGGGTGGAGGTGAGGAGAATGAGAGGACAAAGAGGAACTTGATGTCTTGGAAAAACCTGTTAATCCATTGTGCTCACAGCTTTCTCCTATGACCTCTGGAAGCAGGATTGCTGCCAAGGACCATGTTCTTCCACTGTGCTACAGCTACCATGCTGGAGTCAGCAAGTAGAAGAGCAGCACAGTCCCAGCTTTCACGTAACTATCTCAAGCATTGCTCTTTCATGTCCTGCAAGAAACCTGCTGTTTCCTGACACCATAGTACTTAACACCTGAGACAAACCTGCAGATCACAAGTCCCGAGTGAAATTTCCTGTGCAAATTATTCAGGGCACACTGTTTTCAAGCCTGTGTTGTACTTTGAATATGGTAACTCCTAGTGGATTGGAATATTCTGCTTTGGCTCTGAATTCTGTGTTCTATATTTGGTTTTCTTATGAACTGTCCTCATCCTGTGTGCAAAACAGGATTTTTTTTTTTCCCTTCAATGAAACAAATAGCATGTCTTTTCTTTGCTGTTCTCCTTTATGCTGAGGCAAGGAACTTGTTCAGGGAATCCACATCTGTCCAGACACAGTGTTGTCCCTCTGTTATTCCACCTCTTGTTCTGGTATTTTTAATATTAAAACCTAATATCATGATAATGCAAAATTAAAAATCAGCTCTACTCTCTGCTTACCCTGTTGTTCCATTCATGGTTTTGATGTTCCTGCTTGTGCTTTCCTGTTTTAAGCATGTCTTTAGTAAAAGCTCAAGAAAAGCAAGCTAATGAAACATCAGCTGCTTTTTAAAGCATGTCAACCCTGTGCATTCTTACCCCCTTTCTTTTCCCCATCGGGTTCTCTGTATTCTGGGCAGCAGTCTCATTTTGAAAATTCTGGCAGCACTTGTCTTTCCTTTCAGAGCAGGTCAAGCATGTTTTCAGCACTAACAAGTGCTACCTTGAGTAGTCCCTGCAGAATTGGAGGATTGGTGTGTTACGTACTGGTTTGAACTTAGTGGGTTTTGGGGCTTTCTGTAATTGATGTTCTCATCTGCAATGGTAAATGGAAAGTTTGGCTCAGTCTTGTGTTGTATTTAAAGAATGGCTGGAGGTGGTATGTTTGCCAAAAAAAACAGGCTGCCCCCTGCAAGGAGTACTTTGGTAACGTGGGCAGTAAGCTCTGTGGGAGGTTGTGTGCTCTCTCCTTGCTTGAACATGAATAAAGCTAATCGTAGTTTTTCTGCCCTTGTCAGGAGGGCAGCAAGGACTGTTCTTGCCTCCTGCTCTGAAATCCAGTAAGTAGGAGGTGCAGTTCTGCACATGGGTAAGTATTCTGAGTATTTTCGTCTGCAAATGGCATGTCCCTAGGCAAGGGAGGAGAGGTGCTTGAGTTCTCTTAATGGTGGATAATGTTAGTTACTCCAAAGAGCTCAGTCATGGTCGAAGGAATAAAAAGCATAGGGAACTTGTAGGCTGTAGTTACAAATGAAGAGTATGCAAATATCCTCACCCTTGCTTTTTGTGGCCTTAAAATAAGACAAGTGCCAGGGGAGACCAAAGTAAAGCTTTAATTTCAGTGATTGTCTGCAATGTATGAGAGCAATAACTAAGATAAGCTGATACTTTTGCAGATTTAAATACTTGGATTTAAAATACTTTATCTCATGACAGAGCTGAATCTTGTGATTAGTGTTTTCCAGTTCACTGAAGTCTAACCAGACAGGGGATTACTGGCAGGCCACTGGACAGTCAAGGTGCCACATGTTAGAGATACCGCAAAACAGGTGAAGGTTAAAAACCCAGAGGTTTTTTAAAATAATCATTTCCCAGTAAAGATTCTGAGGAGATCTGTAATCACAGAGTGTTCTCAGCTGTCACATTATGCTGGTGATTTATATTGAGAAGCTAGGACCAGGAGCTTTGACTTCTTCATGAGCTACATACAGATAGATCCCGGGAATAAATGGGGTTGTGTGGGGAGAGGGGGGGAAAGTTTTGGATGAGTGGAGACCTGCCTATACATGAGAGTCTTCCTGCAGCTTCCCTTTCCCCATTCTGCCTGTGTCCCATGGAGGTAAAGCAGTAAGTAGGAAGTTGCTAGAAACAGCACAAAGAATTGCATTGGCTGTAATAATTTCTCCTAGGAACTGTGGTGAGGAGAAATCTAATTGTTTTTTTAAAATTACTTTGTTCCTCACCGATGTTTCAGAAGCAATAGAACAGATCACAAAGCCTTGCTTTCTAATAAACTCTGTTGCACGGAAACGTCTAGTGAGCGAATGCACGCTAAAAAGCCTCTTCCAAACACCATCAGACTAGCTGATCACTCCTGCAGCTGCAAGGTAAAGCATGACTTCCTCCTCATCACTAGATCACTTGGGCTCTTGGTGTGCGGCTGATGTTAAACTCATGCCTTGTGGTGCACGCAGCCTGGTGGTAAGGAGGGCTTGGCGCGTGTGGGTTTGTTGCGTTGTTATAAGTAGTGACGTGTACACGAAAGAAGAATGTTTGAGTCTGGTGAAGTGATAAAGGAGCTTTGTTGTGATCTAAGTGCTCTTGGTCAGTTTGTTGGAAGAGCAGAGTTAAGTGTCATTCTCAGAAATACAGGCTGAATGCAATGTGCACAAACATGGTACACCTGCATACACAGCTCATGCCGTACTTCACTAACTGGAGGGCTAGTGCATGCATTCTTCACCAGAGGGGAAAGTGTGCAAAAATCTCATGCCTCTTTAAATCAGCTTAATGTCACCTGGGATCAAAGCCACTGAAATTCAATTAGTCTAAGTATAGGGTTACCACACAGTATCACAGTCAACTTCAGATTGTACTGGTGCCTTAAATGTGTATTTTCTCCTGCACTCTTTTGGAAATTCTTCTCAATTTAACCCTGAATGTATACCTGGATTTGTGGATAACAGCAACATTTATGTAAAACTGTTTGTCCTGAAATTACTTGTACCTATGGTTAACTGTTGCCTTAATTTGGTTGTATTTTATGAGCCCTGTTCAGTCTTTATGAAACCAGACCCAAGTGTGGTGCAATTAAAAAGCTGAGTAAAATTAGCTGAGTTGTTGGCAATTGAAAATTATTCACTTGTGTTTTGTAAATGGGGAGAGATAATCAGGTTGTGTATATAGATATCATATTTCTGTTATTTGTATTTCTTGGTGAAGGCTTTCCCAGACAGTTTAAATTGTGGGAATTAGATTTGTGAGTGCTTCTAGGGGCATGAGAAATGTCTAGAGGGGAGGGTTCATCTATGTGACGTATGAAATACCAAAGAGGCAGCCCGGAGGATTTCTCTCCTGCCAAGTAGTAAACTTAAGAGAGAAAAAGGGAGAGGGAATGTAAGAAACCCTGAGTGAGTGCTGAGCTCTGTGGCTGGCAATTAATGAAACAGGGAGGATGAATGAACCATACTGTGAAGTAGTCCAGGATTTCTATATATCTGACCTTAAGAAGCCTACACTGAAGGAAGTGAATGTTTGGCCATGCACTGGAAGGAGCAGCAGCAGCTCTGGAGTTTCCTTTTTTTGCCTCTCCTTGTTGTGCCTGATAGGCAGTCTGCTGGGGCATCCTCAGTGTCTGGATTATGGGCCACCATTCCAGCCCCCTTTTCACCTGGAGTTCTGCTCTGCCTATGAAAATTTTGGCTGCTGTGACCAGGAGAGAGACAACAGCATTGCAGCAAAATACTGGGACATCATGGATTATATTGATCCCCAGGGGCATGAACCGTGTGGAACGTATATCAAAGATATCCTGTGTCAGGTAAGGCAGAAAAATAGTATCTGTATTTGGGCTGACTTGGGAGTCAGTTGTGGTTCTGATAGCCTCTTACAGCTAGCTGTGTTGCTGTGAAAAGAGGTGTGGGAGCAGGGGAACTGTGTGGCTAACAGTGTAACGGTACCTAATCCTCAGCATGTAATTTGCAAAGTGCTTTGTGTAAGGTGCATCACTTTGTGGTATCTGGCAATAGTGACATTTGCTAGCAATAATGATTTATGAAAGCATTGGCCAACGTGCATGGTGATGGCAATCTTGCTGCTCTGCTAATTTTCTCATAACAAAGGGGAGAGTTACAGATCGATATTTACTTTCTGCTTGCAGTTTTTAGGTGCTGGATTACAAATTCTACAGGATTAAATGATGTGGGAATTATCAGGCAAAGTGTTTGGATCACAGGACTGCAGGAAGGATGTGTTTTGATTATGTTCCTGCTGAGGATGCTCCAAATGGTCTGGTGGTTAAAGAACAAAATTTAATAGGCAGTGCTTTCCCACAGATGCTGCTGCGAGGTCCTGAGGCTTCACTCACTGCACTTTGAACAGTGCTGTCTCCCTACTGTCCACCTGACTCATGGAAAGGGCACTGTACAGTGAGCAAAGACCAAAGGCACTCTTCTTCCTGAGGTCCCCTGCCTCCCTGTAGTAAGAGTGCAGAACTGACCTGCCTTTTTAACAACTGTTAGGCAGAGCTGGATTTACTGCATGCCAAAACACAAAGCAGCCAAAAGACACACTTAATCTTACTAAGCACATAAAACTCGTTTAGTTAATATTTCTTTAGCCTTAAAATATTAATCTGTGTACCAAAATGTTTCCACTCTTTTTGGATACTGGCAAGGTTTTGTGGCATCTTCTTGGGGTGGAGGGAACACCCTTTCAGCACCAGGGCCGAAAAAAGTAGCATCAGGGTTATTTGTCATTTTACAACTGGTAAACCAGAAAAAGATGTCACAGGTCCTAATGGAACCACCAGTGTTGGTGTTACGAAGATTCTTCTGCAAGTTGAAGGTAGAAAAAACACTATAAAATTACTATTGCTTCTTTGAATGATCATTCTGCAGGTCATAATTTAATTTTGCATTTGTTTTAAGTGTGTTTTGTAGCAAAAAACCCTAAACCACCTGTATTTCCTTATAGATTTTTCAAAGTAATGAGCTATAAGTCTTTTCATATCTTTAGAGTAAAATTGTTGAATCTTTGGGGAGGAGCTTGTGATTGTTGCTCTTTCTGTTCAAGTTGGTGACAACCATGGAAATGAGGTTGGGTTCTTTGGCAAATATTATTTGAATGTTTAATTAGTGGAGGAGTAAAGGCCTACCAAATGGTTTTGCTTTAGTGATGCTGCTTTGCTGGATCAAATTGTTACAGATGATCTCATGTGGAAGGGATAGAAAATTATGGCACCTCCATTCTACCACCTCCACAGTAGCCTGACAGTTCATAGTTGCTGCCGGTGAAGTGTTGACATGTATTTAGTGCCACATCAAATACAAATACAGATGCATATATGTGATCAGGAGGTAGTTGTGCCAAGTGCTTATTTCTGCTGTATAGGGTAGGATTTCAGATAAACTGCTACTGGTAACAAGTGCCTGTATTGATACTATTTATATGGAACTTGGGACGCAAAGATTAGTTTCAGAAGCAATGGTAGACAAAATAGTATTGCTTGCTTTTGTCTTTTGAACAAAACAAATTTCAAAGAGGAGGTGTAGGTGCTTATTTATAAACCTACATTAGTAGTAACTGCTTTAACTTAGCAAAACAGCATTATTTCAGATCTTTGGGGAAGATCAGAGTAGTAGTGATGCGTTGTAACAAAGCAGTTCATTCAGACAGGTGTTCCTTCAGTGCCAAAACCAGCAGACAGTCAAAACCAGACAACTTTTTTTTTTTTTTTTTCCTCCCTGCCTTCCTGGTGTGGTAATGAGTGGTGGTCTGAGTTTTACACAGAGGAAGCCGATCCTGGCAACTGCAGCAGTCTCGCTGGTCCTGCGGAGCCCAAGAAAGATGCCATGGAGTGCACCTTACTTTAGCAATGGAGCGGTGTGTTTCTTCACAGATGGAAGATGATTAGATGGGGATGTGTTCTGGATCATGGATTTCCTGCTGTCACTCTAAATCAGATACGTTTCTCTTGAAAACTGACAGGCTAGAAGAGGTATTTAAAGCAATCTGGCTCTTCTGGTAAAGCTGCTTCAGTTTGCATCTGGCAAGATCTGGGTCTATTTTTGCTAGCTACACTTGTTCTAAGCATTTGCAGGTTTAGAGTCTGACCCTCAGCTGAGCTGTTCTAGGATTTATCTTAAAAACTGAGTATGAAACTCTGAAAACTGCCTGTAATGTTCTTAAGGAGGTGTTGTGCAAGTTGCCTGCCTATAAAAATTCCCTGACTTCAAACCTTGCTACAAGCACTAGAACAGCTGTTTGGCTGATGGCTGAGAGGATGTTTCTCTATTCAGAAAGCCACTACGGGAGCAAGTGAAAAAACAAAAAAGGCCAATTAAACCTTGTTCAAGCTGATTGAAAGCCATGATATTAGCATGGGACAAAAGCTAGTGCAGGAAAAGCAACACACTTTGAGTCAGTTCATCTGAGGCCTGATATGATTTGCTGAATGCACGCTCTTTTTGCACACTCTTTTTGCAGAGAAACTATTACAAAACAACGAAGTATCAAATTGATCTTAGCAGCTTCTGCCTCTTGCTATATAAAGTAGTGGGATTAATTGTATTGTGTGCGCCTGAGTGCAATGAAAGCAGACAACCAACAGTGACTGCAAGGCCACCTAATGCTGGGAGTTTACATAGATGCTGAGGAATGGCCTTCACCTTGTGCGTCTTGCTGAATCTGTGTGCTGCAGGTGTTGTTTGCCAGGCAAACACTCTGTGGGAAGCCCAACGGCTGGAAAAGTATGGCAGCTGCTCAGAGGCAATGCTTATTTAGGAGGATGAACTGTAGGAGACCCTCATACTGCAGATTGTTGGCAGAACAGAGATGATGGAGCTTGGAGATGTTGAGAATATACCTTCCTTCAGAACAAGCTGGGTTTTTTTTTCTTCTCTTTCTCAGAGGAAAAAAAAGGTCTGGGAGCTGGACTCTGTACCCACTTATTGAGAGAAATTAAAAATATTTTCAAAGCTGTTAATAATCACTTCAGAACAGAATTGAGAGGAGCTTGAGACTGCAAGTGACTTGTGCCCAACAGAGTGGTGAGCCAGCTGTAGGTGTGTGTTAGTGGGAATGAGGGAGCTTCCCAGGTCTCAGAATGCAAGGCAGGTTAGGCTCAGTCTACTCTCCTCCACCTTTCCTTGGTGACACCTTATCAGGCTGTCACTTCTCCTTGAGTCACTTGAGATCAGCACCGTTTTTTGTGAAAACTATGATATAATTAGAAAGTCAATGTATTCAGTGTGTATTGGTGAAAGTGGAGAGGGTGAGAGGTGGTTAATGGACGCAGAAAGCATTAGGGAAGGAATATACCAGCCAAGTGTGAATGCCTGCACCAAAGCTGCTCTCCTTCAAGAAGGTGAGAACAGAAAGACACTCACCTGAAGTTTTGGCTTTTATGGATGGCACTCAGAGGTCACGGTATCCTTCCTCATTCTGGGAGGATCTTAAACATGGTAAAAATGGTGTGGTTCTGCCATCTAGGGCTGGGGTCAGGCTTCAAGGACAGGCCTGGGGGAGTTGGCTCCCCTTTGCAGGCTGGGGACTTATGCTGTGGGAATAGGAGGAGTTTCTTACAGATGCGATGCAGAAGCAACAGAAAGTATCTCATTCTGTGCAGCTTGATAACCAAAGGGCAGCCGTGTAAAGTGAGTAACCTACTACACCAAGAGTTGAAAGGGCTTTACTCTTGCAAGTCATACCTGTTCTTACTATGGCCAAAAGCCCTTGGGTTCTTCTGTGAGCAAAGGAAATGGTTTGTTATGCTGTTTGGAATGGGGGTCTGCAGCCTTCAAGTTAGATATTCTAGAAAGGCTACTTCCATTTAAAAAGTTCAGTGCTTGTATAACTGCCCCAGATTTGTTTAAAGAATTCTGTTTAATAAAGCAGACTTGTTTAACAAGGCAGAAAAAATTACTAATGTAGTAGTTCTTCATTCTTTGACTGTCTGTGTCCTTACCTTCCTACATATGTGCTCAATAAAAACTCTAGATAGACTGTTTCAGGCTGCTGGCATGAAAACCAGTAAAATAATCTTTCTGCAGAATTTAGCTCCTATCTTCTGCAACTTTGTGCTGATTAAAATAGAGGTGGGATTTTAATGTAAATATTCTGGCACAGAGTTTTTGCAAGGTGAGTTTAAATTTAGGTACAAATTCAAACACAATGCCGATTTTTCACTATCTAACCTATATTTTGCACAGCTGAAAATTAATTATATTTGAAGGGACATAATTTTAGATACATAACAGTTGAAAATGTCTGCAGTATTTTTGACTCTATATGTGGTCTTCAGGAAATGGTAGCTATGTGAATTGCGTAAGGTATTTACTTATTTGAATTGGTTTTAAATATCAACTACAGTCTGCTTCAGTGATATTATGCATGCAAGAACATGATTGAAGTTCTACAGCATCAGACCAAAGATTAATTTAGCCTGTATGTTTAACCAATGTACATCTTTAGCACCTACAATTTCTTCTGGCAGAGTTCCACCTCCGTTTTTTAACCTGGCTCCTACTAACTTAATCTCATACCTCATTTTTCTTCTGGGGGAAAGTGAGTCCCATCCATCTTCTCATTGTCGCTTGTGGTATTTACAGACCCCAATCACCTCTCTGCAAGACTGCTCAGTCCCACTTTACCTAGCTGTTCTGTAGCTTTGACTGTCCTTGTTGCTCTTCACTGTTCTTTGTCCTTGAGAATTTGTTCCCCTATGGTTTTTTTGGGAAGGGGGAGCAGAGCTGTGCACAGTGTTGAAGGTGCAGGTGAACCTGTATCTGTTTTTCCTTTCTTGCTTTCCTAACACTTGATTAGACCTAGATATGGGCTTAAGTGTCTTAACAAAGTAAAATCTTAAATTTATCTGGAAAAGTCAGTGATGCCAGCTGATGTGAAAGATGTGTCCAGATTTGGGACTGCTGGTCTGGAGAAGTCTGAAGTACAAAGGGTAACGTTCTCTATCGTGCAAAGGGTTGCTGCACTAAGGAGGTTAACTAATTCTTCTCTCAATCTGTTAAAAAAAGGTTACAAAGTACTTAGCTTAAAATCTAGTAGGGGTAACTAAGGGGAATTTCTAAAAGCAAAGGTAAGATTAGATTGCAAGAAGAAAATGCCTGTCCCTTCATTAAAACTCTCTAGTAGTGGAGAATCCACACCCTCCATAGATGTACTTCTATTAGGAATAAATTAGGTGCAGCTGAATGAAACTACTACTGACTTCTAAATTCCCTTCAGCCATACTCTGAGTGACTTTCTACTGTTCTACTTCAAAGATGACTCACTCATCATGTTCTCTGCCTTACTAATTTTTATTAACTGGCTTGCTTCTGTGAAGGTGTCTTGGCTTCTCCTGGATGTGTGCACAGTCGTGTGTTCAGTTTCTTTTACTTTCTAGGAATGTTCTCCATATGCTGCACATCTCTATGATGCAGAAAACCCTCGGACACCTCTAAGAAACCTCCCAGGACTTTGTTTTGACTACTGCTCTGAGTTTCATCTCAACTGCCGCTCTGCCATCAGCCTGCTTACGAGTGATAAGCACATCCAAGAATGCTGCGAGACAAACAGGACACGCTTTTGCAACCTTCTTCACCTGCACGATGAGGACTACTGCTTCCCCAACGTGCTGAAGAACACAGCCCTCAACCGCAACCTGGGCTTGGTGGTAGAGGGCCACAAAGGCTGCCTCCAGCTCTGTCTGACGGAGGTTGCCAACGGCCTGAGGAACCCTGTGCTCATGGTGCATGCGAATGACCATACCCACCGCATGTTCGTAGCTGAGCAGGTGGGTGTGATCTGGGTCTACCTACCTGATGGCAGCCGACTGGAAGAGCCCTTTCTGGATATTAAAAGTATAGTGCTGGCTACACCATGGATAGGGGATGAGAGAGGCCTTCTAGGGATGGCTTTCCACCCCAAGTACAAGTATAATGGGAAGTTCTATATCTATTACTCATACATGGATAAGAACCGAGTGGAAAAGATCAGGATCAGTGAATTGAAGGTTTTGGCATCCGATGTCAATAAAGCTGATCCACGTTCAGAAAGGTAAAGTTCATGTTGAATCCTACTGTATGCTACGATGAGAAATTTTTCTCTGTCCCTGTCCTATCCCCTTGCAGAACCTGCACATTCCCAGCCACCCTGGTTCAGGCATATGACTGGCCTGCTATGAAACTACCAGAGACAGGCTGGGTTAAGGTCACATGTCAAACTAGAAACAAAACTGAAAAGAAGACCTAGGATTTAGGCTTCCAGGTCATCTTCTCTCTTCCTCTTGCACTCTTGTCTTCTAAAGAGCGGTAATAGCCTTAAGCCTGTTGTGGAATTAACATCTGCCCTAAAAGTGTGCTGTACTGTAGGAGAACAGGGATGCTTCACTACAATACTATATGTTCATTTGATCTGACACATGTGCACCTGCCCCATCCCCCTGCTACAAAAATAAGCTGATTCTCAGTTATGGAGAAGAGTTTGTTAATAGTGCACTTACAATGACCGTGAAACTCTAGAGAAAATAAGATCCTTCTGAACCTCTCAAATTCACCAACTGCTTCTCATGTAATAAAGCAGAACCCACCTGCTGCAATCAAAGTTTAAGTGACAAGAAGTGTTCCCTGCAGATGAACACATGATGTATTTTCAGTTGTGTTTTTAGACAAGCTGTGATTCTCCTGTGCTTGTGGTGGTGGGCGAGCTCTGTAGCAGAGGCATTAATGCAGTGCAGCCCAAAGCTGTAGTGCACGGGGCAGCTATAGTGCTGCATGGCTCCTGGGAAACGTGTTTCCCCAAGGGATGCCTCACTGAAAGGAGCTCTGCAGGAGCTTAAGGAGCTTAAGGAGCTTAAGCTGCAGGCTCACGGGAAACAGGATGCAACTCAGCACCATAGTTAACAAAGCTGACAGGTCTGCACAGCTGCGAAATCTTGCTTTCTTCTGTAGAAGCAGTGATGCAATATTTCTGCAGCCTACCTGAGCATTCAGTCCTTCCCAGTAGGTACATCTGGACTTAATTATTATCTCATTTTTTTTTAGGAATCTTCTGGAGCTTGAGGAACCAGCTGCAAATCATAATGGTGGGCAGCTGCTCTTTGGTGTGGATGGCTATATGTATCTATTCACAGGGGATGGAGGGAAAGCTGGAGACCCTTTTGGAAAATTTGGGAATGCTCAGAACAAGTAAGTGGGAGAGCAGGTGAAAGCTTTGAGCTTGTTCACCAAGATACAAGGTTTGGAAGTGAGACAGTGTGAAAGAATAAAGTACTGGAGTATTTATGAAAGTCCTTGTGCATCTGCAAGTCTGCCTGATGCAGTATTCAAAAATTTAAAATTTTACACTTTGAGAGAACCCAAGTTGTTTAGAGAGGGGAGAGTCTTCCATGACTTGAGCAGGTTGCAAGGCATACCAGCCACTGGTTTCTTTCTTCTGGACAGATAACTTTTCCTTTGGAAAGGGGGAAGAAAATTGTGTTTACAGCTGGCTCTTATGTTGGGCTTTCTTTTTCTGTCACTCTCTTTAGGAGTACTTTGTTGGGGAAAGTCTTGAGGATTGATGTGGATGGAAAAAGCCCGGATGGGAAGCCTTATCGCATTCCTCCTGATAATCCATTTGTGTCTGATCCCAAGGCCCGCCCTGAGGTTTACGCTTATGGGGTCAGGAATATGTGGCGCTGTGCAGTTGACAGAGGGGACCCTGTCACGAAAAAGGGAAGAGGGAGGATATTCTGTGGGGATGTTGGGCAGAACAGGTTTGAAGAAATCGACATTGTTGTTAAAGGAGGGAACTATGGCTGGAGAGCAAAGGAGGGATTTGAATGCTACGACACAAAGCTTTGCCACAATTCCTCTTTGGGTAAGGAAGAAGTTTCTTATAGACGATTACTATTATATGTGTGTATTTAGTGGATTAAAGCACCATTTTTCCAGTGAAGCTAAATAATCCTGTGTTGTGTGTTAAATGGTAAGTTTACTTTTTAAGAGCAGAAATCCCTTTTCCCCAGCCCTGAAATGTTGGTATGTAATGATGTCCTGCTTATTCATGGAACTCGCTGCCATACATTGCACTGGACAAAGTGCTTAGGGTAAAAGCCTGTACCTTTTGCAGACAGAGTTTTCCTGGTGAAGTCAAGAAGGCAATGGATTGGGCTTAAGTAGAAAAGCAATACTGTGTCTTCTTCAGAAGCTCGCAACAGTGGCTATAGCTAAGGAGTATTGACCAAGCTGATGCTGAGACCCTGAAACAAATCCTGTGGAAGAGGCAGTGTGTCCTGGCAAGTAGGGTGCTGCAGCAGAACACCCAAAAGCTGTATTATGGGTTGGCCTGTGGGTGTGACAAACTCACTTGCTGCCTTTTTTTTTTTTTTTTTAAAAAAAAAGAGTAGATATTGGTGATCTTTCTAAAGCTCTTTGGAAAGTTTGGTAGAGCAACTGAATATTATTATAATGTTCCTTGAGCTGTTGGAATAAAAAGTCTCAAGCTCATGTGGATGTTTCTGAAACACATGAGTAGGCAAGTGTAGAATATGTGTTAGCAAGATTTCTCCTCTACTATGCTGGTACCCACATGGCTCGAGTTTTTCTGTTTGGTTGGGTTTTTTTAATGGCCCAATCAATACTCAATTGACAACAACTAAATTAGTTTTTGCAGTTAATCTGCAGTTTTTAATGAATGGCATTTGTGATCTGTATCCTCATCATTGAAGATCAAAGACAAGTTACTTGATCCAGGGGAAAAAAGGTGAGGACAAGACTGAAACATTGTGGGATCTGGTATTCAACCCAAGAAAGGGCTGAATTAAATCCTAACATTGCCAGAAGCAAAGCCCCCCTTTATTTATTTTTATGTCTCATGACATAAAATGGAGATAGCACACTTAGGCATGTTCTGTGCTGAGAATGCTGGCAAGCCTATGAAGATGTTAACTTGCAACTGTTTGATCTTATTCCCTTCTCTAAAAATACCAGAATCCCTGCTAAAATGATTGGTGCAATCACAAACTGGTAAGATAATACTTTCTGCAGGCTGGTACTTCTCTGTATTGCTCTCTTGATGCAGAGCATCTTGGCCTATATGTTACAGAAGCTCATCACAACTAAGCCTTGATAAGCAACTGCACAGAGAGATACTTAAAGCCCCTGGGTCTGTTTTGTCCTGGAGTAAATTACTGAATTCCCACTGAAATTTAACTATGCTGTTTGTTCAACTGTACTGGTCCTTCTAGTAATTTTTGTGCCCATTGGTATCATTGAGCAATCGCTTTTTGATGTTCTCTGGATGTAGATTTTCTTACCTTTTATTCTTATGTTTAACAGATGACATTCTTCCAATATTTGCATATGGCCACAGTGTGGGGAAGTCAGTCACTGGAGGTTATGTGTACAGAGGATGTGAATCGCCCAACTTGAACGGCCTTTATATTTTTGGTGATTTCATGAACGGGTGAGACTAATTGTTTTCTCTACAGCTTCCATTTTGTACCCATATTTGCCTTATCTAGGCAAATAAGCGTATCAGAGCATCCCAAAACCTTCTGAGCTGGAGTAAATGAGAATCTTAGATGTCTGTGTATTAGTTTAAGTGCTCTGTTTGACTATTATAACAACATTTTGGTTGGAATCTAAACTTCCTCCAATTTAGAGTCCTTAGGATAGGCTTGCTTTTGTTCAGGTCTATTTTTTCCAAAAGACAACCATTAAAGCCAGTCAACAGTCAGGGTCCTTACTGATGCTTTTTTCAGTAATGCGTATTTTTGACAGGAACTAATCTTCATAATGGAAACATAAAACACAGGGTTTTATTTTTCATCTAGTCGACTTATGGCTTTACAGGAAGATAAGACAAATAAGTGGAAGAAGCAAGACATCTGCATTGGCAGCACAAGAGCATGTGCTTTCCCTGGAATGATTGGTTCTTATAGCAAGTTCATCATCTCCTTTGCTGAGGATGAAGCAGGTAGGTATCATGCTAGTCACACCTTTATTGGAAACTGTACTGTCAGTTCTATACTGTAGGGCAAATGTGTAATGTTGCTTCTCACATGTTACTAGAAAGCAGGCACTGCAAAACAGGTTTGTGGCTACCTCAGTGTAGCAGGAAGGGTTGGTATATGGTTCGGAGAGGTCTCCTGCCCTGTGAGGTTATTGCAGATTGGCTTAGAGAGCTCAGGAGTCAGATCCTCATCTGAGCTTGCAGCCTGAATGCTTCAGGTTCTTCAAGGAGTTTTAAATCCTGTTTGTTTCAGACTTGTCCTGTCCTTTTGATGTTGTTTCTGCTGTTTCATTAATGAAAATAAAATGTTGTTTATGCAGTTTCATCAATGAAGTCTGTTCTTTCATTGTAACTGCTCATCCTTGCTTGAGTCCTTACAGCTTATCTGAATTTTCCCCCCCTTCATTAGTATGAATTCCTCAGTCTTATTTCACAACAGCAGCACTTCACACTGTGCATTATAGACCAAGGCTTTATTTGGGGATGAGGAAAGCCACTCATTTTAAAATTTAGTGGAAACATCTCAGTGCATAGGATTATTGCAATGATCACGATGACCAGATCTCTCACCAAGGTGAACTTTGTTTCTGTTTTGTAAAGTGTTGTCCTGGCTCAGCTAGGATAGGGTTAAGTTTCCCCAGCAGAGAGGGGGAAGGGATCTCCAGCCGGGTTATGCATACCATGCTTAAGTCAGGTCCAGCTCTGGAGCGCGGGAACTTTTTCCTTTGTGGCTTTAGTGATGGGGAGCACACGGCGGGCTGTCTGTAACCATTGCAGTATTTCTCTGTATATCTTTTGTTCACTGTTATTACTGTTTACTGTTGTTATCATTGCTACTGTTGTTGTTCAGATTGTTTATTACACTGTTGTATTAAATTTTCTTCTTATTTTAACCCGGGGTTTGTGCCCTACTTGTCCCTCCCCCACCCTCAGACACAACGGCAACGTGGTCTCCGGCTCCAGCAGGGCTTAAACCAACACAAGTCTCCTGACAGAAAGCTATGTATTACAAAAAATGACTGCAAGTTTTTTGAGAACAGAGATGTGCTTTAGTGAGCTCTGATGCTTCACGATTCAGCAGAAAAAAAAAAGATTTTCTTGTAATGAAAAGATCCTAGATAGTCTAGCTAGCATATTCTGTCAAGGATGCAGGGATATGTAGGCTTTGTTATGAAATATGTACAAATTTTAACTGTTCTAACAACATGTGGAGTGAGTGGATGTTAAATGTCTCTTCTGGTTGTTCTTTTAGAACTCAATATGGTGTTGTCATGTAATCTGAAAGACAACAACAGTTTTGCCTATTTTGCAAGCTACTATAATTCGCCTGGATATTGTTCTAGTGGGTGCTGAAGGGAAGGCATAAGGAGTAGTTATTCTCCTCAGCAACCATATGGGAATAAGAAGCTTCTGTTTTCTATGGATTAGCCAATTTAGCTCTTGTTGCATTTTTGGTACAACTATGAGATGGTTCAATATTTGTTGTGTGGTCTCCCGCTCCATTTGTAGCTTCTGGCTGCTTCTTTGGTACAAACAAGTTTAAAAAAATACACATTTCATACAGAGGAAAGTAACTTGTTGGAGGTCCACTGACATGAGCTAATGAAAGTCCTGCTCAGGCACTGTATTCGATCGAGAGCTGCTGGTTCTGTGTGGAACCCAACTGCAACCTGGTGATCATTTGGTGTCCCTGGGAGTCCACCTGCACAGGCCAGGGTGAGACCAAAGCCCACTTCTTGGAAGTAAGACCCCACTGATGGAGTGACTGAAGGGGTTTTCTTTTCTGATCATGTGAATTAGCGAAGAGCCAGGAAAGAAAGGGAAATGGAGAACTGGGGTTCAGCTTGGACACAAATCTCAGACTGGTTTTCTCTTCTCACTTCCATTTAGGTGAACTGTATTTTATGTCTACTTCTTATCCCAGTGCCTATGCACCACATGGATCACTCTACAAGTTTATTGATCCTGCAAGGTTAGTAATTAAAGATGTTTTTCTATGCCAAATTCTTCTATAATCGCCACACATTCTCCAGCTATCACAGTAGAAAGAATGCAAAATACTACTGATATGTAATCTCACTGACCTCTGCATCCAATTGTTGTTTTTTATTCACCCACTGTACCTCTACTGCAATTTTAGTCAGTTTTAGTTAATTTGTTCCCTGCTCAGCAAGTCTGTTCACCCAGAAATAAACAGATTTCAGGTACCTTAAAGGTCTTGGACAGTAAGGATCAAAATAATGTTTCCTCGGTTGCATATCTGAAGTATAGCACAGTGGTGTGTTAAGAATGGCAGTCTATATCCTTCAGGACCATAACATCAAGTATCTGTGATGCACTTGCATATAAATAAATTGCAGTTCACAGTTTAGTTTTCTTCACAAAGAAGAGTGAAACCTGGTGGCTCATGCAGTGTTCAAATAATAATTTGACCCTGAACCTGAATTTGTCCAAGTAAAATATTTTTTCCCCATTAAGCAGTTACCCCCACTAAAGTCTGTTTTTTACAATAATAAGCATGCTTATGTAATTTTTTTCCCCTCCCATGCTTTTGGATCTTGCTAAAAAGCATTAAATGAGTTTCAAGTCACCCTGTAGATAAGGTACTAATGTGTCTGTGCTGTTGCTGAGATTTCAGACACTACCAGAATGAAGAAAACAAGTTACACTTTCTTGGGAAGTTAAATCCAAAGCCAGATAGTTAACTTGAGCTGTGTACCACAGTGATGGGAATAAGAACTTGACTCTTTTACTTGCTCTAACTACTTGAGGAGACTCCTGACTTCAACAGCTTATTGTCTGCCAGGAAACTTTTGAACTGCACTAACTGTGGCTGATCAAAATGTAACATTTTCAACTAAAAAAAAGAAAAAGATTTGTGAGACAGCATAAATATAGGGAGCTTGAGCGTGCTCTATTTCACAAAAAAAAACCCAAGCCCCGCAGTCCCTATGTCACTCCTTAATGCACCATGACTATCAGGATGGTAAATTTTCTCCTCTTCCCCACTGTAAAGGGAGAAATGCAGCCTGTGGGACCCTCTTCAGGAGGCTGCCTGCCTCAGGACTGGTGTGCAGCACCATGTTGTGGCGACTCGACATGGGCAGCAAGCCCGTGCCACAAATAAGATGGTTTCACTGCTCAGAAGGGCTTTCTGGAAAGAAGCCAGATCTTCCTTGTGCTTTTGGACCTTCATATCCATCACTTCTAGAGCAGGACCAGACACTTATTTCCTTGACTCTTTGGAATTTATTCTTGTATTTTCTGGTTCCCCTTATTTACCTTAGCCTGGACGCTGCTCTGCTCAGCTTTGCCCTTGCCTGTTTGTTTAAGCACTCTGCAAGATTGTCCAGGGTGTGCAGAACACAGAACCCTCCAGATTGCTCCTCTGGAGGCTGGGCTTGCTTGGCTCTAGAGCGGAGAGTCGTCCTAATGCCTCCAGATCCCGGGCTGTACTCTGGCCTTCTGATTGTATCACAAGCAGAGATTTTTCATTTTTCCTTTGCATTTTAATACGGTTTATAGGATTCTTCCATTTCTGCCTTGCTGTGAGCAGTGGCTGGGATGACTGGCTCCTCTGATGGATGCGGTCCCAGTCTGTCTGGGCAGACACTCCCTGCTTCCTACTTGTGCTTCAGCAAGCCGCAAAACGCCTGCTTCAAAACATTGGCAGGGCCTCTGCCATCTTCCTGATGGCAACTCAAACTTCCCTAGGGACCTCCCAGGAAAACAGACAGCAGCACTGCCCCGTGTCCCCACTTCAGCTTGCCTCCCCAGCATGCTCTCAGCAGCAGCAGTGGCTGGTGTGCCTCTGCCTGGACTGGCACCAAATTCCTGCAGTCAGGAACAGAGGGAAGAGGTGTTAGAAGGTGCTTTAAAAGGTTGAGGGGGGGGAGCAACCCTGTTTAAGTAACAGTTTTATTTTAAATGAAATGGTATGGAGGAAGCACTTGGCAGTCTCCCTTGTCTGTAGGAGAGTGCTAATCACAAGAAAATGTGATGCCTTAGGTCATGCTTTGCTTCACTCTGTGCTGTCAAGCATGCCAAATTGGAAGAGCCTGTTCTTATTTGTCCTACAGCAGTTCCGTTGGTAGGTAATAGAAAACACAGGCCTGTTGCTCTTTGTGCCCCCCTTCCTGTCATTGAAGATGTGATGGCTTTACCTCAGGGAAAATGTGCTTTTTGGGGGTGCTTTTGTACCTACCTGTCAGGGAGCAGCAGGAGAGGAACATGGATACATTTTCTTTGCAGTTGTTGCTTCCTCCCTCCTTCCTCGTTCCTTTCCTCCCTCACCCCTCTTGCCGCAGCACTATCTTGTGTCTGAAGCAGCACCCTCTGAAGGTCACGCTAACTTTTTGTGGGGCTGTGTGGGAGTATTCTGCTGCATGTAGAGATTCTCACGCTTCACCCTGAGTGGAAAGCACTGACACTTAGAAGCCTTCGGTGCATGAAGAGACTCCTCCACTTCAAGGTGGGATGCACGAGCCAGTATTGGTGAGAACAACGCAGTGACTGATAGTCTGAAATTCAACCAATACATCCACCAGGCTTCTAGAAAGAGCATTGTGCTGTGTCTCCAGCAGCAGGACATGTAGCTGCACACACCTAATCAGTGCCCTTGAATTCACTGGTGGGCTAGATGTTCATGCAGGAAGGCCAGCATCCCACACACAAACAAACCAGCTATTGATGTTGGATAAAACCAGTCCAGGCTGTGTGATGGCAGAAAGTTGACTAGAAGAGTGGTAGAAGAGAAGCTGCAGCCTTCCAGCTGCTATTGCTATTCAGACAGGGATTTTATGGCTTGCAGCCCTGAGTTAGGCTCTTAAATTCCACCTACGTTGCACTCCAGGTGCCTGAAATGCCTTCATGCCTCTTCCAGCAGAGGCAAATGACAACAGGGGATTGATGTGTGCCTCCGGAATAAATAAACTTCCTAACAGTCTCTGATATCTGTGTATGGCTTTGTTTTAAGGAGAGCTCCACCAGGGAAGTGTAAATACAAGCCTGTTCCAGTGAAAACAAAGAGTAAACGGATACCATTTGTTCCACGTGCAAGTAAGTTGTTACGCTTTAATTTCACTGTGAAGCAAAACATAACCATCTTACAGGCATGTGATTGAAATCTTGAGCGGTCTTCAAAACTAAAGCACTGAGCAGGAGCAGTCTTCAAGTTATCACATTTAATGTGTGCTGCTGTTGTCTGCTAGATTCCAAGCCTTGTCTTAGTCCCAGTCTCCGAGTTTTGGTTTTTTTTTTCCTAAGTGTTGCCAAGTAACAGTGTAAATCGGCATCACAAGGGAACTGATGGCTTTGATTGAGGTGTTGGATTTGGTCTGGGAAGTTCTGAGTGCCTGTCCCTCGCTTTGTGACAGGCTCCTTGAGTCAAATAATCCTCTGTAAATCTAGGGGAGTCAATCTTCCTTTCTCCTGGCCTCCTTCTGTCCTATGTCCCATGCAACTAGGGCAGGGGTTACATCTTATTATTGAGTAGTAATAGTGTTTAGCAAGTTGAGGTTATCTTCTCTGGGATTTCCAGGTATTAGTGTAACATGAAAAATTCATATTGCCAAGTCTGCCAAAGAAGTGTGCGAGGCTTCATCATATTCTGTCTGGATTTATTTTCCATAAATATGCATTCATCATTTCTAAAATTAAACAAATTTTATTTCTAAGAAACACAAGGCTCTTTTCATGGAATAAAAGAGGTTTATATAGTGTGTGTTACTTTTTTCAGAACCATCAGCTATTTTTCTTGACTGTAGCTCCAATAAGGGTTTCTATCAGTTACATCTCTGGATTAACCTTTTGCCTTAAAGCAGAGATGCTGAACCATGTTAATTACTTTCCTCAGAGACTGTCCTTGAGCTGCTTAATGAACCTTCAACAACCAAGCCTCCAAAAAAATCTTCTACCCCCACTGCAGCCATCCCAACAGTTTTTTCTAAGAAAGCTAAAAAGACGTCGGTCACCAAAACAAAAGCATCAACAGTGAAAACAGCTTCATCTGGTAAAAAGAGACAGAAAATCAAAGCTGAAGTGAAACCTCACAAGCTGAAGCAGGAAGAGAAGGTTGCACCTATTTCCAGAACCACATCAGCACCACCTTTGCCAAAAAAGAAGAGCTCCCACCTAACCACAACCAAGAAGCTTCTTCCAAAGAAAGGAGCACTAGCTAAGGAAAAACTGGGGAAGAGGAGGAAGGGGGGTAGATTAAGCAGCAGCTTTTGAAGCTCGGTGATGTCCCAGAAAAAGCAAGTCACATATAAGATGGTGAAACAGATGTTTTCAATAGTGACCAAATACAAGCGTCAGCTGACTTGTTACGGCAGTGCTCCCAGGTGTGCCTCCATTAACGTCAGTGTTAGCAGTCTCTCTAGATGTTCTATTAAACCTTAAGAGCACCAGCCTCGTAGTATTTTTCTTTGCGAATCCTGCTGCCATGTCCGCTTCTGCTGTAAGTAGTTATGAGATTTGTGTACGACTGTCTAATAAATCCAAGTGCCTTCAACTTTCAGAACTTGCATCTTTTATCCAAGGATATGAAGTAGACGTGTCAATGACCTCATATTTCTCCTTTTCCTTGTCCTTTAATTGAAATGCAATGAAAAATATATGAAGAGTTGTCTTTCAGATAATGAAATAAGGTATTTTTTGTAAGTAGTGGTTTGTTTTTTTTTTTTTCCAAGGTATGGATGGCTGGCAGGTTCTAAAAGATTCAGGAAGGGCTGGAACTGTTCAGCAAATCTTTAAAACGGACCAAATCAAAGCAACAGCAATCAAGCAACCCTTGAAAATCCTAGCTCCAGCTGAGCCCTTGGCTTCCCCGTGCCCCCAGGCTGTTCTCAGTCCTGCCGGAGCCCCCCGTGGCGCACGGCTGCGGGCTGGGCGCAGGTTTTACTGCCTGGGGCTCTCCTGGCTGAGCCTCTTCTCTGACCCCAGAGCAGCGGCGGGGGGGTGCGGAGCCCCCCGCCAGCCTGGCAGGAGCGGAGCTCTTCCGTGCACTGAAACTAACTCCCGGAGGAGCGTTCCAAGCGGAGTTGGTAGAATGAGGACCGAGGGGCTGCATTATCCACGGTGGCAGTGGGGCAGTAACAAACCTCCAATCTTCTTTTCTAGAGAAGTGTATCTATGTAGCTGAGTCAGGGCCTGGCTTAGGCTTCTCCCTTGGCCTAAGAGGGAGCCGGAGCACATGCCGTCATTTTGCAGTTCCAACGTTACGTCTGTCTCCTATCGCTGCCCTCCGGGCTGCGAAAGGGAACACCCTGCTGTCGCGGCTACGGCCGTCAGCTCCCAGTGAACGATCCGCCTCGGCTCCGCGGAGCGAAACTGCCTGCTTAATCGTGAGTTTAAAAAAAAAAAAAGAGGAGGAGGAAGGGAAAACTCAAGAGGCCCCAGCGAGGATCGAACTCGCGACCCCTGGTTTACAAGACCAGTGCTCTAACCACTGAGCTATGGAGCCGCCTATCGGCTCAGGCCTGCCGACGCCCCCTGTCGTTGTCCCGGGGTGATAAATTT